>NC_051176.1:208311804-208654013 GCF_013339695.2 Rhipicephalus sanguineus | reverse complement strand
CTTTCGCCCTCCAACCACCCAATCCTACGGTGCAAGCTTATCCCTGCCCTACACCCTGCTTTTACTGTGCGCGCGGGAAGACCCAGTGTATTAAGACTGCATCCTTCTCGGCTCCCTCTAGCACGCTTTCCTTCGCTCCCATATACATATAACGTACCGTGGGCAGAGCGTGTCAGGATATTATCTCGCTTAAACTTTATATCGAACCTATAGGCAGCGACAGAGTTCCTTATTTTCATATCGCAATAATTTGGAAAACATCAAGAGAACGAGCTAACTTAGACTAAGTCATATGGGAACGGCAGACACGTTAACCAGACTGAGCCAAGTTGGATGCCCTGCCCTAAGAATGGTGACATGGGACTAAAGGAGAGGATTAGGTGAAAGGTTAACTTTGGAAATACACATGACTACAAATTTAAGAAGCGTAAGCGTTGCTAGCTTTCTACGGGCGGCTTTTCTGCTATAATGGCAACGCGAATGTTTCCCGCATGCACCCGTTGAGCGTAGCCCATTACTGGAGACATAAGATCTAATCAAACAGTAATAGCTACACGAAATTCCCAAAGCAACTCGTTGAAGTCCATTGTGCTCTAATTACGATCGTGCTTACTTGCTGAAAACGCGAGCATGCTATCGACTCAATGACGCAAAGAAAGTAAAATAAAATAAGTGGCCATCTGGTCCATGTTAATAAGGGTGTTCGAGACATGCGTTCAGAGCATCGGCGAAGATAACTGTAGATAGCCGGGCTGCTCCCACTGTGACTGGATGCATGTCCCATGCTTCTTTGGTCTCCATTTCTTCTGCGTTCCATTCTTTCTGCGTTCACCAGAGTCTTCACCAGAGCTTTGATGTTACATCAGCCGTGCATCCTGCGTAGCCTGCTCGTCCTTTGCTGCTTGCGAACGCAGCGGCACATTTTACTGCCTGAGTCTCTCTCACAGAGTGGAACACCTTAGACTTAAGACATACCATACTGCATCAACTGAACCCACCACTGCTACTACGACCTCCATCCGGACTTCATCGATGTGAAGCTTAGCGTCTCTATCGGTATTGGTTGGGTGTTGCCTTCACGGAGGCATGCACAACATTAGTTGGAGTGACCTACAGTGTGGCATGCGATGTCTGCGGCACCGAATAAGACGTCGACCATCTGTTATGTCACTGTCTTTGATTTGCGACTGAAAGGCAAGAATTTTCGACGCTGTACAATGACTGGATGGTCGGCCACTTTCCGTGGAGGTACTTCTCTAGCACTGTACCCAACGCTCGTCTGCCCACTAGGCAGAGAAGGCACTTGTGGGATTCTTGTGGCTGACAGGTTTGCGCGAACGCCTTTATGTAGACCCACACCGCGTCAGCGAATTCACCGCTCATTTACTTCTTTCTCTCCCCTCCTCTCTCTCACTTTCCTATTCCCCTCTTCCAATACCCAGCGTAGGGTAGCCGACCAGGCTCTTTTCTGGATAACTTCCTTTCGTCCCGCCTCTCTGTTTTTTTTCTTTCTTCCTTACTGCCTGCATCGATGTTATCTCAACGTGCCCATGTTCCTATCCTCTGCTGGCACTTCCAAGAACACGCACAGGGTCGCCATATAATGTGCTGAATCTTCGCTTGAAACTTATCAGCAGAAGTCTACCTTGCCAACATCTACGCGAAGAGCATAGCCACAGAAAAATGTCTGGAGCCTTCTTTCCTGTATAGACAGCTACACGCTCCTAATAGACTCTACATAGAGTATACATGGCGTATATTTGGGGGACATCACGTGTATGTAAATACAAAAAGCCCCAGCGTAGAACAATGTACTCTTTATTAAGCTGTGAGATAGCCTAGTGCCTGATCGTCTGATAAGGCCGCTCATTTAATGCCCTGCCAACAGTGTCTTCGTAGAGTCAACGGTATACATACGCCGTAATGGGCCTCGAAGTTTAGTTCGCCCACTTGCAGCAGCCATGTCCCTGTTGCAAAGCAGGAGACATTGCGTGCTTTTCGGCACTGGCATGGGACAATCGCACTTTTCCCCATTTGCAGACATCGATAAAGCATTGAATGCTAAGGCCGGTATCCGCGCGCCACTGTATCGCCGCGGTATGACTGACCTATAAAAAGCTTCCTTTTTAGCGTGCTGGTCCTTCGTAATTGCTTTCAGCCTTCCGAATACGTTGTCAAGCACTCTTGTTGCTAACTAGCCGTATAGGTTATAGTGAAGAAGATAGGATAGCGCTCATTAGGAAGGTATATACGAGAAAGAAGTCAGGTGATGTAAAAAAAAAATATTGAACAGCTAAGTGGTGGCCCGTTGTGGAAATAATCGTACGTCCCTTTCCTTTTTGTTATGTAACCCACACCAAACTGGAGAACCCTCGACTACGGTATCCGCCACTATTACTCCTTGGTCAAGATGTGACACCGGGATATAGTTAGCCTCATAGATCACGTCGCGTTTTTGATGGCATTCAATGTTACATCGCTCTTTGTTTAATCATTTGAACAGTATTCTCTGGAATAAAAGGCCCTGCTTATATGATGTAACTGTAAGCTATGGAGCACTGCCTGGCTGCTTCCATTTATTCCACTCTTCGTCGTATAAATGTAGGCCTGCACACCGCAGCTCCGACATTATCGCTGGGATGATCTAACCATACAGTATGATTGTACGAAAGAAGGGGAAATTTTTACAGCCGAGCTGTTTTCGTTAGGCCGGTGCGCGTCACCAGAAAACTCAAACAGCTCCTAGCATAGCATTTAAAAATCTTGGTTCGCTTATTGCTAGGGGTGGCATTTACGAAATCCCATTCCTTTCGCATTGGAATGGCCAACAACACTCTTTGCGATGCCTGTCTTTGCGAGGAGACGCTACACCACATGCTGTGCGACTGCCCGCGGTATTATAATGTTCAGAGATAGTCACTGGCGTCCGTTCTAGCGCACCTTGGCAGTAGACAAATGTCTGTTGAAACTATTCTTGCATGTCGTCAACAGAAGACATCGCAGTTGAAGGCGACGAAGGCACTGCTGATCTTTTTAAGAGAAGCGGATTTGGACAAGCGGCTTTGACAGATATGTCGCGTACCACGCAAGAGTGACCGACTGTGACTGACTCTGTGTGTGCTGTGTCATGTGCTATCTTTCTCTCTCTCTCTCTTTCCTCTCCATCTTTGAATATCCCCCACCCTGTTCCCAAGTGTAGGGTAGCAAACCGGTTTTCCTAAGCTGGTCAACCTCCCTGCCTTTGCTTCTCTAATATTTGTTCTTCTTCTTGGTTTAGAGCGGAGATCGAATCTAGGCCGTCTGCATGGCAGGCAGATGTTCTACTACAGAGCCAGGCCTGTGCTTGAAATTGCTTCGGAAAAAAGCCCCTATACATGTTTCATGTAGTGCGAGGTGAGAAGGGGGAGTGAGGGTGAGGAGGAGTGATGTGAGGGTGAGAAGAAAGGGAAAAGAGGAGGTGAGAGGGACAGGAACGGGTATGCGCCATAGAAAGCCGGTATGTGCCAAGCAGCTCATATAGCATGGTCATGGGAAATGGAAGTGTGGATGAATAGGAATAAAGAAGGAGGGGGCCACAGAAATAAAGATAGACAGCTGAAAGAAAAAGAAGACGAAGAAAGTCAATCTGCGTTCTCCAGGTGGTGGCTCTTGCTTGCCAATCCAAGTTAAGCCTACATTTCCTAAGGAAGGCCGCCCAGCTTCGCTGCTCTTTCAGGCTTGGCAGTGCTAGCGCGAAGCTGCCCTAATTTTTCGAGAGGCTCGTTTCTCTGTTAGAGGCAACCAAATGAATCCAACAGACGATTAGGCCAGGGAAAGCACAAGGGGCATCAAATGTTCTCCTTAACTGTGGTGTAGTAACTATGACGTTTATTAAGATGAATTAAAGCCGAGGAAAAATCACCCTTTCCGCCGGAAAAGGCGATTCCCCCCCCCTCCCCCCACTCCCCGGGAGCGGATGAGCTACAGGTAAACAGCTTCACTGTAAAGAAGACGGTCGATCCCGCCTCATAGGAATCTGTATAACACGAAAGTGAGCGGTGTCTTCACAGGGGCGTAGTTGATTGTTACTTTACATTGATGTATGAGAGTTTGCAGAATGTTTATTGGTGTTTGGCAGCTAAAGCACCGTTTGACGTGGGTGCGTCCACGTTGACGCCTAGTAGCACATCTCCGTCCGGACGACTAACGCCAAAGATCATGATTTAACTCTTGTGTTGGCTGAGGTAGTTAACATACACCTGGACACAGCATATGCTGAATCCCGCGCAATGATGGCATCAACAAGCACATAACACTGGTACTCGATATTCACTCACTGAAAGCGTCGTCATTTGAGCAGAGAAACGCCAAGGTGTGCACTCCCCACTAATAGAATAACTAATTACTAGGGGTGTGCGAATATTCGAGTTTCGAATTCGAATCGAATAATACCTATTCGAAAAGCTAGTATTCCAAGTTTCGAATAATTCGACAGGACGAATACCTAATGCGCGACAAAGGTCAAGGGTGCAACTTAGTTAGGGTGGGGTGGCTAAAACTAACGCAAACGTGGTTACAGTAGGCCTTTCGTTGAAACTTCACCGATATCCTGGTTCAAGAGCGAGCGCATGTTTATATTAAGGAGATTATGTCACTACCGCACGCAAAAAAGACACATGAGAAAACTGCCAAACCCTTCAAAACTTCGCTTCCGAAACGAAGGCAAGAACTTCTTGCGCAGTTCGGTCGCGTGGTGGTGGTGAAAAACTTTATTTTTGAGAAGGCCAAAAGGTAAAAAAAATACATTTAAGCCGCATGCGCCGTCAAACGTCCCGACTGTGGCCCGCGAAACCCTCGGTGACTGGTTTCACTTGCGAAATCTAGTTCACTCTGTGCAGTCACCACGCCCGCACCACACCACTCGTTCAGAAACTCCCATCGTTTGGGTGCGCTGTTAAAACGCTGCTGGGAATTGGCACCCGAAGATTTTTGGTCCCGGATCACTCATGACGATGAAGCACAGCATTTCTGTTCTCAGATGAGCTGTATTGCGCGACCGCAGAAAAAAAAAAAAAAAAAAAAAAACCTAGCTACCGTGGCCGCCTCTGTTATCCGTTAGGAGGTTAGGAGTGCCGCTGTTGACTGGAATGGTGGCTCTTCTATCAACATGTATTGCGCGCCCGTAAAAGCTGAATAAAAAAAAAAAAACTTCCAAACAAGCACGTAATACAGCTTCCACCGTCTATTATTTATACGTTTGGTGTAAATAAGTTCCGGGCCCTGCTACCGTTTTCAACTGCAGGAAACACCGTAACATCACGCCGAGAGAGCCTGCAGACAGGTCATGTGGAACAGTTTGTGTTTCTGTATGACATTTCTGTTTCGGTGACAGTCCCTCGGGTCACGGTAGTGTTATGTACTCGAGGAGATGAGCAGATTTCATTTCTTTGGTCTTTCTTTTAAGTGTGAATAAAATCTTTTGTGTTCGATATTCGATTCGATATTCGACATTTTTGGCCACTATTCGGCACTATTCGATTCAAATTCGATTCGAGATGAAATTTCGCACACCCCTACTAATTACGCCTGTGCTCATGAGTATACCACACAGCGCTTCGGGAACGGAAGAGGCACAGTTTGTAGCTTGAGGCGTGAACGCGGGAAGGCGTTCCGCTTCACGCTGGCGTGTCTTTCTCTCTGCACCGAAAGCTGAAACTACCGAAGCTCTCTCTGTCGGCGCTCGTTAGTGGCATGATGCAGTATTTCACTTCACTGATCCCAGACGGCGACACGGCCCCCCGCCACCAAAAGTCACATTGAAAGGGAGAAGGTGTGAGAGGTATAAAAAGCGTTTATTGAGTCTCATGTATGAGCGTTGGTAGTGCAGTGGGTACCACCTATCGGCACCTGTCATCGCGCACCGAGGGGTGATGGGTTCGACTACCTGGTCATCGAAGTCAACGAAACTTTTTCTTCTGGTTTTTCTCTGTCACCTGTTCGTGTGCCTTCTACCGACGTCACATCCGTGACGGAAATGATGCCAGTGAAGTCTTGGTGGACCCCGGCATAAGACACTGTCGTGTTAAAGCTAGATTTCGCAGAAACAAATTCCCTTTTATGCTCCTCCCTACTTCACGGTCAGCTCTATACACAAAAGCAAGTGCAGCTTGTGGCAAAGCTGAGGTGTACAGTAGCAATTAGTGCTTCAAATTTACTGTTCGGCTCGATTTCCCCGGATCAAGCCTTGTGCAAAATAATCGTCTAAAAATGTGGTCTTACTTCTTCGGCTCACCAGGACCGCCGCAGCTCTTCATTAATCTTAATTATGAAGTCGCATCCTTCAGCACTCCAGTGATTTCGCTGATAGCCGTCTCGTATTTCCAACCCCCTCCGCCAGCTCGATGTAAAGGCACAATTCTGGGAAATCTTAGCTCGTACTCTCTGTATTCAAGTACGCATGAGACGTGGAAGACATCTCATTAAACAGCCGTTGAAATCAAACAAATTGTCTTTTTTTTAGCAAGTATAAAAATTCACAAAGACTTACGGCTTGGAGGCGGTACCACTCCTCACTTTGCTAGCAGAAAAAGAATAGAGCACGCGAAGCTAAAAACAAGGGGGGAACTTTGCAACCTTATAACCACGGAACAAAATGCGTGTCGCTGTCTTTTGTATTGCATCAGTTGGAGCGCTCTATCAGGAAAGAACGACTTTTTTTTAAAGAAACTCACTGTTCTATACGTGAATGCGATGCATATATATTCGGAGTTATGTTTCGTTTTGACACAGAAGAATTACTTCCCGCGTAAAGCATACAAACGCTGTGCTGGCATAAGATATTCTAACAGATGTTGTAGTTTTTTGACAGCTACTCTAGAAGAAATGATAAAGAGTTGGAATAATATTATCTGTTTTCGTCTCTTTTTCACCCAGATTATGCATAAAAAAATACGAGCAGAAACCGCGACACACATACAAAAATGCACACCACCAGCGCTAGGCGCGCGTCTGAAAAGTTTATTGATGCATTCACTTGTATGTAAACAAGAAAAAAATGCGCCCGTGGCATGAGGATTCAGTATTTGGAGATGCAGATGCAGCATTTCTTTGTCATGCACAGCAATCGAACATTCGCTATAACGATTCTTCTTTTCGTTGGAAATACGATACGTTTCGACCCCTGCTCGAGAATTCAGGTATATACTTCTGATTATTTTAGTTTTCCCCCCGAAAAACAGGCTCATGCACGTGTCAGGCGCCCTTTGTAAAATTATATGAATGCAGGCATAGGTATTTAGAACATAGTATCATTTATGTCGCATTGCTGAGTCAGTGAAGTGAAATTTCGTCATTAATATTCCTTTGACATTGTAGACGTATGTGGCAGATAATTGCGGTTGTGCACAGGCCTGGCAGTCCACCCGCAAGCATCGAGGCTGGACAGTTGGTAGGCAGCGCGGCGAACCTAGGTAACGAGAGGGGTGTCATGGGACTCATACTAAAGCAGCGTACAGGCGTCGTTTTTGAGATATCACTCAAACAGCCTTGTTACTGAGAGCTACTTCGAAACGTATCACCTACCCTAGTGGGTAAGTTCTACAGAGCGTTGCTCACTGCTGAACGTGGTGAGTGAAATTCAGCGTATGTATGAACTGTGGGGAGGGCCGAGTACGAAGGAAGTTTACACTAGAGTACGGCCTATTTAGTGTGTTAATAACTTAGCCACCAGATTTTCATTTTTTTTCAGAGCTTCACGCAAACATAACCATTCATTGATGCTAAACAACACTATTAAACTATTAATGTTCGATGTTTTGAATTCCGTATGTCTCAAAATCAGAATGCTGGACATTCACAATTGTTGCATCGACAAGTACTGAAAAGATATAAAGATATACGCAGCGTCAGACGCTGCGTATATCTGCGCTGCGTCAGACCCTGTAAAATAAACGGCGTTTTTCGTGTTTTCTTCTCAGACGTGCCATAAAGTTATATGTGGTTTCATATCCACCTCTTTGACCCTAAGATGCTTTATATGCGGAGCGCGAGTGCTTTCTGTTTTGCTTTGTGATTATTTGTCCCTTGGAACACGCTTGATCCTTCGTGACCCCACTCTCCACAGAAGACGAGGCCCGACTCTGGTATCTATGAGAACTGAAAAGAAACCTACTATATTTTGTTTGTTTGCTTGCTTGCTTGATGGCAGTTAACTTATTCTGCTATACCAGTCGGTATTAACGGCAAACCACAAAGCTGCACGCGGTCGACTCCTGGCTCGTTGTGGATACACACTTTCTTCTCAATAATATTTTTGTCTCTAAGTAGCATTCCAAGATTTTCATCGAAATCACCGTAATCGGAGGGCTCGCAGTGACCGAACAATATAGCATGGAGTTTCTGCGCCTTGCTGTTACCTCAGCGTTCGATTTGTATATCGTTAATTCGCGACACTGGGCTTCCGGAGGCTACATGCGCTTGCAGTCAAATCGGCATTTAGCTAGTAAGGATTTCGTTCTTTTTTGTTGTACGACTTGTCAGTCCGCATGATAAAGGTGGCTCTTAGGCGTTTGAGAATAAAGGCCAGAAATAAATGAAGATTAAGAGAACCGCCACAAAATCTGGCCGCTTCGTACTGCAACTGGTATCTCGGCGCCCACGTTGTATTTGTTACAATTTACAATTATTACAATTCATTTTATTGTCTCGAGTTAACGCGCGAAGTGTATTACTTTGTCCAAACCGAGCTTCTATCATTCTCTGCTGCACAATACGCCCTCGTCCTATCACTAGACATAAGATTTGTGACTGTTCCGGTTACATAGATCTCCCGTACAAATACCTGAGACCATACACTGTAAGCAAAAAAAAAGCCGAGATGGGAGTAAATGGACTTGTCCTCTAGCGCACGCCCCGATGGGGGTTTTATATACCCTGTCCAGGGGAGTAAAAAATTTACCCCCCTTAAGGACGGAGGTTTTGGATGGACTGATGGGAGTATTTGTTTACATCCATAGGGGAGCTTTTCCAGGTAAGTATGGGAGTAAATTTTTATAACCGAAAAAAAAAAATGCTTTTTGCTGTCGCACCATGCACCAAAGAATCTTTAATTAAATTAGCATCAAACTCGATCACACGTACACAAACATGCACACAACATTCGCAAAGTAATACAACACTCACACTGACAACCGCTCGCCACCCGCGCTTTACAACCAAACTTTGGTCACCGAGTATATATAGGCACCACATCTTGACCTCCAATGTAGCTCGGATGGGACACTCTTTTTCCGCGTAATTATGCACCAAACATTCATGGCGTACGTGTATATTTGTGGTGGGCTTATAGATACTACTGAGGTACACCCGTCTTTTACTATAAACCCGCCTAACATTCAACGCCACGTATACCGCGTTGTTGCCGACGGCGTCGCTAGGCCTCTCGCAGGAGTACGGCACGGCTATACGACGAACGGCGGCTCGCGATCACAAAATGCTTGCTGCTGTGCAGTTTTCGTCGCCGTTATTTTACACTCACAATAAAAAAACAGGTGTCCGCTATCCGCGTTAAGCTACGGAGCGATGCACTTACAACGAACGAGACGGCTCGTAGTCGCGGTTCCTGTTGCTCGCAGTGCAGCGGCGGCCGCATGTTGGTTCAATCTATCTGGTATCGGCGCTCGCCTTCTCGCTATACGTTTGACAACGGTGGTTGCATGGCACAAAGAGACAATTTAAACTTAGTAATTTCAGCAGCTTTTATTTTCTGTGAAACATATTCTTTGCTTCACCGGTGGCTCGCCTTGGCGACCGGTGTGGCTGTGCGAGTTCGCTACGCGCCGCCGGCTTCGTACCGACGACGTAGCGAAGCCTTCTTACCGCTTAGAAGTTGCAGCCGGTGAAACGTCGGTTCGGTGACACTCCGAGAAGCAAGCGTTGCCGGTGGTCGGGGCGAGCGCGTCGCCGGCGCAGCTCTCACACCGGCCGCCGGCCGTCTTGATGCCGACGACGTAGCGAAGCCTACTTCTTACTGCTTCGAAGTTTTAGCCGGTGAAACTCCAGAAACAACCCGCTGACGATCGCAACAGCTTACTTTTGTTATCGATGAAATTATTCTTCGCAGTTCTTCGTAACTCGGCACGTTGAAGCGAGGTATCCGTGGCGTGTCGGAGGCTTGCACTCGTGTGCGTGGGCATTGCTGCTTGACGGGAGAATAAACACAGGAGAGCCAGCTCGATGTGTTCGCGGTCGGACGCTGGCGCGAGTTGAACTCGTCTCTGACCAGAATGGTTCAGAGGAGAAAATAGTCCTACACGTCTACACAAACCAACCGGCCGTTGCAAATCCTCGCTGCAAATCGTCGCTACAAACAGAGGCCCGTACACACACGCACATTCACACACGCAGGCACATCACGACGAAAAATGGTTTCTAAAACTCCCATAGGGAGTTTCTGACCACGTGACACGCACGTCACGACCAAAAATACTTTTAAAACCTCCCATAGGGAGTTTCTAACCACGTGATCTAAAACTCCGTGGGGAGTTTAACAAGGTCATGTCGTTCATAAACTCCCTCATTAAGCAAGGGGCGTTTTACGACGACATGTGCCGACTTAACCCCGCTACCACGGAGTAAATGATTGGGGCATGGGGGTTTTAGGGGCTCATATGCTGGAAAAGCTCCCATCTCGGCTAATTTTCGTTTACAGTGTACATGACCACCTTCGAAGAATGGATCACACCAAACAACGATGATCAAGCCCGACACACGTACTTCTCCGTCTGGAAGTCTGCGTGAGAGATGGGCGACTGTCATCGCATGTGATCCGTTTCCCTGAGCCCAGCTTCCATCCATCCCGGACAGCCATCCCGCTATCAATAAATATTTTTTCATTCAATCATTATTCTCTTGACTTTCAGCCGCAGTGGCGGCTGAACGCCAAGAAAGCCAACCTTCCGTCCCCATTTTTGGACGGTGTGGCGTCAAAGGTTTTAGTGGCGAACATTGCCACCAGTTGTACTGATCTAGCATATGTTACGCGTGCTGATTGATGCGTGACGTAAGCCGTAAACAAAAGAAGGCTATATTGTCCCTTTGAATTAGTCAAATAATCGTCTGTACGATAAGGCCTAAAAGGATGCGATTTAGAACATAACGTTATAGCTTTGTAAAAGCTCAAATATTTGAACTGGTTAGTGCGTCCTTCCTGTCTGCGTGCTTTCTTTTCGTCAGCATCAGCGCTCATCTACACACGTTACAAATGTTAGTAGTTTTAGTGCATGAATCTCGGTCATCTTTGACCAGCTGCCAAAAGATATATTGCGTTGTGCATGTAAAGGGTCACGCATCACCGTGAGCATAATACGGGTGCTATGAGACGGCCTCCGTCGATATATCGACGGAGGCTGCAGTTGTAACTACACATTTATATGGTTAGAAAGCACAGTGCAGGATGTTATTTCCGCTCCGAAAGGAAGGTTCGCGCTATGTGATTTTACCCTATGCAGCATGCTTCTTACACTGCGCACCCTACTTACAGTACATACTATGAAATTAGGAAGTTGGCGCTTAGACATTTCCTCCAAAGCGACAGCGTCAAATGCGATTGGGAAAGCGACTGCAAACTGTCATCTATGCACGCTGAGCCATGACAAGCTGGAACTTGTCTTGCATAGTGCGGCAGTGTGCTATGATAGATGTTGTTCTGCCTGTTTATCTGATCGTAATTATCCGGCCGGATTTCGAAGAAGCGTCCTCTAGTAATTGTTGTGCCGTAATGAAATTCAACGAAATGCAACGGCTTTCAACAGCGAAGCCATCGAATTCGGCTGAATTTCATTACTTCGTAATTATTACTAGAGGCCGTTGTGTCGAAATCTCAATGTTGGGATGGGTTTCTCGCACGAAGAACTTCAATTCCCCAATTTGACACAGTCACCTAACTCCACTAATTAAAAAGTTAATTAACTTACCTTTCTTAATTACTGTCTCAAGTCATGTCTCTAACCATCTTAAGATGCCTAGCACTACAGAAAAAGTCATTCACTCATTTTGGACGTCTCAGAAGAATATGGCAGTTGCGTTCTTCCATGTTTCTGTTTAGGTTTCGCCATTGAATTTGGTTGAATTTCATTACTTCGTAATTGTTACTAGATGCCACTTTTTTTAAATCTCAAAGTTGGGTTGGGCTTCTGGCAAGAAGAACTTCAACTCACCCATTTGACACAACCACCTAACTCCACTAATTAAAAAGTTAATTAATTAAACTTTTTTAATGACAGCCCCAAATAATTTCTTTAACCATCTTAAAATCCATGCCACTACAGATAAACTAATTCTGAAGGCAGCAATCAAATATCGCATTTTCCTGATTTTTTGAGAAGGTTGGCACATTTCTTGAAACACCCTGTATATATATATATAATATATATATATATATATATATATATCAAACGCTAACTGCTAACCGAAGAACAAGAGAGCCTATTGATTTGCTCTACGGCACGTGCCATAGTTCGGCAACGTTTGCATATTGTACAGCAAATATCCAGCGTAAACATAAGGTATTTTACCCGTCCATATTAAGTATACAATGTGGTCGCTTTAAAAATACAGCGCTGCGATCTCATTTCCATGAGTCAGCAAAAGAGGCAGAGGAAAGCCTGGGAGAACCAATTATTCTGATGGGGTCTGGGTCAACAGCGCGAAGATTGTCCGTTTGGTTACCTACAGGGCATTTCAAACGCTCATGGAACCGCTGCGCAAACACAACTCACTGGCGCCACTTGGATGAGAGGAACGAGAAAAAACAATGCCGTTTGTAACATCGTTCTTGTTACTTCGCTTTCTGTCGACGTATGGCCTTAATATCTCTGCTTGCGGAAGGAATTTGATATAAGGCTATAAACATACACGTGCCGCTATCAAATAAGATTCGGAAGCCAACGTAGAAGCAAACGCGCTTTCTATATTGTGTACGCGAGAGGGCGATTGAACGCACAAATTTGCTGCGCGTATCTCGCGGCCGGCAAACATCTCGGACGCGCTTCGGTGCCCTTGGGTTCTTGGGGAAACGAAACAGAATGGAAGCCGGCGGAGTACCACTCCCTGTTCTTAAAGCGAGCTCTCCAGCATGAAAGAGCACAAAAGAGATTGTTTCCGCAGGGAATGTCCGGCTCACAAATGGAGGATAGTCGACCACCGCCGCCGGTCCTGTTCCTTATCACCGAAGGTCTGCTTGCACGCATACTGGCGCCCATTTGTCTCATTACTTTCTTTGCGCCTCACTCGGCGTGCCTCCAGCGATGTTGCCAAAAAAAAAAGTCTTTGCGCTCCAACAAATATGAAGATAGCATAAAGATCGCAAGGTCGTTGGCTCGCTAAATTCTTTTGCAAACGCGGAGATGTTTGTGAATACTCCTCGGATGCGCCAAATACGTCAGGAAAGAAGACTTTTGAGAATACTTCGCAGTGAAACAACAGTGGGAAAGGCGTGAGACAGTGCAGACGTTAAGCGGTACATACTTATCGCCTGGGCAGCCAAGCTGTCAGAGAATCGTTGCCGCTATCGCAAATACGTGTGTATTGTAGGCGGTGTATTTCCCCTCGCTCGTCTCGGCTGCGGGTGGGATCCGGCATTGTTGCAACCAAGTGAGCCTCGCACCAGAATATCTGGACTGTCTCGACAGAACTATTGAATTTTGTACTGTGGAGGTATCTAGCTATCACTATCGCGCTAGAAAGACGTGCGTGCTCGTATAGGAACGCATTTCCAAATAGTACGACAGCGCCTACTGGTAGGAACTCCTGCTTAAACGGGGTGTCACCGCACTACGCTGTTCGCTTGGCTGCAGTGGTTGTGGCGGTTCAGACCCTATTGACTTAGCTGTATCTATATTTAACAAAAGCTCGTGCTTAGAACTGTAAGCTTCAAGATGTTTCACCCCACCAACACCTGCATTTGGAACACTGTGTGATCTTATTTTTTTTATTGATTGATTTTATTTCAGACACAGAATGAGTCTTGGATGGCAAGGCTAAAGGCAGAACACTGTCTGCCTGACTGAGGCCTTGTCACCCATACATTGCTCCAACAGTGAGGCAGCATAGAACACAAGGGCAGACAAATTTCATACAAAAGAGTAACAATAATAAATTTGTTACATGTAAATGAAAAAAAAATAACATAATTTCTTTATGATGCCTATAGCAGTGCAGAGTTGGCAAAAATTGTCGAATCACTTTTCGATGATGTCAAAAGCGTGCGGGTATGTGAAAACATGTATAGCGAGCTGTATGAATCAACCGAGACTAAAAGAAAAGGCTTGCGACGAAAAGAAGGCCTTGAAAGGATGAAATAAATTCCTTGTTGAATGTCTGTGAGCCCTGAGCAGCCGTCGCGTGACACTAACATGAAAACCGAGGCTGTGAGGGCGAAAGTTGCCTTGTCCAGATTATTTGTCAGGAGACTGGATGCCTGTTCGCCACTACTGATGTTGGTACAGTGCATAGCGTTTCTTCTAAACGCAAAATCCAGGTCAGAAAAGGCCTAGTTTTCACGTCAGGCGAAAAAGCACAATTCACCACTGAATGAAGTAAATATTCGCGGAGCATGCCTAAATCAACGCCAATGATCGACTAACACTGCAATGAAGAAACGTTCGTTCGCCAAGGCGCCTACGCTGAGGAAAGAATAAGGCTGTAAATTCGTCTAAAATAAAACGATGAAAATTTAACAGTTGTCCTGTTTTTCGAATCTATGGCCTGAATGAGCTGTCGGTTTTTCTATACCCTTCTCCTTCCAGCATGTCACATATTCTAGCTGTTGTTGCGCTTTGTGTAATTTTCAAAAGACTAGACCGTGGGTGCTATGCCGGATGGCCCGAGCTTCTCGAGCACACGAGTTTGCTCCGAGCTCGCACTACGGCGGTCATGACAGGAAGACAGTGCGGAGCACCCGAGAGCAGCTTTGGTAAAAGCGGCTACAACAACGAGCATGGCGTCACAAACGCATGTGTGGTATTGGCGGCGGTTTTCAAAGGAACACCGCGGACGAACGCGTCAGCGCCACCACTCAGTCAACATTTTGACAATGAAGCGACGTCAGCGTGATTGTTGCGCTATCTTTTTGCCAACTGATCATCGCGCCTCCCACGGGCGTGTTCGTGGGCGTTTGTCCTCTTTCGGAAAGTTCTTTCATTCCACCTGCAGCATGGAAATTTCCACTCTCGAGGGCAACAAGGGCGCACACGCAGCACTCTGGTGCAGCTCGTTTAGCTTCTCTGGAATATTACAGATAAATAAGTGGGCAGGTTACTGCTATACTTACATGTAGGGTAGCAAACCGGATGCTACAATTCTGGTTAACCTCCCTGCCTTTCTCTCGTTTTATTATCTCTCTCTCTGTACTCGTCTGAAGATTTTTTTGTAGTAATGGATCGGTAGCAACAATGTCTCCACAATCGAGTAAATAGTAACACTTCTCGCCACAAATCCCACCAGGGGCGCTTGCTTCAAGGCTGTGAGTGGTATGTCGTGAGCGCGGTGAAATTGAATGCGAGACGTTGTAGCCACGTCATGATATAACCTTTAGTTTTTCGTGCGTGTGTGCACAGTCTGCGCGATTAAGCTCATAGATGAATCGTGCCGCTCGCTGGCGTTGTGGCGTGAGCACTGCTCCTGGGCAAGAACAAACACGGTGGGCGGACCCGATCTTCACCGTGGGCGTCTGCCAATCAAATTGATTGACGCGCGAACTTCGGCACAAACATGTTCTTTCTGAGAAGGCCCCAGTTCAACTCGTGACTGTCCTAGTGCCGGTGTGCCTGTCAAGGGTATCATGCGGTGGACGCTACTCAACAGCTTCTTTGCATGTAAAGTAATTTGGTCAGCTTGCACTACTTGTTTAAGGCTGGAGCCACATGAGGATGGGGAGCTTGTGGTCACCTATAGCTTCTTCAAGCTTTTTAGTGGCTATTCTGCTCAGTATGCTTGGTCTACTTCGGAGTAATGACCGTGGCAGTTCGGTCTCAATATTGGTGCTATTGATTAGGTAGGTCTTAACATAATATTGAATACTCCTGTCTTAATTGTTAATGTTTTAATTACCACGACATCATTTACCCAGGTTTAGTTCGCAAGGTCCGAAAATGTACTGAGGTAATTAACATAATCCTGATTAGCAGGATCTGAATTAACACGATCACGGTGAGTAAGGTCTTGATTATCTTGGTCTTAATTACACGCTCCTAATTAGCGCCGTATTAATTAGCATGACCCTAATTAGCTTGTTCATAGCTTTACGCGCCTTCATTAGCTTGGTCTTAGTAAGATGTGGCTTAATTAGCTCGGCTTTAGCATGATTTGGCTTAATCAGCTTCGTCATAGCATGCCTTGACTTAGCTAGGTATACCGCCTGGCCACTTAGCTAATCAGCCGGGCGCATGTGCTCTGGGAGCGAGCAGACGATGAAGACGAGGACGAAGAGGGCGCGCGCCGGCCGAGCAACGCGCTAGAATGCACAGGCCGACCATGGTGGTTATACACGTGGCCTCGGTGATTAGCTCCAGCCGCGGTGTTGTAAGGCTCTCGGTCAGAACTAATCTCAGAGGCCACGGTACTGATTATTCTAAAGGATACTTAGTGCAGACATTAAAAGCTTGAAAATAAATTCAAACGGCCCGCGCACACATAAAAAATATAGCTAGTAGAATTTTCTGCCACTTTTCTTGCATGGGAGCACCGTGAAAGGCCACCGTGAAAGGCCGCCACATGCCCGCAGGCGCGTGCTCGCGATCACACTGAAGGAAAGTCCCGCGTTCGAAGAAAAAATTACAGCATATCCACGGGCAAATGATGAAGAGCTTGGGCGAAGCTCCTGAAGCAATTATGTGTACACCGTGAAATGTTCAGTGGTTTCGCCCAGCAGTAATCAAAGCGATACGCAGCTTTGATTATTTTTCCTTTTTCCGTTTTTCCTTCCTTTTTTTTTATTTTTCTATTTTTTTAAATTTCTTTTTATATTTTTTTATTTTTTATTTTTATTTTTTTTTTCTATCTCTATGGGACAGCGCCATCTAGTATATCGTCACCCAACTGCAGTTTGCATGCATCTCTATGGGACAGCGCCATCTATTATACTGTTCGGGAGATACTGCCGCGGTTACGCCTGACATGGGACAAGGTTAGACTAAGAGGAGCTACGCCGCTAAAAAAAAAAAAGATAACGTGCTTTCCCCCCGTACCATCCCTCCCTGCTTAGCTTCCAGCGCGCTCGTCTGGACGAGAGAAGCGAGAAAGCCATTACAGCGTGCGACAAATATCGGTAACTCCGCTCGTACTTGATGGATTCTAAAAATTTTTGCGCCGGTCGATTCGCGAGGCAGTAAACTCTTTTATTGAAGCAATTAAATGGTTACTTGGTAAAGTGTTGCATGGCCACTTTAAAAAAGTTTAAATGGTTTTTCTAAAACATATCGCCGATCCTCGTAATGTCAGTTTCTGATGTAAAGCCAATATTTTTGCATGAAAATTGTTCTGATACGATGTTTGTGGCATTTATTTTCTCTACTAATGTGTAAGCTTGAGCTCCAGAAATGAGCTCTACCACTTTCCAAGAGCACCAACTTTCTTGGACTAACCCTCAAATTCACCTAAATGTTCATATCCACATCATTGCGATGCTTCAGTTATTGATGTTTTTTTTTTGTGCATTGAATCAATAGAACGCGTTTTTATCGGCATCCTCAACAATAGTTTATAAATGGATTATGTCTAAGATTATAGTCGTCTTTCTTACTGCATTTCATCTGGTGATTTACATTGTTATATCACACACCTGACACCCTTCAGTACTTCCGCATTGCGGCTGTAAGGTATAAGACAATCATCCTGCTTATGCGAAATTACTCTCTTCTTTAAAACTGTTTCAGTGTCCTTTTTCTCATTGAGTTGTTTTTTCAGAAGCTATCAGGCTTCATTTTCCCTGTGCTACACAAGGTGAATCAGTTGAAGTTCTCACTGTTGAATACTGCGTTATTACTATGAAAAAGATCTTAGCACAGCGAAAAAGTTCCTTATCCCGAAAGCTAATCAGAACTGCCGAAAGCAAACCGTCTTTTACTTTTACGTCTCACTCAATTCTTGTATTTATTCAGAAAGTGCTTTTTATAAAAGGTGTCCGGTCGGTTGCGAACACGTAAATTAATCTGCCAGGCTGGCATATATATATATATATATATATATATATATATATATATATATATATATATATATATATATATATATATATATATATATATATATATAGTGAATTCGGCTTCTATTGGTCCACTTTCGCAAGTAAGCACTTAAGCTAGAGCTCTGAAATAACGAGAGCATAATTAGTGTTATTGAAGCGTCTGGCGAATAGCAAGGAGCGCACTTACTAAGGAAAAGCTTTTTTGAACTCCGGGCTTCTG
The DNA here is from genome assembly GCF_013339695.2 of Rhipicephalus sanguineus. Classification (NCBI taxonomy): domain Eukaryota; kingdom Metazoa; phylum Arthropoda; class Arachnida; order Ixodida; family Ixodidae; genus Rhipicephalus; species Rhipicephalus sanguineus. The sequence continues at coordinate 208,635,576 of NC_051176.1, read as the reverse complement.
AAAAAGCTTCTTCGCTAACGCTGTTCCTAAAAGCAGAGGGCAGCCAACCCGGTTAGGGCTGATGAAGGGTAGAGCTATGGCCAATGGCATTTACGGACTAAAAGGTTTGTGAATTGGGCCCATTACGAAGGTTTTTGCTCGGGAGGCGCTTTTTTTTTAGCCATTAAAGGCCGCCATCCATTATAGTATGTCGACAGCAGTACTGTCCTGAACTCGCTCTTACGACGATGTCTTACCATAAATGAAATATTTACCACTATGCACTATAATATTTCTTTCAATAACTATTCGATTGTTCTGTACATTTTACAAAGCAGCAACGCGTTCACGTAGTAACATAGAAGAATAGCCTTTCGAGAAGAATCGTATAAAGACACATATTCATATCCCGTTTTTTCACCAACACCAAACAAGAAAAAAAAAACTGGGATGTCCACGTCGATGTAAAAGGAAGCAGCTTCAAGTGACGGCTGCAAAGGAGCTTTAGCATTACTGTGCTGTTGGTTCTTGGTTTTACTTCAGTCTTGAGGCGGATCGAGTGCAAAAACACCTATAACTAACTACCGACCAACCTCCCAAACCTCCTACTCTTGTAAACTGCTTGCACATATCATACACACCATTCACACACATATCACACATATTGCACATATCATACACACATACACACATTGTACATACAGATATTGCACATACAGACATTGCACATATCATACACACATACTTAGTAATCCTCAACATGGCTTTTGCTGTGGTCTCCGTAACGCAACACTACTGGTTGAATTCACTCACGGCATTGCTGACGCTTTAGATCTTGGCCTACCGTTTGATGTAATTTTCAGATTTTTTCAAAGCATAGACACTGTGGTTCATCCCAAAGTGCTCTACAAACTCAGTCTCATCCTCAATAATATAATAAACTTGTTGACTGGATAGCTGGCTTTTTTTCTGATCGCTCTCAGTATGTTTCCTACAAAATTTGTTACTGCCCTTTTGCTAATGTTTCCTCCGGTGTTCAACAGCGCACTGTCCTCGGTCCTCTTCTTTTTTTTTTCCTTACGTTAACGAATTACAGAAGAGCATAATAAGTTCTTTTAACACGCGTCTTCACGCGAGCGATTGCGTGCTGTATCATGAAATTAACCCTCCTGAAGATCATCGTTTTCTTAACGACACATTTTCACACTTTTTGCTCATGGTGCGACACCTGGCAAATGAATACCAACTTAGCAAAACTGCGTGTATGCCATTTACAAGGCGCCTAACACCTTATCTTTCCTCATAATCCTTCAATGACTCTGTACTCTACTGAACGTAAGGGAATATAAGTATCTGGGACTCATTTTCACTCATAATGTGTTTTGGAGCAAGCACATACAAACAATAGGCAATAAATCATTAAAAAAATCTCGGCTATCTCCAACGGATTCTTCGTGTAGCTTCTTAAGATATTAAACTCATGACTTAAAAAACTCTAATCCGGCTAATTTTTTAATACGCGCAGTGTGGAACACTTTTCAGGAAAATGATATCCACAAGATAAAGTCTGTATAGAGACTAGAGCTATAGATACCATACATATGGAGATATTTTTCGCCTTCCTCTACATTTAGGACTATTTTAGAACATTTTGCTCTAATTCAGAACTTATATACATGTTCAAACAAAGTGTTTTTCCCCGACAAGTCAACACTGCAATTTTTCGCCTGGACATTTTCGTGCATTGCCATTTCAGGACTTTTTGTCTATAATTGATGTATGATCCCGACTGCTGGGGTAGCCCCAGCGGAGCTGCACCATGTAAATAAAAAATAATAATAGTGATGCCTACGTTGAAAGGCATCACGTAGCGAACATTATTGCGACTCCGTCGATACAGTGTTTTCTCCCATAGCCCAGCTGTTGGCTTTCGGATGTGAAACGCTATCATGCAATTTACGCCTCGCTGGTTTGTCCGTTCGACGAAAGTGATCCTCTACGGCGTAGTAAGCCTTGTAGGAGAAAATAAAAGAAAAAAATGTTTCAGTTGTCGTTAGTAGGACTAGTACACTCGACTTTGTTTCAATACCTATACCCCCCCTCCTTCGCCTCCTCCCCCCCCCCCCCATCCGGCTCTTTTTGAAAGCGAGAACAATTAGGACGAGCGTGGCGAAATGGGCTTGTTGGTCAGTCATGTAGTGAGAACGTTATGAATGTCATAGTCGTTCTTGAATGCGATAGAAATGTTGGATGTCATAGCCGAAATTGTTGGTCAGTCATAGTCGAAACATGGACACAATAAGAAACGACGAGGACGAGACAAGCGCGCCTCGTTTCTTCTTGTGTTCACGTTTTTATGCGCTATACAGATAACATTTCGACGAGAACAATTAGGAGCCGGAACATGGTTAGCTGCGTCCATGTATCTGTCCCTTTACGCCGGCGTCGTCGTCGTCAGGCGCACTCGCCACTGGGAAAAGAATAATAGGACGTTGTCCACCACCAGCTCTGCGTCATTGGGATTCGTATTCGTGCCCTTTGCGGTAATGTCGTAATGTGCAGCTGGGCCTCGCAGTCGCTCCGCTTTTGCGTGTGGTAGTTTTTTGTGCGCCTCACAGGGGCTCCGAGAGTCGTGATGTTTATGCATGCATTTCCGAGGTAACAAGCAATACTGCATCGGGCGAGGGAGGCGTTGTGCGCCTCGTAAACAAGTTGTTCTTAAGAAAGTGATGCCTGGTATCACTGTCGCAACCCACTTCAGTCGCAGGAAAAGGGCCCAGTGCCAATGCACTAATCGCTGAAGTCTTGAACTAAAACTCAATTCCGTACTTTGATGAGTCACGATCTGACTATTCTGAAGCACAGAATAGTAGGGGAATTAAAATGAATTCTAACGATCTTACTTTCTTTCGTTTTTTTTTAATTTGCTCTTAAATCAGAGTGCACGAGTGCTCTTGTATTTCAAAAGTATGTTAACGCGTCTGCCGCGATCGGGATAGAATACACGACCTCGATGTGAGCGCTGAACTAAACTTCATTTATCCTAGTGGATTGGCCGCGTGCTTTGTTTTATTACACAATTAGATGTGCAGCGCAATTACCGAATTTCAGGGTCTGACGAAATCATGCCTGGTCGGGAAGAATCATTAACGAAAACAGGAACACACGTCGACCAAGATTAACTTTCTTGTTCCTTTTAAAAAGTGGCCACTTTCTCTGTGAGAAGCTTCCTGGTGTTGTGTATACTGTTCCATGCGCGCAGTGCCACTATAAATACATAGGGGACAGCAGGAATTTTGAAAGAGTCAAGGAGCATCGGTACGACATAACAAGCACCATGTGGCCTTTAGCGCCCTTGCGGAACATGCTGACTCACAGGTCGCCAGATAGGCTGGGTTTGTGCCTGTGTCCTTGCAAGTGAGATAAATCTGAATCGCTCCATATCCGGATAGCGGCACGTCCTTTGAGTCGCAACGACAGAAATCGCAATCCGGCCTATGCGCGCACCGTGTACTCAACTTCATATAGGCTCGTTCCCTTCTTTCTTCGTCCTTCAATTCGAACAAGGCGCCCGTGTGGGGGTCGAAACGTCCGTTTTTAAAAGATAAAACATATTTAACCTTGGTCGTCGTCTGTTGATGCAGGCACACTGCTCGAACATTCGTTAATTATACGCTTCCAGCGAGCATTGCCCCATAAACCATGGCGTTCGCTCTGTACAGGTGCTAAAAGAGCGATTTTTTAAACACTTGAATGCTTCCTACACACAGGTAATTTTTACATTCAGGTGTGGCGTGCTTCCCAGAGTCTGCACGATCGCGACGCACGTGCACGCTAGGCAGCCGCTGTAGGAGTCCAGCCTATTTTCTTTCCAATAACGTAGACGGTTATCGCGACGTGCGTTCATTCAAGCAGTCTCGTGTATCTACTGAACATTGTGTTTCCACGATTAGTCACCGTGGCAGCCTCATTCCCATTAAGAAGAACGCTCATGTAGTACATATCTGAGTAATCCCGACCTTTCCGCAATATCGTTTCTTATCGCCTATTTTATTTAGCGTCATTGAATCTCAGGATCGATCAATTTCAAGAAACACACACAGAAGCTAGCACGTGGTGATGCCAGCATGCCCACGCGATTCCGTGCGCACACGCGCACAAAGAGGGTCACCACGCACACAGTCGGCCAACTGAACAGGCCCGCCGGGAGTCGTTCTTTATGGCCTCTCGGTCCGACCCAATTTTTCATTTCCACACTGTCTCCCGAATAAAGAATGCAAGAAGTGAAAGAGTGTCTGCGACTGTGTGTTTTGCGACCTCGGTCTCTTCATCGATTGCGTCCGAGTAGGAGAATCACAGAACACGTCACGACGCTGGCTCGTCGCGAAAAAGAAAATGTAGTTGGACAGGACTGTTTAGCGAACTGTGTCGAAAGATGGGAGAGTTGGTTGTAAGGAATGAGGAGGAGGAGGAGGGGTGGAGGGCGGTACGGTAACATTCTCCCTAGGGCCGTGTCCCGGGGACAGCTCGCAATTCCACTTGTTCGCAGCATTCCTGGAATGTGCTCGACACTAGGCGGCGGCGTGGTTTTCCGTCGCGAGGACCACAAGATCATCGAAGATGGTGGTTGCGCAAGCAGTCCTATGGCCGTGTAGCAGAAGCCGCCCCTGCCAACAAGCTGAGGAGGTCGAGCTGACGTGCGATCCGGCGTCGCCAGGCGCACGGCCGCAACTAGCTGCCCGTTCCTCCTGCGCACTACTACCGCTGCGCCCGGTGGGGTTGGCGAGGCTCCCGTGGGCGTGAAAGGCTGCCTGTCTAATTAAAGGCTGCCTATTATGTCCACTCCGTCGCGCGGACGGGTGACTGGTGTCGCGCATGCGTACCTCCCAAACGGCCGCTTCGCGTTCCAGGCAAGGTCGACTTTCAACGGGCCCTCGCGGATCAGTGCCTTCCGACGCCCATTAAAACAGAGCAACCGTTAACGAGTTTTCCAAGGCAGCCTTACCCCATCGACTGAGCATGCGCAGCAAACGCGGACATTTTCGGACACAATGCCGATGCCGTGCAGTAATTTGCAGACGCAATTCTCGCTATATATACAGGGCCCCTGGCGGGGCGTTCTGTACGTTAACTACGCCCGCTCGCTTCTCTACACCGGTGTCCAGAGAACACATTGACCGTAAAAAGGGACACTTTGAGGTTAATAACTCTAAACGTGCCGTGCAAGCTTATGTTCCTCTTAGCTGTATTGATTTTCGTTAATTACAGAGGCCATTATTTCTGTATGATGAAGCTCTCCACGCGACAGATGTCGTCCTAACCTCGTCATCTATTTTGTAAGCGCGTTTTAGTGTTTTACGTCGTAGATTACCATCGATGAGCGTTAGAGATGCTGTGCTGCGTGCTTGTAAGACCGTGCACCACTAAGTGCAGCGACTGGTTGTTGCAACTTTCCTGCTGGGCTGTTTCACAAGCATTGCGAAAAGCGAGGTGAACGACACCGTCAGTCATTTGGTGCCGAGACAAAGTTAGCCTCGCTCTTACCCTCTTCCCTTCCCCTACCCACTTCCATGCTACTCGTATTTACCCTGTTGTGCTGTAGCCCTTAAGTATTCACAGCATATCCAAAGCCACTGCTCCCCGTGGGGCTTTTGGATGCACAGAAAGCTATCTTGTTGACGCCCTTTACGGTCACTGTGAAGGAACCGAAAGGGTCAGAAGTTTCGCACATATATCAGTTCGTCAAGGAAAATTATGTAATTTGAAGCTGTAAGCAAGAATATCGGATTTGACTTCGACGGCTACATCCGCCACATTGACCGAATAACAGGGCGCTTAGCTGGAAATGCTGTAGTGGTGCTAGCTCTAATTGTGATTAATATCTCTCTTTTCCTTCTTACAGTGCGCACGAAGCCGAACAGAGCGACGAGTGGCAAAAAAAAAAAAAAACTAGTATTGAGGTTTCTCCGTTTTGACGTGAACAAAAATTCTTCCTTCGTTTACCACGCGAGGGATACCTTCTAGGCCTATGGACGCTTGATATTGAAAAAAAGAAGCATCTCACAATTAAAATTTTACGGTTGAGGTAAAACAAGAAACAGGAAACTTTTTGTACAGTTCACATATCCTGAACATTACAGATAGTACGCGAATTGCAGCGAATGCATGGTGAAGCTTGAAGAAAATGGTACTTGACAGAGCGTAGGCTTGGGCGTGCTGGTAATCCATTTTGCTATTTTAGCGCACTGTTTCAACAAGACAGAGGACAGAATAACGATGCAAACACAGCGCCGTGTCTGTCCGTGTCGTTCATCGGTCCTCTGTCTTGTTCAAACAGTGCGCTAAAATAGCAAAAAAAAAAAAAACGAGAATGGTGTTTCCCTGTGACCTTCATGGCATTTATTTGTGTCATTCTGAAGATTGGTCCATAAACTTCTGATTCAGTCGCCCTTTCATTTCTCGATCTTTCGACGCAGTACGCTTTTATTTCACCCCATTTTGTTCAACGAAGAAGTCGTAAGCCATACTTTGCCTTTTGTTATTTGCCTCTGCATGAGATATTGGTTCGTCTTCATGCTTCTTGTTGATTTCGTGAACTATTTATAAGTTTGTTGTGGTCATTTCATCGGGTATTAGTAAAACTGACCTTTTGCCGTACTAACGAGTTCATCGAAATGCTTTTATTGTATTTAACTTGGTCACATTGTTTGTTTTTGTTTGCTTTTTTGCTCCTTTGAGTGCCTACATTTATCTGCCTACGGCGTTGAGTAAGGAGGTGACGTTACTGGCTAGCAAAATGACACAACGTATCCTCATACCCATTCTGCAACACCATTATAGAAAACGTGAATGCGACACAATGCCTGCGGATTTGTCTTAGGCTTCATCAGATTCGCTTTCGCTACCTCAGTGCAATGTCTTCGCCGAGGAAGACCTTCCGGCCTTCAACATTCGATTCATGGACATTTTCTCCATCCCATGTACAACATCCTGCATGAAACAAATCTAGAAGTACAACAAGCGTTGTAAAGCAGATAACGTATAGTGGCAGAACGCGGTTACATTTTGATGCTTTTCTGCACCGTCCATAACATCATTCCGTCGAAGATGAGACAACAACTACAACATATATAATTTCCGTTTAGCTTCAGTTTTTCAAGCGAAGCTTTCTATGCTGTTTCTGACCACTTTGCAAGGGCTGCATACAAGTCCTACACAACTTTGGGCCGCTGGGCAAGCGCAACTGGACATGTGATACCATACTGATTGTCCCAGCTGGAATTAGCTCAAATAAGCAGAAAAATCTAATATAGTGTTAGGTTTGGACACCTTTACCATGTTCTGTCCTCATCCGCTACCAACACAACTCTCGTGCACTAATTACGCTGCTGATGAGAAAAAAAAATAACCATCAAAAGCTTTCCCGACGTTAAATAGGACATCCTATTTAGTATGTGCCCGTTCTTGGCCAATGCCCAAGAAAGTATTTGCCAGAAGGTAATTGCCCCGTAGACAAGCAAAAGAAGAAGTGGGAGATGAATTTTCGTCGGTTCCCTCGCTCCACTTGCGGCATTTCGTAGAAACATTTGCCTCATTAGCGCCACTTTGGCACAACATTTGCTTTAGTATTAGCGCGAACGTCGAAAAGAGATTCGCCTAAATCAGGTACCCGCATAAGCTCGGGATCATTTATAAATCTTTTTTACTGCTCGCGATATGAAAGAGACCGTTGTCTCGCTTCCAACCACGCAACACCAACATATTCAAGTTAAGTCCACATTATACATCAGATCCTGGAAGTAATGCTTTGAATTTCAACAGGCAGAACGCTAGTCGCGCATTGAAACGACGTCCCAACTTCCTATATGTCTTAATAACATTCCATGCCTTATTTAAGAGCCTCTTTTCAATATGTCATTGCGTAGGAGCGACAGCGCACCGCATTTAAGCTACTCGTGTCTACTGTATAGATCGCTTTATTGGAAACCAAGGTAGTGGTCTCTTCATATACAATTATTCGGACATCATTAGTGATTAAAGTTAAGAGCACATGCTATTCCTCACGAATTATGTATTGACAATTGCATCTTGTATTGAACTTATTTGCTGCTTATATTAAATAACTACATTAGTAAAGTGGAAGAAAAAAAAAGCAGGGAAACATAGGACGTTTCGAACTTTTCATTTTTGTTTCGAGTGTGAATGCGGGGAGACTTCTGGAGAATTTTCGCCATCGCCGTGATCATGGAGGAAGGAAAACTCAGGAGAGGCCCTATCGTATCCCAATGCATTGCGAAAAGTGTGGCGGAAGTGACGTCAGATTTATGGGGCAAACAAACCGGTATGGGGCAAACAAAACAGCAGACGCCCCGCGGCGTGCTTTCCGCGGTGGTTCGCTTCTGCTCGGATTTGTAGTCCCGGCGTAAACTTAGCGCGTATTGTGCGGTTTGCACGTAGTAAAACGTTGCAAGCAGACGTTTACCAGACTGTTCGTGCGTGGCAGGCCCGAGCACTGCGTGCTGAGATTCTTCGTGGAGCGTTTTTGTGCAACAGTACAGAAAGTACCGGCACGTGCCGTAATCAAAAACATTCAGCCCCTGCATCATCGTATTCGAACTTACCTAGCAGTGACTTGCGTGTTCTACAGGGCGTTAGATCTCTCTTTTCCTTTCTCGTAGCCCGATTTCCCGATCTCTTGCCCGATTAGCGGTTGCGGCGCAACTCCAACCTATAGTTGACGTAACTCCACGTCGAAAAGAGGACACCGCTGTATTGTATAGGCGATCGTGCACGTAAAGTTTGTAATTCCAGTGCGCACACAACACAAGCACGCAGCGATCGAGCGCACACCGAACAATACATACATCACGTAGTCCGATAATAACAACAAAAGTTTATTGCCCTTTCGTTGAACGACACAGCCTCTAAAACGTGTGATGCCTTCAGCGCATGTTATGTACGGCGCGTCAGACGCCGAAAACAAAAGTTCACATGAGTTCTGAGTTGACAGAATGAGTAACAAGCAACAGAGCGCACATCCGAGAGCTTCGCACACAAATACCATACCTTAGTGATCAGCAGTGAAGCGAACGTATACGTACACATGAAAAGTGACACCCGGTACTGTCCGCAGTGCACGCGATTTGCACCGGGTATACGCAACAGCTGGGCATTGCGTAGCTTTCCTAAAGAACACACACCAAGAGCAGCATGCGTGAATCGACTGCACCGCTTGCACGGCGAAAAACAAACAAACAAACAAAAAGGCTGCAAAGTTTCGCGATGCGCGCATGCGCTTGCACACGTCGCGACGGAAGTCGCGAAATGTTTCGCTGCGCCTTCGCTAGGAGGCGATGCGGGTGTTTGCGATGTGGAGGCTTCACGAATGTGACGTCAGGGCCTCTCCTTAGTATTCCTTCCTCCATGGCCGTGATGTTCCTCATAAAGTATCAAGTGTGGGTCATATCCTATCGCGCCCTGTGCATGACACACGGTAGGTGCGACGGCGGGCGTAGGTGAGCCGAGAACGTTGGTATTTTTGCGCGCAGTACTGCTGCGCACCCTGTAAGAGCGGGGAGGAGGGGAGGATGGGGTGGGGGACAGGTGACCGCGCATCTTCTCTTCTAGCTCGCACGGCTGAGCGCACGCGCCGCCGTCGTGGCGTATCTCTGAAGCAATCTGCGGCGGGTGCAAAGACTCTGGGCATGGCAAAATAGTTGGGACTTCGTGTGCGTTGTCTTGCGTTGGAGATCGCGTCATCGTGCGAGTTTCAAGGATCTGTTCAAGCGAGAGGCATCGCAAAGCATTTGCTCAGTTCTACATACGCTGCTATTCGTGCCAGCAGCACGACAGCGTGCGTCCTCAGTCAATGAGTGAGATCCTTTCATGTTTGTCTGCTCACGCTAAACACCACGTTCCAGGCCCTTAGCCCGAAATTTTTTTCGGGAGGAGCCCACTTGCTGATGGCCTTGAGTATCCGGGAAAAAAAACATATTTTCATAATTTATTTTCGGTAAAACACCCCCCTCATTAAAATTTCGGGGATGAGGCGGGCCCCTAGGGCACCCCCCCTCCTGGCTACGGGCCTGCCACGTGCTAATTGCACTGTTACTGTAATTATAGAGCCAGGAAAACTACGCAGCACATATCGTGTGATTATTTCGTAAATTCCTATCGTGATCGATGCTTCATCTTTGGGACGTGGTAATCACGCTGTTGCCACGTGGTAATCAACGGCTTTTTCGTAATGCTCACAAGGTGATCTATTCGCTCCTGCCGCTTCTACCGAAAAAAAAAAAAAAAACACGCTTCACTGCGACACCGCAACTCGAACGACTCTTATGAAGGCTTCACTCTGTATACGAACAGTTTTGCTGAAAACGTGGGAGGAAGGCGCTGCCGTGCTTTAACACGCGTGGCCGCCATAGTGTTTCTCAAAAGATCGTCGGGCACGTTGGCACCTGCACAACCGATCAAACCCGTGAGCAACGGTGTAAAATGCGCATTTCTATACTGTGCGCAGCTTTCAGAGAACGCATGTGCAAAATTCGAATGCATGTCCCGTTGACGTTTACTTTGCGCGCCAACTCTTGACGGTGTAAGACCCGCCTTCAAGCACATTTCTGCCCGTTATGTGTGAGTAGTATATGGAATTCAAGCAGCTACATTCTGCCTCCTTAACTACTCTGCATTGATGCTTACAAGAATGGCAGCTTGCGTTTTCCTCCAAACATCTGTCTCCAAACGTTCCTAAGCGGTGGAGCAACGGTAGCTTCGAAAATAATAATGAATAAAACCCCAAGAGACGAAGAAAAGGCGCGATTACCCGGATAACACCTTGGTAGACTCGGTGCAATGAGAAGCGCAAGTGACATTTTGCAGTCTTGACTGTTATCCGCCGAATTCTAAAGGGGCTCATGCATATATTCGATAAGGACATAGCGAAGTGACAAATATTTATTTATTTTATTTAGAAAAAACCTTACAGGCCCTGTCGGGCATTGAGTAAGGGGGGCATTGTTACAATAACAGGTGAAATACAACGGAAACAGCTCGAAAATACATTAAAAGAAAACACACACATGATGAACAAGCAGAACAGTATAATAAATCAAGGCAGTTTAAGTAAAAAGTGAGTACAGACGCTCTCGAAATATTTTAGGATCGCTTATCGAGACGATTTGATCAGGAAGACCATTCCAATAAGATATGGCACGTGGTACAGCTGATAAATTGAAGGCAGTAGTTTTACCAAAAACGCGTTTGAAGCTCAAATGATTATGTAATCTTGATGACGTGCGTGTGGGAGTTTCGAGGGGTAATATGCGTGGCTTATCGGAATGGACATATTTGTGAAGCAGACAAAGCAAAGCAATCCTGCGACGGATATCAAGGTTCTGTAGAGAAATATTGAGCTTAATCTGTGTTACGCTGGAGTTCCGATCAAAATTCCGAGTGATATACCGGGCAGCCCTATTCTGTACGCGTTCAATCGTAGTTATTAAATATTCTTGGTATGGTGACCATACAGCACATGCAAATTCTAATTGCGGGCGTACATACGTCAGGTAGGCTAATTTACGAATGTCAGCAGTTGAATTTTGTAAGTTCCGCCTCAGAAATCCAAGTGTTTTCGATGCAGTAGCGCAAATATTGGTAATGTGCGATGACCAAGAAAGGTTAGTAGTGAGGCTCACGCCAAGGTATTTGTAGTTACTGGTACGTGACAAGGTCGTATTATTTAAGCAGTATGAAAATGTGGAACTAGTGCGCTTTCGTGAGAACGATATAATTTTACATTTAGAAGGGTTTAGCGACATTTTCCATTTGGTGCACCAGTCGGTTATAGACTATAGGTAATAGTATATATAGAAATTGGATCTAGGCACTCGAATGCTAGCGGAAGTTTGAAGTAGCACAGAAGTTCTCACCCACGCGAATGTACCATGAAGGTAAAAATAAGATATAATAAAACGTATGGATTCCTGAGAAACAATCTTTCACAGTTGGTAAAAGTAACAATACCCGTATTTGCAAAAGCGCCTTAGTGTAAAATTCTTCGTAAGAGATAAAGTAGGCGAATCCCGAGTGTATTCAGGTCATTAATGAAACCGGGTGCACAATGGCAAAGATCAGTTACCGAAGAAAATCCTTGTGAATATATGCAACAGATGCACAATTGTACAGTGGTTCCTGTACGAGTATATCTGGATCTTGAGGAATTTAGTCTGTGAAGCTTGCTATGGGAGATTTTAACAGAGCATCCGTAGTATAGCTTACAGGTAAGGTATCGTGCTCCTAGGCTCGAGGTGGCAGATTCGATTCCGGGCCACCACGACCGCATTTAGATCAGCGGGAAATGCAGGAATATTTATATTTTTGTAGGCGCATTTGGGTGTATGGAATTTTTCCCCCTCGCTCTAATAACGCATGTACAGCACTCGGGATCACTTGTTTAGTTCGTTGAATGGTCTTCGGTAACCTTTCAATTGGCAGTAGAAGGGTTTATATAGCAACACGTAACACACACGCACGCACGCACGCACACACGCAAAGAAAACGAACAGAATAAGCAGCCATTGTCGTCGTTCGCCCCCTGCGTCAAAAACATTTTTTTCGTCATGATGGCTGGCGAAGGGCAGGTGTACGATTCGCATTAAGCGAACGACTAATTTTTACCGTGTGCTTCTCGCAACAGCGATTTCGCTGCAAATGTCTTGATGTACAAACTGAGGAATACAACCTTCTGGTGGAAAATGGTACACGCAAATAATAATGTGTCACCTGTATGAAACGGCCATATCCCCTACGGCAGCAGGCATCGTCGGTGACACCATCGCCATTCCAGCTTATTGACAGTCTGGTATACGGTGCCTGATGCTGACGTTCCAGAGAAGGTAATTTAGTAGCTTGTATCGATTACTGCTCAGATATAATTCGTACTGTCCGAAGCGCGCCAGACAAGTGTTTACAATAAGTCCCTATACGTGAAGGTGCTCCGCGTGACAGCGTCTTCGTTGGTACTGATCGCTCACGCTGCCGGAAGGTACGTATCTCCGCCAATCAGGCACAGTTCCACTGGTCAACCGTCTTCGGCCTTGTGGCAGTGACCTGCTGTAGCTTGCCTACAGACACGACATCCAGCTGTGTTTCGTGCAGCATAGTACAGCATAACGCCTCTCTCATGTCGCTTCAGCAACAACTAGACTTTTCGTGTCCCGGTTCGCTCCGACTGCAATTGCATTTGAGATTCATGGACCGCATGGCAGGCCTGCTCGGTGACAAATCGTTTATGTGCACGCGTCTGAAAACCGGTCACTTCATGTAATGTTCATTGCAGATAGCTTTGGACAATGAACCACTCGAGCTTGTTAACCTGAAGTGTGGCCAAATAGTTGCGGGTTGTGGCGAAATATTTGTGTGTGGCAAAATAGTTGCCCTTTCACTCGAAAGCTGTTTCCATCTCGTCATTTCCTTCCAAGGATATATTTATTTGATGGCGAGTCAGGTTACTGTTTATCACCGTCACAAGCGACAGGTCTGAGAACTAAGAGGGTTCAAACATTTCTCTGTTTATCAGACAGAAGCTCCGTAAGGGTGTAAATATTCAAAGAAAATTCCTGTGAATAAATATTTACTTTGCTTTGCTGTTCTCGCTTGAGTGTACATGCTGAATTGAGCGACCATGTTACCGTTGTATGGAACGGCCAATAATAAGACGTGCAATGTTTGAAAGGAAACTAAGCAACAAAAACGTGACTTGACTCACGTACACAGCTAAGACAAAAAAAAATCTGCTAGCAGTCTTCCGGGGAAGGAGCTCGGGAAAATCAATATGTGTGTGAAAGCATATTTCTTGAACTTTGGGCGAAATAAAAGGAATGCCTCGGCAGATAGCTACGTTGAATGTCATGCGTTTTGTTGGGATCCTCTTGCACTCGGAGAAGTTATTTTATATGCTGTGCATCGTTTATCTCCTTTCTACTTGTGAGGAGCGAGAGCCAAAAACAAAACCTTTGAAAAGTCCTTTGTTACACAATCGCGTGCCACTACCGTGTCCTTTGTCGCGTCTCGCGCGTTGTTATTATCGACTATTTAAAGTTGAACTCTTCCTATCTTTTTTTTTTTTTCATTCAGTTTTGTTCACAGGAGAGTGTGCGTGGGTGTGCATGCATCCAGGAATTCGTTGTATGGGACAAAATTCTGTGCATATCACAAAACATCTCTGATGCATACCATTGATTATGGCAGTTATATTGGCGTATAGTGTTACTCAGACGTTAACTCGCGTCCTTTATATGATTCAAGCGCGTGCAAGTGACATTTTCTGAAAATATGTTTCATTATAGTGACAAGACAAGACTTAGAGAGGTCAACAGATAATGATGGCAAGGAAAACATAGAGGGCATCATTTGCAGTTTTTAAGTGAAGTCTATACTATTGTGCTAACCGGGCCTGTGCTACACTGTCACCACTAGCTGTCACCACTGAATCATAACAGCGGATTCCACAGAACACTGCTTCAATCCGTACACAACATAGTCCTTACAGCACACATATAATAGGTACATATATACACACTATGCTTTAATGCTCTAAAAGCAAGTCTTCACTGCAGTAATATATATATATATATATATATATATATATATATATATATATATATATATATATATATATATATATATATATATATATATATATATATATATATATATATATATATGAAAGAAGTGGAAATTTTAAGGGCTCGTTTTTCTTTGGTATACACAATATTAATGAGCATTAACAGACAATAATGCCCAGGAATGTACAGGGGATGTTATTAGTAGTAAATGTAATGTAAATGTGAAGAAAGAAAAGTGGACGAAAAGATAACTTGCCGCGGGCAGGGACTGAACCTTCGACCTTCGAATAACGCGTCCGATGCTCTATACCAACTGAGCTACTGCGGCGGCCATGCCCCCGTCCACTTTATGAGGTATATATGCGTATTTAAACGTGGGAGCGTAGGTCAGCGCCACCACTAGCCATGACGGCGAGTGTGGAACAGTCTTTTTCTGCCTGTTGGCGTCACGTAGCACGTGAACTTTTTAGGAGCTGACAGCTGACCAATAATCCCTCGCATACTAACTGAAAGCATCAAGTCTGCCAGAACGAGACCCTCGCTATAAATGAAGGAAGAAAGTGGAAATTTTAAGGGCTCGTTTTTCTTTGGTATACACAATATTAATGAGCACTAACAGACAATAATGTCCAGGAAAGTATAGGGGATGTTATCAGTGGTAAATGTAATGTAAATGTGAAGAAAGAAAAGGGGACGAAAAGATAATTTGGTAGATAAAGTTGGTAGAGCATCGGACGCTCGCGGGAAGTTATCTTTTCGTCCACTTTTCTTTCTTCACATTTACATTACATTTACTACTAATAACATCCCCTATACTTTCCTGGGCATTATTGTCTATATATATATATATAGAGAGAGAGAGAGAGAGAAAGAGAGAGAGAGAACAGCTTGTCGCCGGTGGTTACCGAACGACGCGTAACCTTCGAATTGCGCGTCCGATGCTCTACCACTTGAGCTACGGCGGCAGCCGTTCCCCCGTCCATCTTATTGGGTATTTCTGTACATGTAATGCTGCAAATGTTAGCAAGCGCCACTCGTACGTAGCCATGGCGGCTTATTATTGTTATTTTATTATTACTTGTAATTTTTTGCACGGGCTCAAACAGCACCAATGAGGAACAGGAACAAGCACAAGTGCGTGACGATCCCGCAGCGCAAAAATAGTTATTTGCGACAAGTTATCAATTAGTTCTACAGCTTTTCCTTTTGCGTTCCTTCATCGTTATACGGCCCTCTGTGAGCATGTCTCACACCGGCACGTACCTACAATGTCACGGTGTCACCTTGAGCACTTCCTGGACATTCAAGACGATGACGACCGCAACTGCAACTTCTGTATAATAACAACACTAAATGCGCGAAAACTCAGCTGCCATATGCGCCTACAACCTTGGAACCAGTGCAGAGCTCACAGCCAAAAATCCCTGCTGGAATAAAGGGCGAGTTGGGCGCCTCGGTACATAAATGAAAAAAAAAAAACATTGCAGCGCAAAAAAGAAAAAAAAAAGGACACACTGATGAGCAAGACGAAAAGGACGAGAGATGAACCTCTAAAATCGTTTATTGCGAATTATTTTACATGCAGGCTATGCATGCTTTCCGATCCAGACCTTAACATCTGCCCATGAGTAAATAGGTCAGCTCTCTATCTGAAAGCGTGATGGAAGTCATGCTTGTACATCTCTCCACGAGATTGGAAATGCGTTCAGATTCCACGATTTCTCGTATCGCACGTATTTTCCTTTCTTTAAGGGGACACTAAAGAAAAGCAATGAATCTGTTTAGATCGATAAATTGTGTAAGCTCGACTTACTGCGCAACCAGCAGGAAAGAAGGAGGGAGACAGGAAAGAGCACTTCTTTCCTGCTGGTTGCGCAGTAAGTCGAGTTTACAAGTATGAACCAACTAGTCTGCAAAGAAGTTTTGCTGCGATAAATTGTGCTCTGAGAACTCTAATGTCGTTAATTTCGCCATCATAGGTTCATTAATAGAGGAGAAAATAAAGGTCAAAGTTTCATTTTAAAATTATCGCGCCGAAATCTGCCTGCGTGACGTCACGGATTTCAAAGTGTATTGATCGTATTTTGGCGCCATTGGCTGAACAAAATTACCCCAAACTTGGTACGCTAAGTCTATGGCCCCCTCAGAGGACAATGTATTTCATTTTTACCGATTAGGAACTACTTATACCCTATAGTAGGCGCCGTCAAAACATGTGACGTCACGGCGAATGGTGCGGAAACTTCAAGGTGGCGTCGCCAACCACATTTTGTTCTTGCGCGTTTTCTCGCTTACTGAACTCCGTCTCGCAGCAAGCGTGGTCTTTTTGGTATCGTGAAAGAGTACTTTACTAATATGAGAAAAATTGTTTTGCTCTTTAGTGTCCTTTTAATGACAGAGGATTCCAGGTCAGGTTAGCAGTCCTTACAGGTGACACAACGGCTCGCTAGAACAACCTCGAAATCGCTTTTTTTCGCGCGCATTTTTTTACGTTGTCGGTATGCTCCCTTAAGCTATCCTTGACGCAGCTTCCAGCCTGGCCAACATACACTTTCCCACAGCTTAAAGAAATTTGGTGCACTACTACTTCTGCATGATAAACAAAGGGCAGTCTGTGCTTAATTCGGCTGACACGTTGCATGCTTGCCACCGGGTTGGTCATTCAAAAGAGTTTTAATAGTATGTAGGCTGCAGTGAGCACGACTTTCACGTCGTGCAGCTGGGCCACCTTTTTCAGAATATGTGACAGCTTGTGAACGTAAAACACCACAGCCACCTTCCGCCTATGCGGTGCGCTAGCTTGACACTTTTGCGGATGTTTGCTCACCATCTTGAGAAGACTTTCAGCGAGATAAATAAGAAGGGGTTGGGGATACCCAGCGCCCAGCCGCCTTTCGGTTCGAAGGTTTGAACAGGGCGGGAAAGATTTGCCGAGAGCGTTCTTTAGGCACAACGTAGCAGTAGCTCATTTAACGAGCTTGGAGCGGGCGTACTCGAAAGACAGAAGTCATTTGTCATCGCGTTTCTCGTAGCACCAGCAGACGCCAACACCCTTGAACTGAAAGTGGATATATAAGTCTAAGCTGGTTTAATAATTCAGAGGATTACTTTGGTGTTTCTCACAAATCATGAGCGCCTAAGAGCAAAATTTATCTGTAAAGACGTAATTTCAATGAAGAATATAGGTTTCTAAAAAAAAAATAGGTGTCAAAACTACGATATGATTACAAGGCTGTGGTCAAGGACTCCGAAATAATTTTGGCCACCGGGCCTTATTTTACGGGTACTGAAGTTTATATGAACACGACTGTTTTTGTATTTCGTCCCCATCAAAATGCGGCCGTCGCTTGCGGGATAGAACACGCAGCCTAGATTGATGTCATAACCTCTAAGCATTGCTCTTTGTGTGTGTGTGTGTGTGTGTGTGTGTGTGTGTGTGTGTGTGTGTGTGTGTGTGTGTGTGTGTGTGTGTGTGTGTGTGTGTGTGTGTGTGTGTGTGTGTGTGTGTGTGTGTGTGTGTGTGTGTGTGTGTGTGTGTGTGTGTGTGTGTGTGTGTGTGTGTGTGTGTGTGTGTGTGTGTGTGTGTGTGTGTGTGTGTGTGTGTGTTCGAAGTAAAAAGAGAGAAAGAACTGCATGGTGCTTACTTGAAGTTATAGTGTCTACAAAATAATTTGCAAATATGAGAAAATTAGTGCGCCTTTAAGCAACACACAAGCACTCACCATTTCAATGGGAATCTCCGAAGTGCAGCTCTATATAGAATCGCCATATCTGACGACGTCTCGCGCACTTGGCTGCACGCTGGCGCACTTCTGTAATACTTTCTATTTCTATTGATTGCCAACATTCTGTTGGCAAATGACTGAGACGGTACCAGAGGAATTCGCCTCTACTGAGCGTTCTTAAAGGACTTCTGGACTTAATAATCGCGGCTTTGTCTCTGCAGATGAATGTTCAACTCTGTGCAAGTGGAGCGGTCTAAGCGATGTTATTTCAAATCTGTTTCCATTGCTTCTTACCCCTTTTCCCCATCCGAAGTACAGGGTAGCCAACTGGAGGTCTCTTCTGATTAATCTCCTTGTCTTTCATCCTATGCCTTTCTCTCTCTCTCTTTATTCGAAATGACTGCTTAAATTTGCTTTTACTACATGAAGCGACGCCTGCAGCCTGCATTGTTACATGTTGCAAGGGGGCTGGGGCGGAAAAATAAAGAAAATCCAGCAAATCCATCAATCTGTAACCAGATCGGTAGTATAGTGTGTGTATTAGTAGAAGGCAAAGTTTTAAAAAAATTACACCATCATCCACTAAAGGGAACCATGTGGGGATGCGAAACAGCGCATGGGTCGACTTAAAGTTCCGTTCATCACGGGCACCTTGCCGGATGTTAACGCGTCCTTGCAAGTGGAGCACACCATGAATTCACTGTAGTTGCTGTTGCTGTTACTCGTCCCGAACTCTTGTTGGAGCACGCCACGCGGGTTCATCGCCACGCCGCGCGGGAACACGTGCGTTCATCGCTCGTCTGCAGGATATCGTTCCCCGATGCCATCACCTGATTGCTGAGAGAGTAAGGAGAAGAGGCCACAGCGTCTTACCCATCCCGTTATACAGGCTCGAACACGTTAGCGCGTGCCAGCACGTTCTGAATAGGATACAACGCGTTGGTTCTCCGCGCGTTTGCAGAATCTCGTTCGCCGACGCCATCACATGATTACTGAGAGAGTGTGAGGGGAAGAGACCACAGCGTCTTACCCAGCCTCTTACACAGGCCCGAACGCGCTAGCGCGTGCAAGCACACATGGTTTCCGAGCGGACGGTCGCCAATGGAAGGACGGACACAGCCCCGAGCAAAAGCTGCTTCGCATCTAAAAATCCGGCAGATCCCACGCATTGGGAATCGGTGTAACGCGAAGCAGCCAGCAAAGAGCTGCATACATCGCCTTGTTTGTCTTTGAGGCAGATGAAGGCATTCATGTCAGGACATCTACTTAACTATATATCGCACGTTTCTCAATCATGCATGCATGAACAATCTGGTATATACCATGCTACGAAACGCATATTCTAGTATATACATGCATGACCTGCCATTCATGTTTTTCACGCACTCATGTCATGCCATGACAATTTTAGTATATATCCAATTAACAAAACGGCTGGAAGTGCACCAAGACAGTGTAGTGTAAATCATACTGTACATGACATGCATGTCATGATGTGCTTGTCAGGACGTCATACAGCCACGTCGTGCAATTCCAGTATTAATGTACATCAAGCTAGCGAAACGGCCGCAAGTGCACAATGAGCGTGGCATCTAAATAATGCCGTACACGACACGTATATCATTATTTTCATCTTACCAGCTGTCATTTACGTTCGTCATACAGTAAAGTCGCGCATTACCAGTGTTGGTCTATATCAAGCTAGCGAACCGGCCGCAAGCGCACCATGAGCATGGCATGTAAATCATGTCGTACATGACATGTATGTCATGATTTTCCTGTAACCACCTGTCATTTATATTCGTCATACAGTAGCGTTGTGCAATACCAATTTTTGGTGCATGTCAAGCTAGCAAACCGGCCGCGAGTGCACCATGAGCATGGCATGTAAATCATGCCATACACGACATGCATGTGATGATTTTCATGTAACCACCTGTCATTTATGTTCGTCATACAGTAACGTCGCGCAATACCAGTTTTGGTGTTTATCAAACTAGCGGACCGGCGGCGAGCGTGCCATGAGTGTGGCAAGAATCTCAAGTCAAGTTTATTAAATAGTTCAGTTGAGTTACATGGTTAGCGTATTACAGCAGGAGGTCCCAAAGAGAGAAACTGACAGGCGTACATGACAAGCATTTCATGATTTTCATGTTACCCCCTGTCATTTATGTTCGCCATACAGAAATGTCTAGTAATACCAATTTAGGCATACATCCATTTAATTAAACGGCCGCGAGAGCCCCAGATCATGTCATGTAAATCATGCTGTGCATGACATGCGTGTCATGATTTGTACATTAGGATCTGTCACTTTTGTTCGCAATACACTATTGTCACGCCATACCAACCGTGGTATACATCAAGTTAACGAAGCTGCCACAAGAACATCAAAACTGTGACATGTAAATCATGCTATTCATGACATGCATATCATGATTTTCATGTTATGACCTGTCATTTATGTTCTTGATACAGTCATGCAATGCTATACCAATTTTGGTGTACATCCCATTAATGAAACGGCCAGGAGAGCACAAAGTCGTAGGCGGATAGATAGATAGATAGATAGATAGATAGATAGATAGATAGATAGATAGATAGATAGATAGATAGATAGATAGATAGATAGATAGATAGATAGATAGATAGATAGATAGATAGATAGATAGATAGATAGATAGATAGATAGATAGATAGATAGATAGATAGATAGATAGATAGATAGATAGATAGATAGATAGATAGATAGATAGATAGATAGATAGATAGATAGATACGCTCAAAGTCGCAGAAGTTCGCTAAGAAATGATTCGCATTCAAAAGTTAATGATGTCGTGTTTTACGCTTTCGGTGTTCGTCGACATGTCCACGGGTGCACTCTCTTTACAACAGTTTTGGCCAACCAACTATCAAGTGAGGGAGGGAGGCTGGACATAAAGTATTATGCATACGGCAGTCACGGACGGCTAGCTGTATTAGGTGCTGTCTAATAAGGGGATGTGCGACTCGCCTTTGGGGATTATAAGAACTGAATAAAATATAAGTTAACGGATTATTGTATAGTGTTCTATGTTACGAAAGGCTGACTTGGTCCCGATGAAATGCACGCTGAAATTTTAGCCGGCGATGTCTGTTCCGCTACAGCAGCCGAAGTTCCGCGCTACATCGTTCTGCATTCCCTCATGGCCAGCTCCCCACTTGCACCACCCCACAAAAGCGTAGTTTGCAGTTTATTGCAGCGTGATAGCAACGAGAGGCAGATGTCGTGGTGTAGTGTTTATCTAAGCGGCAGTCGTCTAACACTTTCTCTTGATGCGACGAATAATCAATTTTTAAGGCCTATCATAAACAAAACCGAATGTGCTGTGGGTGAAAAGAAATGGCGTTTTGGAAGCCTTTGGAGGCTCCGACCTATATTCAGGCGAGATCACGGGGAGAGTTGAAGTGGGCCGAATGCGTGTTGTCACTCGGGGAAAAAAATCAATAACCTCGGGGCACCTATTGACATTTCCATCTCGCCTCAAACCACAGTTTGTTTTGTGGCGTGAGCCGTCAGCGGGAAACGCTCGAAACTTCAGCCACGATACTTACGCCTCAGCCAGAAGTGGGCAAAGAAGTGCAAAAAGACGCGTCACGCGCTGCATCCCCTCGCAGAAGCTGTATACTTGGGTCACGTCTCAGCGCCTCAAGACGTGACCGTACACGATGCAGCAGGTTCGCACTTATAACTGGCAGGAGCTGCTTCTCGTACGCTGTTGTGTTCTGGAGCGCAGATGCCGCACGTGGTGCGTTCCACGGAAACGTCGGTGTTTCAGAACCTTGCAGGCGGAGCCGCGAAAACCAACCATCTTTTTTCTTTACACATGTGTACCAGAATGCACTTTCGTTGGACATAGCGGTGGCGCTCCGATGGCGCTCCGAATGCGGGAAAATTATTGAGCCTCAGAAGTGCTTTGGCAACTAGAAGTCGATCACACGATAGCGTATGCCGCCACCTACACTACGCAATAACCAAGTCACTGCTGAAGAACGTGCCACCCGTACACTTGCAAATCATATGTCGACGCCTTCGCTCTTGCGCCCACTCATCTTTTACTCACATTCACTTCATAGGTATAAGATTGTTTGATGGGCTTATTATTCATGAAAACGTATATCAGACCACCGGAATAAAGAAATTGACAGGAAACAAAACAAATTTTGATGTTGTTTAAGCTTTCAGTTTTTCATGCACGACGAAAAGCATAGATCCCACAGACACCTTCAGATTGTTGACGATGCGCAGCTATCGTCATAACGGCGACGAAGGGGAACGCACACATTTCTGCGACTTTCACGTTGGTACGGCACTGTACGAAGAACCTTATTTAAGGCATCCTGAGAAGTGCCACCCCTTAGCGACACAGCGGAGCGCTCCCATGTGGAGACAATTAGACATAGCCTAACCGCCGCATCGCAGGCTCTCGGACAGCCCAAAGTTGATGTTGGTACGCCGAGCTCTTGAAGGCCAAGCTCCATTTTTGTTCTAGGAGGTCCTTGTCCGCACGTAACGAGGGGCACCGCCAGAGCATGTACTCTAGATTGCACGTCTCCCCGCAGCGAGGGCACTGTGAGCTAAAGTCACTCGGGAATAGGCAGTGCATGAAAGCGAGATTAGGATAGGAATTAGTCGGGGGGGGGGGGGGGGGGGGGGGGGGGGCATCCTAAGGGCTATAGCCTGCGGTCTCGGGAGCTTTTTGTGTGGTGGGGGAAATACTCTTCCTTCCAGGTAGAAGTGTTTTGTGAATTCATTAAAAGTGAGCAAGGTGTCTGGGAACGATGTCGGTATTTCACAAACAATCTTAAATATTGCAACTCAAGTTGACTTATGAAGATTGTTCGATGTAGATGGGACACGTATTCAGCGCTATATCACGCCATCTTTCTTGCAAAGATTAAAGAGGAACCCTACGCGTGTTGACAACATTGTTAACCTTATGAATGATTGTGCCAGCGCTCCTCGACTATTGGCCGCGAGATCGAGCAGAGTCGCCGCCTGGCGGCTACTGGCTGAAGCGCGCCTAGTGTGGATTGCTCCCTGCGTCGTCTGCTAGCCACGTCGTGTTTGCATGTGCACGTACACAGGCGTCCACTGTTAAAGGGAACATCGGAGCGTGTGGCGGCAGCTCGGCGCCACCGCCGGCCGTCTGCTGCAACGAGATTCGCGCAGACGCAGTGAGCACCGTGCCCGGTGCTTTTTTATCCCGTCAGCGGTTCGCTTCGCGACGATTCGCAGCGCGGAAGCAGGCGGCAGCAGACGACGAAAGAGCACGACTCACAGCGCGCACTGCGCCTGCGCTAAACTCGTTGCAGCCGCTGGCCGGCGGTGGCGCCGAGCTGCCGCCACACGCTCCGATGTTCCCTTTAACAGTGGAGTCCTGCACGTTCTCAAAGGGCGGTTTGTTCTGTTATGTTATCGCGAGTTTAACTGCTCGTACGTATACCTAACATGGTGTACAGAAGCAAATGGACTTGCTCGGCTGCATGCGCATTGTAATAAGATCAGTGAGTGCGACTTTCGAGACGGCTGTGTATTGGGGTCGTACCCTTCGTTCGCCAAAATCATTTCAGTGTTGGTGACGCTTTCTGGTTCAAGGACGTCGTAAAGTGCGCTTGGCACAGTCCCAAACATAAGGAGCAATAAATGGTGTGTAAATGCCGCGTTTTAGCGACTCGGTGGTAAACAAAAGTGAGGCTCATGCACTTCCGCGTTGTTGTTAGGTGTATAACTGCGGCACTGTAGTTCATGATGAGCTTTAGTTGTGCTTAAGATGTCCTTTTATTATGCGGTCGTGGTCCCACTACAGCGAAATATTTCTATCAAGTGAAATCTGACACTTCGGTACGCAAACTGTCCCCTAAAAAAAAAAAAAAAATTGGGGGACGCTTAAGCTTCGCCTTTAAGAGTTGGACGCGATAGCGATCTCCTGCCCCTAGTGCGCACTTCGAACACTACGAGTGTTTAACAGAATGCGCGCACTAAGGTGTGTGCCTTGTGTAATGGGTAGCATGCTTTAAACCAGGAGCAATTATGCGCGAGAAACTTTTTTGAAGTTGCGATGCACCCACTACGTGGTCTTAAGGGAATACGCGCAGTAATGTGTGTGCCTTTTGTAATGGGTGGCTGTCTTTAAACCACCAATTCGTTATGATATTGACATGGTGTGACGCCTGATGGCAATGTACGCTTATACCACGCAATATTACTGCGATATTACATCTCGTACTGTGACACCTTAATACAGGACGCGTATTTTTGGGAAGCATGAAAGTTACTTTCAGTGCAGCTCCAAGCGGAGGAGTGGCTGTGTGGTAGAACACCTGCTTGCCACGCAGACGGCCTGGGTTCGATCCTCACTCGGATCCAACATTTTTGTTATTTATTTTATTTGCAGCTTTTTCGATTTTTCGGTCACGGACAAGATGATGATTTTTCGCTCACAAGCAATGGTGCCGACGCCGACGGCGGAATTTCTGCGATACGAGCTCTTTAACGCTGTCGCGTTAAAAAAGACAATGGAATGACACGGCAGTGATAAAACGGAGTTCCCGCGCGCAACTTTAACTTTGGGCGAAATTTATGCAGAAACACCCGTGTGCTTAGTTTTAGGTACGCTTTGAAGAACCCAGATGTTTAAAATTATTCCCGACGGTGTGCCTGACTTTTTTGTCGTATAATGTCACACAACACCTCATCATTTCTTCTTTACATTATCTTGAGCGTTTGTGTGGAATTGTTATAAATTGATGGAAGGCAGCGGACATGATTAGTTTGAGAAAAAAAGAACCCTTATTTCATAAAATAACCGGACCTTTGTTGCATCACTGTCGTGCACGTAATCAATCGAAGAAACATCTGTGCTAAACTATTACCTGCGTATGCGTATTCGCGCGAACATGTAGTGCTATTGAACTCATATATTGTCCAGGAATATGAGCCGGTATACAAATGAAGAGGAAGTAAACACTTAAGTAGTTCAGGCGTGCTACAGCAGTGCGTAGTACACAGAACACAAGCTAAACACGTACAGAAAAAACAACGAAAAACGTCGTATAGTGCGTAAGCGCAGACTGTCATCCAGGGCGAGCATCCCTTTCATCGGCAGATTGCGCTTCTCTCACTAGTAATATTAACGTTGGATGACCTTCGTGCATCGATTCAACAATGAAGAGCGTATATATTGCTGGTCAGCTGCAATCAACGCATTTTATTCGCCGTCAATCGGCTCAAACAGCTCACAACGAAGCGCCGCTGAGTGCATTTGTATACGCGCCGCCGACCGCCTCTCCACTAGTGATGCAGAACTATCGGTAAATTGACTATCGATAGTATCGATAGTTTTTTTTTAAACTATCGATAGTGTAAACAAACTATCGATAGTGCTACTATCGACAAACTATCGATAGTGCAATCGGTAGTACCATCGTTAATATTACAATAGCGATATTATGATATTACTGCCACGCGTGTTTATTGCTTTGTTTTGACGTATTCGGGTTTCGCCCACAAAGACTGTTAGCAACGTTTGACACAGACCGCGCCGTAATGTGTGAGAAGCTTCACATTTGCTTGAAATCATTCTGTTAAGATTACGCGCCGGACGCGAATAGTCAAGTTTATTCGAGAGCTTACGCGAGCACCAGCGATAACGCTGGAAGGTTTGATGACTGATGTATAAAGGACGACGCGTTCTACCGATGATCAGATTACTCAACGGCTGACGACTGCTCCGGCCGCTATCAGCGCGCAGCATGTATCGCTTGTATTTTGAGTTTTGATTTTCTGGACATAAGTTCGCCCAAACAAAGAGCTGCGTATTTCCCAGTCTTGCTGCAGCATCCTTCACTGTCACAACCACGTGACAATACTATCGATAGTAGTGTGAATAATGATGCGGTTGCTGGCCGGCCATATTGCCAAAATATTTGTGATAGCCTACTACCAGCTTCGCTTAATTTATGAGCAATTTTTGGCAGAGCAATTAACTATTTCCGCAGTCAAAATGGCGGAATATGTGCATCAATAAATTCGTATCCAGTTGCACCTTACAATTAATTTCTTGGTATTTTTTTATTTTGAAATCATAAAATGCAATATCACTTTGAAGCCGCGCAGTCCTACCACATGCAAAGGCTTCCTTTCCGCTACAGCTGAACAGTTTGACTTTATGATCATGTGTCAGCAAAGCACTCTGGTGAAGAACGCAATGATGTCAACTTTCTTGCCCTTCAGCCTGCTCCTCCGGCTCCACTATGTACCACGCGCGCGGAAAACCAAGTTTATTCTACAGTGAGTCCGCGCTGTTGATATTATACTATCGATAGTACCATCGAATTTTTTACTATCGATAGCGCTATCGATAGTATCTTTCACTATCGATAGTTCGATAGTGACTCAGCTATCGATAGTATCGATGATAGTTCTGCATCACTACTCTCCACACTAACGCGGCGACGGTGCTGCCTCCTATAGGTCGATCTCGCGGCGAATACGGCACAGTTTTGAAGCTGAACAGAATGAAAGACCATTCTGTAGCTTTTTGAAAACGATACTAAAGTGTGCCCACCAGGTTCGTGATTGTTGTAATATTGCTAATTACTCTCCTGCATTAATCTAAGCAGACTGATGCACACAGCCCGTCAACGACCCACCCATCCGAAGCTGATGGGATCGCACAGACACTACGTTGTTAACAAAATTATCCCATTTATTCAGTTTTTATAATAAAATTAAACATAATAAAGAGGTGAGTTATAAAGAGGTGAGAGTAAAGAGTGAGCGCTTAATGACCCCGGCTCCTTATTTCCACGTGTCACATTGTCGAAGGAAATCCCTTGAAGCAAGCCCATGCGCCCATTGAATTTGTGCTCGGCAGCCAAATTTGTCACATATCTAAAGCTTATGACACTTTTCCCAAGAACCACAGTAGGCAATGCGCACATGGTACTTGCCGAACCACTTGTGATCAACAGCCTCGTTCTGAAATCTTATACTAGTCAAATTTGTGTACTCGTAGCACGACTGTCACAAACGTGCGCGTCAACAAAGCACGCACGCGGCCACTTTCAAACGGCAGCGGGATAGCACAGCGCCAGCCGCTCGCCCAAGAAACGCGAACAACAAAAAAACAAGTGTCAAAAGACGCCGGCGCGCCGACGCTTCTCCACGCCCTCTCGAACCCGCCGCAGAGCCGCAGACAACCAGATCAAACGCCCGGTAAAGCCTGGAATAATCTAGAGGGAAAACACGACACGACGCCGAGTGACGCCACCGCGAGCGGGATCGACGAGAAAATTCTCGCACTTTCCCTAGGTTTGGCTGTGCTGCACGCGGAAGAACGCTCCCGACGCTTCTGGAACCCGGGGGAGAGGAGATAATAGCGTGCATCGACGACCAGTCAGGGAGTCAGTCGGTCCGGAGATGGTGAAGTTATGCTGAGTGTGGCTCCATCAGCCAAAGAAGACGTGTTTATGATGTTGTGCAGTCAGTCGATCGCCGATCTCGAAGAATCGGATGACGATGCCGTGTGAGCAGTGACAAGTAGCGTGAGTGTTTCCTGGAAGAGAAACATTCGGGACCTGACGACCGACGACGGGACGAACACAACGACGATGAGCACTGGCGTTAGCGTGAGTGTTTCCTGGAAGAGAGGCATTCAAGTACCGTCCAAGAATTGTGGACTGGATGCGCTGTTGAATATTCCTACTTTAACTGTTCTGGAATAGCTGTAATGCATGAGATTGCATTTGTAACGCGTGATCTGTTCGTCTAGTTCCCGTTGTGGTAACACCATCTGAGCTATACAGTGAAGCTGTAACTTGTACCAGGCGAGTGTGCATGTGTTTGTGATGTTCGTACAGCCTTAACTGAGAATATATTTCGTTTGTGTCATCGACTCTCGGCTTTGACTCGCTCTTTGGACCACAACCGGCGTTCGCTGGGGCACTAAAAGGACCAACTTTAAATTGTCCGCGCTTTCGTGGTGTGTTTCGGGGGGCCGATACGTCTGCCCTTGGAGTCCGCCCGGCGATTGCCATCCCCGTTAGCGGGATTGGTGACAACGACGGAGAGGAAACAGAAGTTCAAGGATTCTTTTTTTTTTCCTATCTGTCCCTGTAAGTAATAGAGGATCGGCTCTCCTGCACTCATGCACTCCTGATACCGGGCCCGATCTGCGCCTCGCCGTAAAGTGTCAGATGATTATAAGCGTGATCAGGCAGCACTAGTACCCTGTTTAGAACCCAACTTGTTTGTTACGGGACTAACGCCAACTTTTTCTTGGCATTGTCATATTCTTCCCGACGTATGCAAAGTCTTCAAATTTAATTAATTTCCTCAACGCATTGCGGAGTTTCGCTTAAAGACGCAGCAAGTTTTTCGTCCTCATGCATACTCGTTCCATGGTGGAATATAACAGATTAAACACTATAAAACATGATTAAGGGTCTTTATGCCTTCTGCTGAAACTAGGCGCGCGAAGGCCGGACTTCAATTCAGCTCGAGTTATCGCTTCGCGTTGTTATATTCATTATGTCTAACTCAGCTTAATCACGTTAAACAAACTAGAACAGTTTACTCCTTGAATAACTTTTCTTCTTGAGTCTGAATGGCCCACTTCGTTTTTTGGGTGTCCTTCCGCAGCGCACTCCAACGAAATACATTAAGGTCGGTGCACGTACCCGCTAGAAATCTGTGATGACGACAAGCCTTTTAATAGGTTTTGTTCTGAACGTCTCTGCATTCTTTTATATTCCTTCTCTTTCTCATTTGCTGACGCAATTTTGTAACTACTCATCTATAATCTCTAAAACTCCTGATGCCAAAAAAAAAGCAAGAAACTAACTTAATACTGGTTAAAGTCATGCTAACAAAGATACGTCATGTATGTAACAGACAATCACTACGTAATAGCTTTAAAATTCTTGAAACACAGGAACTGAGGCGCTGTTCAACGATTCAGCAATCTTGGCACGGAGCCTGGTATTCAGACTTCATTACTGTGTTCGTGTTAATGTTCGCATATGCTGTCATAGTTTTTCTTGGTGCTGTTTTTGAAAAAAAGAGCTTTCCAAAATAAACAATCATTCTAAGTTTATCAAACAACCTAGTCTCCAATAAACTTATGACACCGACCACACATGCTCACTCTAGCGACGTAGCGATAGAATGATCTGGTTTTGAGGTCAAAATTAAAGAAAGTGCAGCGTGTCATAATAAAGACAGATAAGAAAAAAAACATAACTTTCAAATGATTCTCAAGAGCCGCGGTGCAACTCAGAAAAAAAAATGTTGGTAAAAAATAACAGAAGAAAGCTAACTGTACTTCGTGGAAACACACACATTTCGCTTTCGGGAAAGCGCAAATTATTTTCTGCCGCATTCAGTCAACCTAGTTTGTTTGTTCGGAAGTGGTTGAAAACGATGGTCGCCGAGCACGTCGAGTCATCGCAAAACTGTCGCGTGCACTGCTCTATTTATCTGTGAAAATAAAAAGAAAAAAAGATGAACTGAGTTTTACGGCGGACACGTCCGCTATATATCTTAAATGGCGTGCGGCAGGGAGCACCGGTGCATGGTCGGTCAACCGTAAATCGGATTTGAGCACGTAACTGTTTCTTTTTTGTAGTGATGGCTTCGAAGATTGACCGCAGAGAGGGATAGAGAAAAGGCAAAGGAAAGACAGGTAGGCTGAGTGAACGCAGAAATATTATTACTAATACCAGCGTTGCTGTCAGGTTCCGTAGCCTACGAGCTCGGTACCCCTGCTAGAGTTGAAAAGGCAAGCGAATAAAGATGCTGGGAACCGGGCCGGACACGTCAGCGCTGGGACGAGGTGAGCTGTGATGCCGAGGGACATTTTTACTGATTGGCACTGTCGACGAGCTGACCTAGACAGTAAGGCAGCAACATTTTTCAGCATAAGGATACGCAAGGCGACCTACGCTTTTCCAGATACACACTCTTTCTGGCTGTTCGCTGCACGCCAGAGTTCTCGTATACGTGGCCAAAGTGTAAATTACGGAACGCATGTCCCAACCAACATCGCGGCAAGCGCTCGCAAGTTTGTTGTAGTTTCGATAAAAGAAAGTCAGCAACATCATGCAAATATTGTAAAATTGTCAAAGGCAAAGATATATGATAGCATTTGCACTCCCTGCGTTTTGATTCGGTTAGTGCTTCTAGTCCACTAGAGAGGACTTAAGTAAATCTTTATCCTATTAAATAATAAAAAATAGGGAACGATGCTGCCGTGTCAAGGATCGTGCGTGGCGTCGCTGCGGGACGCGGTGGAGGCGTCGGAACTTTTTATTTTTATTTCTTACTTGGTTCCTGTATTCATTTTTGCTTAAACAACATAGAAAATTCAATAAGCTTCTGTACACAGAGACGAAAAGAGCACCAATATAAAACGAAACAAACTGAAAGGCAATATCGCGCGTAATAAATGACCAAGACACCCTCCCCATGCCAACATAAGCGCAAAAAGATAACGGTTACACACATTTGTTCAGTAACTAGCTCATAAACATTCACCGCAGGCTATAATCGAAGGCCATATCACAAGGACACTTAAACGGGAATGAAAAAAAAATCAACTTCCATCTTGCGCAAAAAGGCCTACAGTCTTTGTGCTGTACGTTCCCACTAAACATCGCATTCTCAGTTGATTGGATTCGTGACATCAAGGCAACCTTCTGTAAAAGGAACATTCGACGCTGCTGTCGGACAGAATACTCCGGATTGTATAAAATTTGCAGGTGTGCTTAATGAACGCGATGATAAACGATAATTGCAGGCCTCACTCGCTACAGAAACGAATAGCAGTTCTATCAACGCTTACAGGTGGCTACCGTAAGCTCCTGAGCCGACATCAGTTCCCTCAAGCTGTGGCAAGAGCAGCGTTGTTTACCTAACGACACTCGCCGCACCACAATGAACGTAAGCTACGTATGCAAAATTCCGGGCCTCTTTGGAAGACCGAGCCAAACGCTGCATTCTTGCGTCAACAAGGATGTCGGCAGCGAAGCCTGACATTGTCGAAGGAGCAGAGACAAGTGCTGCAAACGCAACAGGGTGACGTATAGGTGAGCCTCGTCTGTGCTTGACGACGGTATGCATCAAACGCTTGAGGTAGTACAAAAAAGAGAGTTGGTAAGGAACTTCCGGGATCCTGACACTATTGCAGAGTGGCAGCCGCAGGTAAACTGCCAGGTTTTTGGTCATACCATTATGCTTTCCTTACAGCCTACGGCATCAAACGCAAAAAAGAGAAAGAAATGGGACGCCTGAGGACACAACGAAAAAGACTTGGAACAGCAAAACGAACAGCCTATATGGACGCTCTTCTTTTCACTCGAGGAAACAGCTCTACAACGATAAGGGATGTGCACGTCGCAACTTGTTGGAGCTCTCGAAATCGAATTTCGGGAGATAGAGAGTCCCTTGCACACAAAACGGAAGAAGGGGGTGGGCAGAGGTTTTTGGCACGCTCTCGAAAAGGGGGCGTTTTCTTTTTTTTTTTTCGGGTGGTATATGTATGGTTCGTAAGATTTCCTTCGCCCATGCATTCTTTTTTTTTTTTACCTGTACCAATCCTGCATTTCGGCGTATCAGACGTCTCGCAGTTAGAACATGAATAGCGAAACGTGATAACCGGCTGCGGCTGCTCACATGCTGTGCTTCGCGAATTGACGCTTAGCAAGCTTAACGTCAGTGCCCCGGAGTTCATCCTCTCATGACGGAGGTAACCAGTATAGCGTGCTCGCCCACGGGCCCTCGACGCTGCGTGACTTTGTTCGCGCTGTGGTACCGCTCTTGTCAATCGCTTAAATATCAGTCCCGCGCTCTCCGAGTCCGCTCCTCTGAAGCGGAAATCTAAATGAGTTTCGCTTAGCTAATGTCCAACGAAAAATTCGCAGTTCTGCGAAAACGTTTCTTTTTGTACTAAATGAAAATACAATTTTGTTCTCAACCTTTCTCGTTTTCCTTTTCTCGGCTTTAACTGAACGACTTCGTGCGCAGTTGAATGATAAAAAAAGTTACACCCATCCAGTTCTCATTTCGGAGTCTTCGTGGGACGAAGCTTTTGTGAGGCGGTTAATTGAATTGAGTAAAGTGCGGCGAGTTGGGTGGATTAGTAAGTTTGCATGGTGACTTATTGAATAGCGCAAGAAAGACGCGCACAAATAAAAAGGTTGGCGTGACAGGCGCTGACTTCAAATCAAGGTTGTATACTGCTCTAAAGCCATTTTCACATATCAGGTATCTAAAAGACTAAAAAAGAAATAACCGTAAAGGCGCGCATGTAAAGTCGGTTACCAATCGGTGAAACGACGGCTAACAACCACAAATTAACACGATGACATTAATGATATCAACCGAAAGAGCTGCATCAAGTGTTAAAGAACACCATTTCTTTCTACAAGAGGTGTACCGAAGGTTGCCTGCACGCACTTGGCGCCCTGCTTCCAGATATGAAAACATTCCGCAAATTCCTCAATTAGTTGATTTTTAGGACTCAAAATAGCTGTTGCGCGTTCCAATATAGGCTTGCACCGGCATTGCTAGCAGTTCAGTGACAGACTGGAGAATGGAGCGCCTTATAACGAGATAATATGTTCTCGAAGTAGGATATTTAAACACCTGCCAGTCTGGCCGACGTACATTTCACCGCAACGGCTCGGATTTCGACTTGGATCGGGTTTATTAGTCTCTTAGATACCTAACATGTGAAATAACTGTGGTTTTAACAGTATATGTTACGTGCTTCTGAATAATTGTTGGTTCGGAGTCGGCACCTATCACGTCTACCTTTTTTCTGTCAATGTATTCTTAGCGCTATTAAATGTCATCATGCAATTGAATTCTATGTAACTTCTAAATAGTAATAATTATAGGGTTTCCTTTGCCAAAATCACGATATGATTATGAGGCACGCTGTAGTGGATGGCTCCGGATAATTTCCACAACCTGGCGTTCTTTAACGTGCACTGACATCGCCCTGTATACATGGGCCTCTAGCATTTCGCCTCCACCGAAATGAGAAAGCCACGGCTGGGATCGAACCCGCGTCTTTCGGGTCAGCAGCCGAGCACCGTAACCACTGCGGCACCGCGGCGGCTTCTATGCAACTTCTTATCTTCAGTGACGCGCATTGCAGCATAGCAATTACGTGCATCCCAGCAAAGTAATGGCGAGTGGGAGCCTCCGCCCCACGTGATCCATGCGGCCGAATAAATGACCTGTCTCAGGGATCAACGGACCCTTCGTCCCGCCATCTTCACCTTCAACCGAATTACTATTACACTATCTCCACCACCGGCATACTCGCAGAGATGCCGACCGGGCATATGCGCGAAGTCTCCAGAAAATAGGCATAGAAAGTTTCGCTTCAATAAACTAATTATGCGCTTGAAGACGTACATTTCTTGCACTGAGGTTATTTACAAGGACGTCGGTTGTCTCACTGTATTGTTACGTAAATAACGGAGCCAGAGCCAACCGCCAACACATCGGTAGAGATAGCATAGATGGGTCTTCATATTAACCTTTAAGTCAAGCGAGCCTGCATTTCGCTCCGTTCGAAGTACAGTGCAAAGCGTCAAGCAGGAGTTTTAGACCAGTGCTTCGCCCGCTCGAGCGGAGAGCTTTGCTGCGCCACATATGAGCAACTATTGGAGTAACGATTAAGTTATTATAAAGCAAGCGTGTACTTACTATACTACCGCTAATTAATGAAGTTACATTTTGTGTTTTGGGTGTAATATTTGACATGAGTAGCGTTTGGGATCCAAACTGGAGGCAGCGACGTTCACGTGTCAGCGTCCGTGCTTGTAGCTGCCAAGATTCCACGCTGATTTCGCAAAGACGCCCACCTTCCAACCCTTCCCCCCCCCCCCCCCACTTTATCCGGGCGCTCGCCCCAGTGCGCCGAGTGTGCATGAGTGCCCCTCCGTAAACACGCTCATCACCTCGGTGTCCTGCGCATGCGCACTGGCGTCTCCGCTCAGCGCAGCGGCCCGTAAACAAGCTCAGCTAAAGGTCGCTATGAGCCGGTTTGTTATGAGTGCTGGTTCTGTTAGAAGCAATTCGGGAAGGCTGTTGTTGTGGCAACGGCAGAAGCAACAAGCAGAAGCAGCCACAGTGGTAAAGCCATTCGTTCTGTTGAGGGCCACGTCGGAAAGATGGATGTTCAGGTCCTTGGAAGTACTCGAAAACTTGTTGGTTGCGTTGTTGGCAGTGTTAGCTGTGCTGCGAATATCGGGCCATACCCGCAAAACTCTTTCTTCGTAAACATTACTTGTAACCGGTCGGCCCCCTTCCTTCACATTACGGCCAACATCATGATTTGCTCGCACCGGCTCTTAAGAAGACGTTTACACGCTTAGTGCAGCGCGAAAGACGAAGACAGAGGAAGAAAATGCCCAGAAAAAGCGTTGACCAGTCTGTTCTTCTGTCTGTGTCGTTCATTCTGCACTAAACATCCAAATATACCACATAGCCGAGCTTTTGTTCTGAAGACGGATCCTTCGAAATGAGCGCCTTTCTAAACACAGACTTTGGGCTCGCGTTAAGAGAACGAACAAAAAGACATTTTTACAGTGGAATAGTTAATAAGAGTAAACTTGTTCTAGTGCTGATGCTGGCCATAAAATATCACTTAAGAAAAAAAGTGGCCGCGTATCTGCGTGCTCCGCTGCAAATGCCGTGTAAAGACAATAGAGGAGGCGCTGCGTCTACGCTGCGTGAGATATGGACGCCATCTGGCAATACATCGGGAAACACGAGCTTGTGCAGAGGGCTTCCTACCTCCGTGGCAGAGGGCGTTCGTCGGCGCGTATAGCATGGCATTTTCAGCGAAGCCGCAGCCGCATTTTAAGAAACTAGGGTCTTTAGAATTACGTATCTATGTATTTTATGTTTAAGGAACACACCACCTAATGCTTACCTAGTGATGTTGCGCCTCAGATATGCGGAATATTTACTTTTTGATCGACAAAGTTCACAAGTATGAACAGCCGTACCAGTTCAAGATGGGCGGGCGGTAAGCAAGTGGTTCAACTTTGGCCGGGTGGCTGAATCGGGTGACAGACAGACAAACAGAAAGACAGACAGACCAAAATTTCTGCGTCTAAGTTCCCCAAGAAAGACTATCGTCTTTAAAAAGATCGTTTTGAATACAGCTCCTGAAGTGTTCTGCTCTGACCAGCGAACCCTTCTAAGCTATAAGAAGGCCTGATACCTGCCAGAGTCGAAGATCTCACTGTCCAATGAATGAAAGGGCAAGCCGATGGGCCAGATTCTTTAAAGTTTGCTTTTAGATGAACCGGATGCGCAGCTTTTCTTTGAAATTGTTCCAGCTGGTTAACTCGTCTTCGTGAGCGAGAGGGTTACTCAGTCAAAAAGGAGCTTGGTAAAGCGTTATTACTGAGTCCCATTTGCTCCTAGTTTTGAGGAGGAGGAGGAGGAATAAAATTTTATTCACACAGCAAACTGATATTCCCGCGGGTGGAACCCCTATTCCAGGGCCCCACCGGTTCGAGCGGCTCGCTTGGCGTGGTCCAAGATTGCCTGCTGGCTTCCCAGGTCCTGCCGAGTGACCTCCCAGGACCTTTCGAATTAGATGCATGTGATGAAGGGTGAGTTGCCCTCTTCTGGTCTTTGTCTGCAATTCCAAGTGATGTCTTTATAAAAATTTGCCCATTAATCAATGGCCCTGCCGATGTACACATGATAGCGACGTTGAGCAAGCACGACGATCGCATGGACCTTTGACCGAGGCTTGGCGGCCCCCTTGAAGTAGCATCCTCTGCAGAGTTCCACGGTGAAGATGGAGGTCGCGTGGTACGAAAATGTTACACTTCAATAAACACAGCTAAAGATATGTTATTTGCAATTAGAAATATAGCCGGCACCAAAGTCCTGGAGATACCTCGCAGTGGCTGGTTTCTACTGCATCTGACATGCCGACAAACACAAGTCTTGGGTAATCGCGCTGTAACGTACTTGAGCATATATAACCAAATTACCCCTATTTCTGGTCTTGCAAATGCAAGCCGTTTTGCATTTCGGCTGCGTATGTCAAGAAAAGGCAGTGCTTTCATGCATTTTGCTGCTCCTAGTCCATGCTATTGCTATCATGTCCGGTTGCGTTTCAAGTTGGTCACCCACAACTCTGAATTACAGATTTAACTGGGTGTTGTGGCCGGGTTCGGGCCAATCACGTTTGGCAGCTGGCCCTCGTCAACGGACTCATTCCTTGCAGAGAGGAGAGACGTTCGTACGGAAAGAAGGAGGTTTATTTATTTCAGATCAGGAGGATAGAGAAGAGAGAAATGTACATCAATCTTCAGCTTATATAGGCACAAGACAGACAACACTGAGGCACTGAGGCAACCGTTGTCCGCAGCTCCCGCCAATCGGATGGCTCGGCGACCCAACGTTCTGCGTACATCAAGAAGGCCATGAACCACACAATCAGTGCCACGCCCCGACGACCCGAGGTCGAGGATGAGAGTCCAAAAGGGTGGAGGGGGGGGGGGGGGAGTGTCGCTGACCTCGAGGAGGAGACAGACGGTTCCCTTGAACTCGCACAAACTTTCAGGTCTGCGTTCGGGATAAAGAATGCAGTGGTTTGGTGGGAAACTCGACAGAGGCACTGTCCCATGCCGACTGCGCCGTGCTGGATAGAGCTATCCGAGGCTTCCCAGTTGTTCTAGTCAAAAACCCTCTGCGGCTGCATTCTATGCTTGCTTGACCACGCGGGCATAAGCTCCCGAAAAATGCCGCGCTCCGTGCCTTCCTCCAAGCGCCAGCCTAAGGGGAAACCTTATGAGTGACAAGCGTGACTGATAGCAGCACGTGCAATGGCGCCAGCCACGTCGCATTCCATAGCCGGTCGTAAAATGGGCTAAAAACACAGACGAGGGAGGTTAAACAGGATCATCTCTAATTTCGTCAGCGTTCGTCCTGTTTTATCTTTCTGGTCCATGTTTCCAACGATATTTTCCTAGATTGATTCATGTCAACGAGTTCACGTTCGAGATCTTTTAAACTCTGACAGAAATAAGTAATCGTACTTTTCGGCTTGCTTCTCTTCAGAAGTTATTCTGCTTGAACATGGACTTTTACCTTATGTATATTTTTCGCATACAACGCAGAATACCCGGCGTCCAACAAAATATAATAAAACATACATGAAAGCACTCAGGGAGAGAATCTACTTCCTGGTCGCGCTCATTTTCTGCTCCGGCCACTCCAAGTATGAAGGCAAAAGATTATGGAAGTAAATAGAAAAGACGCCGCTTTCACTCAGCGCTACTTTTTCGACGAAGATAAGTGGTTTTCTTTATGCCACGAAGAAAAACAAGAACTTCCTGTAAATTCACGTGGTGGTATAATGTCGCGGCGGATGCGATCGTCATGAAAAACTCGATTTTTTTTTTCCAAGTTATCAAAGGCGGCCGATTGCTAAAGCCGTAGAAGCTTCTTTCTCGCGTACTGGCACTTTCGCAGCCCAATTCGCAACAAGATAGCATGGCCGCACAAGCGTGGTACCCCGTCGATAACTCCGTCATCTCTCGCTTTCTTGCTGCTTCGTATTGAAGTCTGCGCATGTCATTTGCTTGACAATCGCAGCATACGCGAGCTGATACTATCCTGTCGGCATATATACTACACTCTTATCTAGCTGCACGGTGCAGCTTTCACGGGTGGTATCTTGCATTTTGGCAAGTTCCGCCACGTGCGACGCATGCAATTGCGACGACCGAGGCGCTAGCACTACCAACCCACCCTGTCAGTGGCTATCAGCGCTATTCTGGCGAGAGTTAAAGGGGCACTGACACCTTTTTTCGAAGGCGAGTTTACTCTGCCATACAAGTCTCCTGTATGCAGAGCATACAAGTCTCCTGTATGCAGAGACGTCTCTAAGCAAGTGTGAAGCTCAGCAAATGCTGATAAGATATTTTAATTTCATATTAAAGTCCATTTTTCTATGGCGATCCTACTGGCATCGACACTAGCTTGACGTCAGGCTACAGTACAAATTCTGGTGCCTTCACGCAGCAGTCTGGCTAGTTATGATGACGTTAGGTACCAAAACTTCCAAGATGGCCGCTTGTGAGTCATCAAAACTTCCAAAATGGCCGCTTGTGCGTCACCAACGGAGCCACGGTGCGGAGCGGCCGCGGAAACGTCACTATATATTGTGCGAGCACGTGACGAGAAGCTCATGCCATGTTGCGACGTCAGGGTACAGTAGGAACCGAAACTAGCTTTTAAAAACATACTGCAATTACTTTCTCAGGGTTCACTCGCACTTAGTGCTACCTTTTCTAGGCTCTTGAGGGCTTGACCTTTCATTTGACGCAAAAAAACGATAACTGAAAATATTCGTGTCAGTACCCCTTTAAGTGATATACACTGTGATGGACTACCGTGCTACTGTGCTAACTCTGTACCAGAGCAAAAGTTCTAGGCCAATGCTGCCAAGCGAACTTCGCTAAAAAGCTCAAGCTACTGCAGTCTACGGACTTCATAGACCGCCTGCTTCCGCTGTATAGTCCCCGCCGCTTGATTTGTTCTCCAATCTCTTTCTCTTCTCTCACCTTTCTGTTTTTTTTTTCTTTTTCTGCAAACAGGCTCCCCCTCTGTACCAGCATAAGTATCTCTCGTTAACCTCCTCGTCTATCTGCCGCCAAAATGCAACTTTCCTGCGCCGCCTTTAGTTGCGTTGGCTGTTGTGCACGGCTTACACGAATGTCGGACACAGCCAACCGTGACTCGTGCAACTGGGAACAGATGACCGAACATGTTCCTTTGTTTTTGTTTGTTGTGACGTCGAGAACGATATTCTTGTGCTAAACTGACTTGGCCATACTATTTTCAAACGTACCCACTACGCCACAAAGCGTAATTTTTGGGAAGTTGGGAAGCACCCAGAACGACATTATTCGTTGTTCTGCGGAGAAGCGAAGTACCATATGTAAGCGATTATGTGCAGTTTGTTGATGCGGCGGTTGATGACGATGAATAATTATGGTTGCGCCCTTTGTGATGGGTTGGAAGCTTTAAACGACCCACTAGTTACGTAATGCATATTGTGTGACGGCCGGTCGTTATTTAACTGTCCCACCACGCTTTATAACACACTTTAACCGGAGAAACGTAGAGCGAGAGAGAGAGAGAATTGACTTTATTGAGACCCTGAGGAAATGGATCATGGGAGCCTTATGGGCATCCTTGGCAACCAACAGAAGTGCACTTGCGAGGAACCCACTACGCTATAAATCATTGTAATTTTTGAGAAGTAGGGCAGTAGGCACTGTGCCATTTTTCGTCATTCTACAGACAGCCGTGGTACCTGCTAAACGCATGTAAGGCATTATGCGCACTTTGTTGATGCTGTGCGTGATGACGATGAAGAATTATGGCAGAGCTCTTTGTAATGGGTTGGAAGCATTCAACAACCTACTCGTTGCGCAATTGGCATTGTGTGACGCCTGGTTACAGAATTCGCGCTGTGCGACGCTTGGTGCTTATTCTACTCTTTTACCACGCTATATTGCATATGCTAATGTGGTTCCTTCCCGACATGAAGCTTGTATAGGACCTTTTTGCAAAGCAGTTTCAAGCACCGGCATGGCTCAGAGGTTGAATACTGGGCTCCCACGCAGAGGGCCCAGGTTCGAACCTCGTTCCATCCTGGAATTTTTTTCTTATTTAGTTTTTTTACAGCGAAAGCTGTTATGAGATAATTTCACCGGCCGTTTTTGGTGCCGTAGTTGTCCGCCGCCGCCGCTGCCGCCGCCGCCGCCGGTGTCCGTAACCAGTATCGCTCGAAATAAGAAAAAAAACTTATAAAATAAGAAAAATAAGAAAAAAAGCTTTGAAGGGACGAGTGCGTTGCTAAAGTTCATGGAAGCGACTGGCTTGAATGACCGATGGTAGCTGTGATGGATAGCCGCACGTGTTTGCATTGCTAGTACATTTCTTCTTAAGACTTCTTTCTTTCTTTCTTTCTTTCTTTCTTTCTTTCTTTCTTTCTTTCTTTCTTTCTTTCTTTCTTTCTTTCTTTCTTTCTTTCTTTCTCTCTTTCTTTGCATTCATTAACCCCTTTCTCCTTGCACTTGGTA
Organism: Rhipicephalus sanguineus; assembly: GCF_013339695.2. Lineage (NCBI taxonomy): Eukaryota > Metazoa > Arthropoda > Arachnida > Ixodida > Ixodidae > Rhipicephalus > Rhipicephalus sanguineus. The sequence goes on along the minus strand of NC_051176.1, from coordinate 208,595,066 downwards.
GTGAGCCGCAGGACGGGCAGCTGGTTGATCTTACTGACTTTCAACCACCTTCTCCGCCTCCTCCTTTCTGTCCTTAGTTATACAATCGGACGAGAAGTAACCGGCGACAAATCAAAGCGCCAAATTTTTTTCGCAGTTAATGGAACAAAAACCAACTTTCCTCCGAGACGGATTGAACTAGAAAGGGAAAGTAAAGCTCGAGAAACGTCAGATAAATGAGCCTGCACGTCCAGTGGGTTTGAATGATTCGGTACGCATCTGGTTGTGATTTATGCTTCGTTATGGGAAATCGAACTCGACTTCAATCTTTTCGCGCTTTCAGTAACACTCCGTGCGCGGTACGGAAGCGATAACGCGGTCGCCGGGGAAGAATGCACAAAGCTTCTTCCTTGCCATTTCTTGCAGTGAATGAACCAATGCGCTAATGGCGCACAAAGTCGTGAAGCTCCTGTATTTGTTCTTTGTTCGGCTAGGTATTGGCAGTCACTTCTAGCTTTGCTGCTTTACCATCGTCAGTTCCTCGTATTTTTTTCTTTATTCAGATTAATGTTCATTTGGTCATACCTTCGCAATTATTGAATATTTCCCGTATTTTATCTTAAATTGAGAGTGCTGTCAGGGTAACGTATGGATGGTGTTTAGCACAATGCGCCTCTTTGGAATCAGTCTGATGGAAAAGAATGTCAGAAAATTGCGTAACTTTGTCACCAATGAATGATGAAAGAGTTGCCATGATGTGTTGTTTATTTACTAACTGTACAGGAAGTTTGACTCCTGGAGAGCCCGCGCTATACCGAAATCATACCTGAACACAGGCGTGCGCACACAAAAAGAATACAAAAGCTTGTCAAAGCTCCTCTCATGGTGACTCTGAGTGGTATTACGATCAGTATTGAAGCAATGTGGCAGCGCAACGTATTGCCAGCACCGCGATATTGTGTCTAGAATATACCAGTATACTCTAGGCACTATATTTATGAACCAGAATTCACGTCGCTCGTAGGGGGCCGCCATCTTTGACCGGAGGCTGGCGGGCAGGGCGGCAGGAGCAGCTACGATATCGTCTTGCCTGTTGTCATCGCAAGCTTGCCGCCGTCGTTCATTTATCATCAACAGGTGACAACTGGTGGGATGATTATAAATGCTTGCTCTAAACGAGTGTTCTAGAGTAACAGAAACTAGCCTTCATGAGGTTTTTATTGCTGCGCTGCTCTTTTCTTGCACTTCCCTACGGGCACGCATTGTCATCAAGCAGCGTGGCGAAAGTCCACCTTAAGCCTCGGAGATGCATCTACACACCCAGTGGCATACACCTGGTGACCCAAGCTGGCGTAAATGAAGTTCACTGAAGAGCTTTCACAAGTGTCTCCATGTTTTTTTTTAATTGTTTCAAATTGTTTTAAGCACAGGTATGAAAAAGGCCAGGCTCTGCGGAGTTTATTTGTTTTTTTTTTTCTTTTTTGCTGATTACACATCAGTACGTTCGATAAACAACTGCCGATGTTTGCCAACCGATAAGGACATATTCTGTAGAAAATCACGGTGTGCCAAAATGTGCTCAGTCTGAAGGCATTTTTATACGGCACTGAAAATCGTCTGTGTGCTCGAGGGTCCAGGACACTGCCGGAACTCAAGGCATCCTTGTCTAAGGGTGACGCTCCTTAGCTACCTTGTAAATAAAGATGTTTATTCTCTTTCTTTTTCTCTCTCTGTCCACTTTGAGACATAGATGATGCAAGATTCTGCCCAAAACCGGTTCTATCTTGAGGTTTAGTGGCAAGCGTAATAAAGGGTTTATGGTGTGCAAAACAGACAATTATGTCCATTCGTTGCACACATGCCTTCGCTATAACGTTGCCTCGGTACCAGAACTGCTGTTTTGGCGTATAATTCAGCCAATGGTGTTGGGCAATTGCTTAAGTTTAATAAAACTATATGCCGCAGAAGCTACTCTATCACTACCTTCATTTCGTGCTATTTCAATGTATGTATTGAAAGACAAAAAACGAAATTGCAATTGCATAGCTTAAAAAGAAGGGTCTTGAATGATAAAAAAAAGTGATGTCAGCTGAAGTGTAATCAAAAGGCCAAAAAGTTAGACGTGGCTTCATTATCGCAAACACCAACGCAACTGAGGGACCAGCGCAGCTGAGGGACTGGCGGCACATGAGGGACGAGATAGAGCGCGAACTCGAACGCGGAATCGGCGTTTTTCGAGGCGTTTGCCGGCGGCGGTCGCACGAGTACGGCAACCGCGTCAGCCTGGTTGACGGAACCCGACCGCCGAAAAGCACAATACCGACGGGCGGGGCGCGCCATGTCGAGCTCGCGGCGCGCGGGCGACTCGCTTTAACGCGAGACGGGACACGGAAGCGGCGTTTTTCGAGGCATTTTCGGGCGGCGGGCGCACGAGCACAGGAATCGCGTCAGCCGGGGCGACAGTGACGCTTTGGACGTCGACAACGTCCAGAGAGAGAAAGAGGCTGGTCGATGCGAGAGTGCGTCTTTACCGAGGAGTGTTGACGTCATTACTAAAGTCATACCACGTGCGCTCGGTGCGGCTGCCCATTGGCCCCTCGCTTAACCACTCCTATTCACCCGCTTGGCTCTCTCCCACTTAACTATCCAGCGATCGTCATCGCTGTACACGTGCTTAGCTCGGCTATTGGCCGTGAGATCGCCCTGTAGGTGGCAGCACCATCGCTGCGTTAGTGTGGATACGCCGGCCATGCGCTGTAAGTGTACGGAGCTGCTGCTGTTATATCGACATTCTGCACTGCGTAGCTGTCGAAAACGTTTCAGTTTCCACGGGGCGGTATTGTTTGGTTCCGCAAGGCCGCACATATAACCAGACATAAGCTTTCATTCCTACCCGGCGACGCCTGTGCATTCATGTTTGTTACATGCGTAGTTTCTGCGCGCTGAATGCAAAATTTGTTCGCGCTGGCTGCGATTCCTTCTGGCGAGCATCACCGATCCTTACTGTAGTTTGCGCGTTTTCCGTCATGCTTGCTCAACTACGACAAGCGTTCTCAGTGTTCCTAAGTATAAATATGAGCGCCAAAACTCGTCCAGTATGTGCATGATCTTATATACAGAATAAAAAAATGTCGTTTCGCGAGGCGGAAACGGACGGACCATGTAAGCGATGTAAGGAAATAATCTAAGACTGGACGACAGCCCTCAAATCTTTACGGCATCTAATGTGATCTGATTACAGGCGTGTGATAGATGGCACTGTTTATTTTTTGTCACCGCTGTCGTCGTTTTTGTTGCTCTTGCTGTTCAAACACAACGGGACCAAGTTAGGGCGTCATATACTGCAGTAACCTTCCATTTTGATGTCAATGTGACTGAGTTTCGGGTTGTTCAGCTGGCTTTGCCCCTGAGTCCGAACGCCAACCTTAATTTGTCTTGCCTCGCCCAGTGCTTTCAGGGTTACGTATAGCATCCGGATACTCCGATTAACACCACGTGTCCAATTTCACATCTTGCCCACATTCCTTTGCACACGGCACGGGAAGCGTGCGCCGTGTTCGCCAGTGCCCTTTTCCCTACGCAGCTAGCAGAGCAGTGCTGCGCGATGCAGCACGATCGCTGCCGGAAGTCGGGGTGTACGATGGCTGCCGAAGTACACCGGAAGGTAGCCGTCGTTTCCTCTGCTGGCGGAAGTACAACTGATCCCTGTAATGCCACTTGCTTCCATCTTCCGTTTCATAATCTTTTTTACCTCAGCCCGTACCTCTTTCGACACGTGCCGCCACATTTGCGTTCTCCCTACTTTTGCCTTACTCTGCTCAGCTTTATGGTTATGTCATCGGTGTAGGTCGGCCTAAGATTATTCCAGCTAATTGTTGCGCAGTGGGTTTTCAGATACCCTAGCTTTGCAACATGCAATCACGTAATGTCAGGAGGAACTATCACAACACTAAGCTTTCGTTTCGTTTTCCGAAAGCAAACTGCAAGAGGTTATTTATTAGCTGTAGTCTTCGTTAGCAAAGACGACTAGCTAGTGACTATCCTGTATTATTTTACTTGTCGGTGATAGCCGACGCTTGCGTGAAGCTTCTCTGGGGAACGAGCGTGCATAAATTATGTAAAACGAAACAAGAAATAGCGCATACGCATCGTCAGCTGGTAAAGGTCTTTCTATATTAATTACATGTCAGCATATCAGACATATTTCACGCGATGATCACTGAGCTGGCTAATGCGTACGTGGCCTAGTTAGCATACTTCTGTCAAAAGTCAGCAGTCACAACTTGCATTGGCCAATTACTTGTTCAGCATCTAAATTCAATGGGACCAAACAAAGCAGAGCAAGCGAGTATAAGTGCGCTATAGTGACAGGATGTTTATTGCACTCTCGAAAGAGTGAAAAAGACTTAAAAATAAACGAAAAAAAGCCATTCCGGAGTTTCTGAGAACAGTTTACTCATTATGTCGCATTCAAGCTGAAACGGAGCCATCATGAACGAGTGCCCTTTTTTATACAACTATGGGTCATGAATTTCACCGCATGCTCGTTTCTATTCGCGTCCGGCGACAATCACCCTCCAGAACTATTTCTTCACTGCAAGGCGGAAAACGAAAAAAAAAAGAGGAGAAGTAGAGAGATAGAGAGAATAGTGCCAAGAACAGTCTCACAAGGGCCGCTGCCGCGCTTGAAGCGCAATTCCTGTTTGCCATAACGAACTGAATCGTTCTTGTTCAGTGTTCTCCGCCTGGCTTCATGATTTCAAGCGCCACTGTTTTTCCAACGTGCCTCCCTAGAGCCTGCCTTCGGCTTACTTTTCTTGCCTTGCTCGCTGAAATGTTTCTTTCCTAGGGCAACTGGGCCATTTCAGTACACAAGCCAGGCGCCGTGTACTTCACGGGCCCTGTTGACACTTTATCAGGGAAGTGTTTTATTGTTCCTATTTTTCACGCTGTCTACCCGCACTGCTTAGTGATTGAAGCAACCCATTCGTATTTACTCTTCCCCGGGCACGTCCCACGTATCACCTATATGGTTTTTTTTTTGTTTCTATATATTTGTGCCTTGGTTTTTGTAATGTCATGCGATTTCATGCCTCGTGTCAAAGTTCCGTGTCCTCCAGTTCGTTAAAGAAAAAAAGGTAGACCTCACCATTCATCGTTTCTTTTTTTTTACTGGAATACTTAAAGTCGCAACTTTGAATGCTTCATGACGTGCCTTTAGCACGGTTGCCGAATATTCGTACACATTCAATGCAGCTCACCCAGTAGCGCTGAGTGACGCTTCAACTTCTTTCAAATTACAGCGCTCGTCATTTCCGTCCCTTGTCCAGTTTGGTGTTCGGCATTTTCACATGGTATACCAACTGGCCCTGCCCTGCACCAGACTTCAGTATACCTCACGCCAACCTGGTCCTGAATACATAGATATCTTTTCCGCATAACCAAGACTGATATTGAACAATTAGGACAGGTAGCCAGTCAATGGGAGACATCGCTTACGAACGAAAACCTTCGTTAATTCGGCGCATGGCTGGTACTTTTCATTTGTTTTTATTTTTTTGTAAACTTGCATCGAGGGAAACATCTTTACTCCGTTCTTAGCGCTAATGAAAGTATATAAGTATTTGTAAGCGTCCAGTTGACGTGCGTGAGAACAGTTCTTTCCGAATAACATATGCCGCAAAAAATGCTTATTGTTTTGCATTCGGCATAGCAAAATTGTTTCGCCACTTGGCTAGGCCTCGATGTCTCGATGTGAGGCCGTTTTGTGAGGAATGGTACATGCAAAACGGTTCTCTCTCTCTCTTTGTGCACTTTATACCTATTTGTCACGCGCTAAAAAGAACAGTAATTTAAGTTATGCTGCCGAAGGGTTCTGAGCTAGGCTGCTTGCTACATAACGAAGCGGAACAGACAGCGCAGTAGCGGTGTGTAGTAAAGAAGACAGACAGAGCGCTGTACTAAATGCTGATGTAAATATGTTTATTAAGTTCGGGCAGCCTGGCATTTTGCAACGTCTATTAAAAATACAACGAATTGATGTTCTTGTTTACGGTCTCAACTCATGGCATCGTCATTACCGTAAGCGTCGCGAACCGGACTGGAACCGAACCCGCAGATATCCTGCCGACAAAAACAGTGATACTACGAGCCACGTGTATGAAATACCCGACACTGCACTGTTCTTGAATGGGAAAATGTGTGCTGCGCAAATGACGAAGAACACTCCCACTACGACACGATCACTACCCTTCGAAGACTGTGTTCGTGCAGGTTGGGCTTAGTTAAGTGCTAGAGTATTTCTGTACGACTCTTTATTGAAGGTGCTGCTGCCCATGTCACCACAAGCTTCAAGTTATGCTTTGTTTGGCTCAAGTCTTGCTGAAGGTGCTTCACTGTCAACAACTGTCGGCCATGAACGACCTATTGAACATGAAAATTACAGAAATTTTATCGAATATCACCACTGAGATCACATAGTTGAGGTCACCAAACAGTACAAAAAGAAGGTAGAAGCCTCAACTTGTCTTGCGATTATACTGAGCCTAATGTTGAAGAAGTATATATATATATATATAGTTCTCAACAGTGGTGCCGTCGCCGATAGCAGGCTAGCACCCAAGTTGCTTTCCAGGTGGTTAAACAAAAGCTCGCTTACAGCAACCTCTCTCTCTCTGTCTCTCCCATCTTTCCACTCCCCTTCCCTTTCCCCCCGGCGTAGCGTAGCCAACCGGACAGCTGTCTGATTAACCTCCCTGCCTTCTCCATTTTGTATTTATTTCTTCCTTCCTACGGAAACTGCCTCGATAAAGGAGGCACTTACTACGTCTCAGGTGCGTTTTTTGAGTGTTTCGGCCATGTTGAACTGCTTTATAAGGAAATGCAAAAATGCGGCAAGCAGCAGATGAAGCTATCCAAACGCAAATAACACGCGAATAGGGCGAAGCAAAAAAAAAAGAAACCACCGCTAACAGGGCGCTAGTCTCAAGCTATCGCTCAGAAAGACGCAGAAAGAAAAGTGCGTTACCTTAGACAATTTTTACATTGAGTGGTTAAGGGTGAAAGGCGGCTCTCTCAAACAACGCCACGTTACGCATGATTGCGTCCGCTCCTTGCCCTAGGGTCTCGCTTGTGCGACGAAGCAGAATATGGCAATGCCGACGCTAAGCCCGTGTCCGATACAGTAGGTTGTCCCTGTGATTACCTATAGGCCGTTGATGTAACACGAAGGTATGTGGGAGGCACCAAGCTCCCCGGCGCATGAAGTTTGCTCAAGGCGAGGCCTCATGTGTGTTCTGTACCGATCGTATAACGCTGCAACTGGTCACGCTGAAAAATGACACCGAAGGACGGGACGAAAGAAATTGACGCAAGAAATCTCGGACAGCGCTCATCGCGCAATACCGAATAGCGTCACGCGATATTAAGAAGGGTCCACGAGTTCTAAATATCTGAATTTTCTATTTATTATAGGACAATGAAGAATGATATTACCATGCAGCTCTAGATGTATTCATGATGTTCTTTTTTTTTATTGGCACGAGTACCGAGTGATACCCTTCATCATCTTCCGGACCAGCCTGTCCAGCGCCGGGACGACTTGTCCGATAACCCTGACAAAAATAAAAAAAATATATATATAACAAGAATTAAATAGCTAGGTTGAGCTAAGGGTTGTATATAATAGTGTACGTTAAGATATGCCATAAATTAAAATTGGAATCACATAATTAGTAGAAATTAGTATAAAGAGATCTCAGAAAACCCTCGGATAGGGCTCGTTACGGCACCTGACGGATCAGATATGAACCACGCGCTTCTTTCTACGTGTCTGAACACAGTTCTCCTAAGGAATACACCAGGGCGCAGAAACGCCTAAAACGTATATAAAAGGGATGAAATTGGTTTAGATAAGGGTTGTATATGATAGGGTGGACATTAAGGTAAATCATAACAAAAAAAAAATTGCTAAAGGACCACGAACAACTGGCGCGTTGACGTCACATCCTCCAAGCCGCACGTCCTCCCTCCCATTCCACCAGCTGTGCGCCAGGTTACACAGCGGTCGCCTTACGTACATCACAGGACAGCGCTCGTGTAGGGTACACTTGCCCCGGTGCTCGCCAGCTGTCGTGCGCCTCGTCCTTACTCCTCCCCTCCTCCGTATAAGAGCGCGCGCCTGCTTACCTCGCCTGTTGCTCTTCTGGGTGTGCCGCGGTAGAGTGAACTAGATGAGGATTAGTGGACTCACTGGCGTCGAGTGCGTGACGCCCCCGATGTACCCTTGGGTATTAAGGAACACACCAGGGCACACGAACGCCGACGGGTGAATGCCACTACCAGACACCTAAGTCAGGGATTACGGTAACCTCCAGAATTTTTACAGCGGAGCAGTTAGAACTTCGCTAGGTTTCCCATGTCGTGGTGCGCAGCTTCGCCTGGCGGGTATATGACAGAGAAATTGGACAAGCCCCACTACTCGGCTCCGGCCAAGTGAAAATGAAGAAGCTCTCCAGCCAAGTGCAAGCTCCTTGTCGTATACAACACACCAGATGGTGGCGTCATGCACGTAGTGCTAGTGGCAGTAATGCAACTGCTGCTCCAATCGCTCCAAACTGCTCCAAAAGAGAAATGATGCTACATACTGCTCCAAACTGTAATTTTTGTTATGAACTGCTCTGAACCTGCTCCGAACCTGAGACTGAAAACCTGAATGCCCCGATGCAGCTTGCCAGTGCTTTGGACATCGGGAGCCGAACGATGTAGCAGTCGGAGTGCTGCGTTTGTGCGAATACCGAACACCGAAGGGCTTTACTCGACCACTCAAGATGAAGATTACACTTTATACCAAGCAAAGAACAATATGCACAAGGCTTTGGCTGCCAAGTTTGTTAGGCTAAAAGAACACCCCCTTGACACGATTACCAATAGGTATCGCGAGGCGTTTGAAAAGGTGTCCAAAGATGAATTTACAATCACCGTTCTAAATGTCAGATCGCTTGGCAAGCATTATGAAGACTTGGAACGCGATGACGTCTTCCTGTGTATAACCGAGACACGGTTTGGTTTGGTACTACTTTACTGGGCTTCCACCAGATTCGCTGTTCTTTGGTGTTTGCGATAGCAGACATAATGTTTTTAGACAATGCAGATTTTTAATGAAAATTCTATGCCAGTGAGGTACCTGTCATCGTTCCCACACGTACGGAATCTACGTTCGCTGCGGGAATACATCGCCTCACCTATTGTTAAATTAATATGGTTAATTCACAAAACCTCCTTTTTGACTTTTTAGTTATGAACTTGATGGCTGTTGTTTATATGAAAAAGTTGTAGGGGGGGACGAGACTATTTATAGCATACCAACTTTTTAGAAATCACATATAACACATGGAATTTGAGATATTAATAATAAAAACCATGCATCTCCACGAAGTGAATCATGACGAGTGGCCGAAGCTCTGGGTATCGTATGGGTAAGTAACCGTACATTACCCGAGCGTTGCCCCATGTGATGTAAGATGAGTGACATAAAGTGACATAAAGAGTCGACGACAAAGCTAGGTCCTAAGGTCCATAATGCCTACGTTGAAGTCGCCTACTAGTATAAAGTAAGTGTTTTATATTGTTCTGTCACCGTTATGATTGATGTTTGTCTGTTGTAAACATTTTGTTATTCACATACACACATATATATTTCGACTGTAGCAGCGGCTTTCTATCTACCGTAATAGCGGACAGTGAGAGTCGACGACAAAGCTAGGTCCTAAGGCCCATTATGTGCACGTTGAACTCGCCGACTAGTATAAAGGGTTTGTGCTTGTAGGTGTTTTCTGTTGCTCTGTGACAATTATGATTGATATTAGTCTATTGCTAAACCTGATGTTTCGATTTTACGTGGTGCTGTGACGTGCGCACGGACGCCATACGGACAATCCTCGGCCTTTAGGTGCTTCGCCCCTAAAATTTGTAGGCCCCGATCCAGGCGATGTCAAAACTGAGCGCGCCGGACGCACTGGAAATGTGGCCACTGTGTTAGGTCAGATCGGAACTTCCTCTGACGACGAATATTGAGAAAAGGTGTATCACAGCATAATGTGGTCATGAAAAACGGCAAGTCGTCTGAAATACGGAAGTGTACCGCTTATTCTTCGCATTTGATGTTTCCTTCTCGGTTTTTTTTCGCTCTGTACCCATTTAAACCTCCCTTTCCACCTTTTCTTTCACTGAATAGTGTCACGTGGTCGTGCATGTGAAGCTTTTAAGGGCACAGGGGAGACCCTACACTTCTCATCTATTTTAAAGCTTCTTTAGGACCCATTTTCTCAGAATCTATTACATGTAAAGCGTTCAGGTTTGTTTAATTTTATTCGTCGGCATCCCTTCATGCAGTGGAAATAGAATTACAACTGTATTTCAGTTGTTGACATTTTTGCAATTTTTTAGCAAAGCAAGTAGTTTTTGTCATTATTTTTAAATAAAACTGCCAAAAATGAAAACTGTTGCACATGCGTACACCATTCTAGTTCAGTAGTTTCGTATTGATGTTTGGTTTATTTTGGTCAAAAATCAGCCTTCGGTTTTTTTTTTCACGTTGTTATGATAAAGGGGGAAATGTTGCAAAAAATTGATTTTTAGATATTGAGGAAAAACAAGTGTATTTCATGTTTTGTTCAAAAAGAAGATGTACTGAACAATTTAATTAATAGCAACGTGCCATATAGTCATCACACAAATCAGCTTTTCGCTTCATTTTTTTTTGTTGGTTTCCCTGCTTGTTTTGTCATATCTTCTGTGTCTCTAATGGCCAAATACTGTCGACGCCCGTCGATCTAATCGAACCATATGTCAGTGTTCCGTTTCGGTGATATGTCAAACGGCCTCGACAACTGGTACAAACTTCATTCGGGCCATGCAGGCCTTTTTGAAAGTTAGAAATGTTTCAAAGGCTCGGGATTTCCATTCCAAGGAACACGATCCATTGGGTTCTCTACGAGTTCCACGGTTCCTCCGCATTATGTGCAGACACAGTTACTCGTAATCACGGTTTGTAGAAGATCCACATAAATCAAAGCGTAGCCATTGTCACTGCAGGTAATATTTTGTTCTTGCGGCGATGTGGAATGAGGACAAAGCTTACTTACTGAAGTTCTCGCATGAGTGCTCCCGGTCTCGTTTCTGCTAGTAGCCGAAGCGTGTTGATTTCCAATTATATTGTGCTTTCTAAACACTTTCTTTGATTTATCAACGCGACAATGTCTTTCGCCGCCGCAAAAAAATCAACAAAGGTACAACTCAAAATAAACGCACAGAACGCCGTCTCCATGTGGTCTCTCACACACAAGGCAAGTGGACTCGGTAAATGTCTCGCGTGTTAAAAAAAAAACTGCACCATGTGCCTATAAGTAGCCGGAATACTTCTTTATAAACCTGCTAAGCCCCCCAAAATTACCAGTCTCGATTTTTCAAAAGTTCACTTGAGTCAGAAAGCTCAGGTTATGCACCTATTGAGAAAAGGGCTCGTCAGTTGGTCTCGAAAACATGGTCCTTTTGCCTGAATCAAAACGCAGAAAAATGTGTAAGGCATTCGATATTGTTAAAGATGGAATTGTCATTCTAAATAAGACAGAAAATAACATTAGTCTTTTTTTTTTAATTTTACCCTAGCCTGTGTCCTTGAAGACAAAACTCTTTATTTGGGTCAACTTGTGCCCAGGAAACGCAAAGTCATAGTACAAGCAATGCACACTGTACACTGATAGCGGCGATCACAGCGTCGGCCATCGGTAATCTGCCAAGCGGTAAAGCGCGTTGGCATTTATACATGTGCCATCTAAGATTCCAGCGTTATCGCTGGTGGCCGCGTAAATAAGTTTCAAAATAAACTCTAATGTTCATGTTGTGAGCGCAATCTTATCGGAAGGTTCTAAAATTATCTGGAATGTTTCCAGCCATTAGGGCGCGGTTTGCGCAAGGCATTACGCATGTAATGGGCCAGTTACATAAAAAAAGAAAAAGAAAGGAGCGTGCGTGGCAATAGCGTAAAACTCGGGGGCATTCACTGCGGCGCTTCCTCTCGTAGTCAAGGGAAAGAGTTATTTACACATATTTAGAGTTTAGCGCTACATAATGAATGTATTTTATGGAACGCTTACGTTCAAGATTACCAAAACCTTGTGTGTGTAGTTGGTATGTATAAAAAAATGTCATCACTTGGTGTTCGTCGACAATACCTTGCCTTTTCGCCACATAAATTCATGCATAATCCTCACGAGAAAAATTCAGCATTTATTGTCCATAAAGTTAACGTTGTACCACGTATAATGTGAGTCAAGAGACACATACAGCATTTCGGTGTGAAGTACAACACAAATATCTCGAAGCTCTTAGTTCCGCAGAAGAATGTGCATTTAGATCGATTGCTCACGCGCCTTACAAAACAAACTCTAAATGGTTGTTTACCGCCTGCGTCATCACGCGCTTCCTTTACCATTCCCGCACTAAATTATTAAATGTATCAAATTAATTTAGACCCATTTTAATTGTGATGGCATTCCTTTTCACAAAGTCGCAATTAAAAAATATATACACAACAAAAGAAAGAAATTCTCACATTCATACAATGTATTCTGCATTTACATTGGCCCTCTTAACTTTTTCAGAACAGCACCTATAATGGCGTGCGTTCAATTCCACGTATCCATAAACCAGCAACATAAAACGCAAGCATAGTCACTTAAAAAACATGAAATGGCACTTCTTTACATAGAATATTTGGTGTTTTCTGTTTAAAACTGATAAACCTATAGGTAAAATTTTTAAATGTGCCGGGTGTCTCCTTGGAAATCTGGTACGTATCGTAAAATGACGGTATTATATCCCAAGTTGATGGAAGCCAGTAAATAAATCCGTGGGTAATTTGCCAGAATTAATAGCGTTGAAGTCTTATAACATGCCGGAACAGAAAATCATTACAAAAATAACGCATAATTTTATCTTCGATCACCTTATTCATAAATGGTTCGCGGTCGAAATGGACATCCAAGATGCAATTAGTAGCTTCTTTATTCTCTATTGTATATTGTTATTGATAATTTCGTTGACTGTTTATTGTATTTAATTTACTGATAAACACGCTGTTAACAGTAGTCATTAAACCGCTGTCTGGCAACGCTGTTACTTAATATTATCAGTACTATCTGAATTGCTTTTTGTGATATTTGCGGCCTACTGGAATGAAAAGAGAAAAAACGAACACGAACGCGCAAAAGAAAGAAAAGACGAAGGGATTTGAAGAGAATACTGCTTAGCCCAGAGTCCACACTACATCAGATGCGACTGTTCCCAAGAGAAAATCCTGTGATGCTCAACATGTCATTAGCGAAGGTGGACGACGGATGCGAACGATGATTTACGACCGAAGAGCTGTGTTCTAAAAGCAGAAAGGAAACGTCGTCCAATTGAACTTGCTCATTTGCCCGGGATTCTCACGATAAATGTCTGGCATGAGTACTGACAAGTAAGCGAAGAAAACTCGAAATCCCTGATACCCTGATTGCATGGACGGACAAACAAACCGACCGAGAAAACAGCTAGCGGACGAAACGAGCCTGTTCCTACATGCAATGGCTTTCACATATTCTGCTACAAACAATGATCGGTAAGGTTCCCACGACAAAGCGCACTTGTAGCTCAAAGAGCGCATCCGCCCGTCAGTAACGCCACGAAACAGTTTTTTTTTTGTTACGTCAGTGGAGACCAACTGGACGAAATGTGAGTCGCATACGGATTTGGTTAAAATACGCGTTATATAAAAGGTTATGCAACTTCGTAAAGCGCGTTCCGTCTGCAAGGAGCACTCAGATAGCAGAACTTCTTCAGTAAAGGATTAACATGGCGTAGACGTCCGAGGATATTCAAAATCTAACTTTTTTTGCAATGTACTGCGTAGTCGTCGAGCGGGTTCTGCATGGAGCGATCAGTTGGTAAGCTTGCTGGTATACTAGATTTGTAGAGAGATCTAGTTCGAAGCTGCTGTACTGCTTATTTTTCGTTTCATTGGCTTCAGCAATGCGATCTGCCTGATTCGGAAGGAGCTTGGGAGATGCAGCGAAAGATCATGGCGCACATTGAATTGAGGAAGCTTCTCAGAAAGGCATCCGGCCGTGCTCTTAATAAAAATGGAAATGTCACCTTTTGATTCCTTCGTCCTAATCCCATACAGAGTAGTTCCCGCATTTCTTTCACACATCAAATGACACGGTCTTTCCATCTACAGAAGCACTTCTTGAAGCTCTACTTGTGAAGCCCTTTATTGCATCCGTCACATTGCAGTTGATTCCCTCGCAAGTTTGAAACTGCATTTCTTTCAGACGTCTTTCCATTTACAGCACCTCCATGCCAAGTGTCAAATGAGGCAACGCACGGAAAACATGAACAAACGGAATAAAAAAGAAAGCGGAATCACATGAGCCAAACTAACAGGGCAGTATCAGTTGCGAGGTCTTCAAATACTTCGTGGGCTGAAACTTCACATATACACGTACTGCAAACTTGAATCATGTTGAAAGTCGCATTCACAGCATCTCTGTTTCTTTCGTAGTTGAGCAATTTCAATAACAGTCAGCCGATGGTCTCACAACACGTAAGCGTTGCACTTCGTAACAATTTTCTCATTATGGCTTGTTGACTGCTTTTCAAGGCGTGGCTTATTCTTCAACGATGTTCTTTTTTTTTTCGAGTATTATTTTTTATGTGGCGATTAAACAACACGTTTTTTTAAATGTCACATCATCATCTCCAAATGCTGTTTCAATCATTCGCATTGACGCTGCTTGGCTAACACCAAGGCTAGCACGAAAAGTTTTGCAGTGTCTGTTGAACTTATTTCGTTATCCTTGGGCACTTACCCTCGTACAGAGACGAAATAGAACAAGCAGAACCAACTGAGGGCCATGCGACTGGCAGGCTGGACATATCCCGAATGTCACGTAGCGTGCTCAACCTGTCTCTTACCGTTTTCTCTAAAACAAATAAGGCCTGAAAATTTTCAAACAGGCCCTGTATTTGCTTCCGACTGTCACGAAGGCGTTAACCAAGTGTAGTCGGCGAAACTTTTTAGGACTGCTGCTGTCGTCAGCGAGGTGCATCACGTGCTGTTGTTTCCTGTTTCTTCGCTGTGGCACTCGGCTGCACTAAAACATTTTTCCTTCCAATGAAGAGCGACGCTATTTCCCCCGAAATGCACGAGATGGTAAGCTGCTGCGAAAAGAGTGACTGTCTTTACCTACTTCTCTTTCGAACACCATTTTCTTGTCCAACTGCGTAGTACTCGGGCAGCGTACTGTATTGCACGACGACTCTGCAAAATGTTATGCTGTGTTGCTGCCAATCGTAGCTGTGCTTGATACGATATGAATTAGTGCACTCAGTTACGTGCTTACATTTGACATTCTTTTAGAATACTGTAGAACTATACCGAGATGACACTTCTTTAAAATATCGTCGGCACCAGGAAACGTTGATATAACTCTTGAGCGCAAGACACGTTCGTTCATACAAAATTTTTGTTCGTTGAATGAGCACCAAGCTCGAATTGCAATAGCTTACATATAATGTTTAATTACTGTGCAAATACTACCTAATACTTGTTTTTCTAGCTGTACAGTGGAGCTCTTGAATTCTTGTGGAATATGTGTCATGATTATGTGATACTTTGCGACTCAAGGGCAAGTTGTGACCCAAGGAGGCAGGCTAGGCAAACGTACTCATATAACATACAGCCTCGTGTTCTCGCACGGGAAAGCCTATAGTTAGCTATTTGTAAGCAACGTGGTCATCGAGTAAACTTATCAAAAATTTGTTACTATATGAAATTACGAGTATTATGTATTGTGGTATAACGTTATAGAGCTTTTGTTACATAATATTTTCAGTAACGTTACATAAAACCTTGCATAATTTTATCGACTTGATCATCAGGATTTATCACAGTAACTTTCTGCAGGTTGATCAAGTGCCCATTCACTGTTCTCGTGCATGCATTGATAGTTCCAAACCCTCACCATGCCCCTTCCCTTATTCTTTTTTTAATGGATACAGCAATACCACGGAGGAATTATAACAGGTTCGGAATTACAATCGTAAGTACTGCAAGGTTCCCTTCTACCCTCCCTTGAACCAAAACGCGCGAATCACTATTACCTCCTAGACCAATTGTACATCCGACCAAATCGTGTCGGATGTACAATAGGTCTAGGAGGTAATAGTGATTTCTAAACACGCATTAAAAAGTGGTGCGTTCAGACGTGTTGTCTGCACAGTCTTTGAATATATTTACCAATAGGCTGTACCCAGGCGCAGTAGTTCTGACTTTCAGTGAGAGTTGCTCTTCATGAGAAAGTAAGAAAGGAGAAGGAAAATGTTACCAGGAAAGCAAACTGATAAAGAGAGCAACATAAATACCACCGAAGACAGCCTTCACTGTAAACTTGCGGGTGCAACCTTAAGAAGCAGATATATCGTCGCGGTCAGTATTTCGCCCCGTCGACAACAAATTATCATGCAGGATATGGCAAACAGCGGTAGGAGCTCGATTCTGGCCGAGGAATCTAACGTCGCAAGGATATCTGCGTGCCAAACTAGGAGCAACTCATACGCTTACCCGCATATGAGGTCGCCAAACACGGCGCTTGCGCTTGCCACCGAGACAGACACGCACAGCGGCAGCATCTGCTGTTTGTCTAAACAGTATACCGCGTCAGCCACATACATCCCTGTGATTTAGAGCGTGCACAAAGCTTGGTGTTCTATGACGTTTGTGCCTAAGGATGCATCTACGCCTTTGTTCAGGCTTAGAATAAATGGGACATTATCATCGCGTGTGTTCTCATTAACAGGACTATGTGGAAAAAGGTTTAGTGCCTATGAAAGCGTTTGAAGAAGCAATGAGAGTGCCGTAAGAAAATAATGATAAATATTTGTTTACATGGCCAATCGTAGGTCGCTATTATGTCAGATAAAGAGCGCGTGCAAGTAACGAGGTAAGGAAAACCACAGTACATCAGTGCCTCTCCTGCTATTTAATCAGTTCGGGCAGGATAATATGCGTAATCACCATGAATACTTTTGCTGTAGCACAGTGTAATTGCAACACGGGTCGAGGAGGAGTGTTAGAACAATGTGCATATCCGGAAAGTATATGCTTCATGAACTTTATATTTCTTGAATTTTTTTTCTCATGAATGTTGCTGTAGAGCTTGAATCTGGCGTTTCACACACTATTCGGTTTCTAACGCTTCCATCTTGTTACAGATGCTACACATTTTTCCTAGACGGATAGAAAATAGAAATTTATTTAAGATATTTCAGAGGAGACTAAGTTACAGTATACAGGCATGACTCAGAGGCAGAGAACATACCCCTAATAAAATTACGAATGTTACTGACAGGCGCATCGCAGCTGCGGGTCAATACCGCGAGTTACATGGTCCCCATGTGTTTTCAGCCCTGAGTACGGCATAGTGGCTACGACGGTGCGTTGCTATGCACGAGGTCGGTGGTTCAATCCCCGGGGTCGGCGGCTAGATTTCGATAGGGGCGAAATTCAAAAACGATCGTCTATAGATTTGGGTACAGGTTAAAGAACTCCAGGTCGTTATCGTTCTCCGGAGTCCAATACTTCGTCGCTTCTCATGATCATACGTGGCTTTGGCATGTAAACCACCAGAGCTTATACTTCTTCAAATCCTTTACGTAAGCATAAAATGCAGCCAATATTTGCACTAACGATTAAGACCGTCGCCTTACATTCCTAGCACATTTGTATGTTCGAGTAATTCAGTACGTTTTCTTCCCTCTTACTTTTTCTTTCACGTGAATAATAAAAAAAGCAGGGCTGTAGCCATGAGGCATACCTCTGTTTTTTCCGCATTTTTTTTATCGCAATCTTCCCTCTTTTCGCATATCTCTGAGAGCAATATTCACCGTGAAATGCACTATCTTCCGGTCGGTTTGTGAATTATGTTCTGAAACGTTAAAAGCGCCGCTTACTCCGTAGGGAGGCTGAGTTGGGCTAGTTGGTGACTCATATCGAGAGTTGAATGCGCCAAAGAGAACACGGACACAGAAAGCATGCACACTGGACCAGCGCTTGTCTCGTCTGTATGCTTTTTGTCCCCGTATTATCCTTCGCCATGTAAAGTGTCGATGTTAATTTTGTCCACTTGGGGTTCTCTCATCATCAGCCTGACTACGCCCGCTGCAGAGAAAAGGCCTGTCCTGTAATTCTCCAATTAACTCGATCCTGTGTTTGCTGCGGCCGTCGGGTGCTTGCCTTCTGCGGGCAGGTAGTGACCGCAGATCCGAACCATAAGGCTGAAGCAACTAGAAGAATAAGGATGGGATGGTGCGCATTTGGCAAGCATTCTCAGATCATGAATGGTAGTGTACCAGCACCCCTCAAGAGAAAGATGTACAACAGGTTGCATCTTACCGGTACTTGCACTCTTAATCAGGTCCTGCTTAAAGTGCTAGCTATAGCCAGCAAAGCGGACATTTTTCGTCTCGTTTTCTGGATATAGCCAACATATAACCAGGACCTGATTAAGAGTGTACCTAGGGGGCAGACACCTGGAAGCCTACGAAAAAGGTATAACTTAAATTGGGGACAGCGCAGGGAGCCATGGAAAAGAATATTATAGGTGTAACCTTAAGGGTCAAAAAGAGAACACGTGTTAAGGATATCTTAGTCGAAATCAAGGAGAAAAAATTCGGCAGATCCCACGCACTATGGGAATCGATGTAATGCGAAGCAGCCAGCAAAGAGCTGCATACATCGCCTTGTTTGTCTTTGAGCCAAATGAAATCATTCATGCCATGGCATCTAGTCCACCATATATCGCATGTTTGCCATGCACGCATGCATGCACAATCTAGTATACACCATGCCAATGAAACGCATATTCTGGTATATACAATGCATGACCTGTCGCTTATGTTCATCACGCACTTGTGTCGTGCCATACCAACTTTAGTATATATCTACTTAACAAAACGGCCGGAAGCACACCATGACAGTGGCATGTAAATCATACCGTACATGACATGCATAACATGATTCGCATGTTAAGACCTCTCATTTATGTTCGTCATACAGTCACATCGCGCAATATCAATTTTGGTGTATATCAAACGAGCGAAATGGCAGCGAGTGCACCACGAGTATAGCATGTAAATCATGCCATACATGACATGCATGTCATGATTTTCATGTTAACACCTTTCATTTACGTTCGTCATACAGTCGTTTCGCGCAATACCAATTTTGGTGTATATCAAGCTAGCGAAACGGCCGCGAATGCACCATGACCGCGGCATGTAAATCATGACATACATGACATCATGTCACAGTTTTCATGTTACCACCTGTTATTCATGTTCGTCATACAGTCGCGTCGCGCAATACCAGTTTTGGTATATATCAAGCTAGGAAGACGGCCGTGAATGTATCATGAGTGTGGCTTGCAAATCATGTAGTACATGACCTGCATGTCATGTTTCCATGTTACCACCTCTCATTTACGTTCGTCATGCGGTCGCGTCGCGCAATACCAATTTTGGTGCATACCATGCAAGCGAAACGGCCACGAATACGCCATGACCATGACATGTAAATCATGTCGTACATGTCATGCATGTCATGATTTTCATGTTACCATGTCTTATTTACGTTCGTCATACAGTCGCTGCGCGCAATACCAATTTTGGTGTACATCAAGCTAGCGAAGCGGCCGCGAATGCATCATGAGCGTGGCATGTAAATCATGACATACATGACATGCATGTCATGGTTTTCATCTTACCAATGCTATTCATGTTCTTCATACAGTCACTTCACGCAATACCAATTTTGGTGTATATCAATCTACTGAAACGGCCGCTAGCGCACCATGAGCGTGTCATGTAAATCAGGTTGTACATGACTTGAACTTCATGATTTTCATGTTACCACCTCTCACTTACGTTCGTCATACAGTCGTGTCGCGCAATACCAATTTTGGTGTATATCACGCAAGCGAAATGGCCGCAAATGCACCATGAGCGTGACATGTAAATCACGACATACATGTCATGGATGTCATGGTTTTCATGCTACGACCTGTTATTCATGTTCTTCATACAGTCACATAGCACAATACCAATTTTGGTGCATATCAATCTAGCGAAACGACCGCGAGTGGCGCCATGAGCGTGGCATGTAAATGATGTCATAACATGACATGCATGTCATGATTTTCATGTTACCACGTGTCAGTTATGTTCGCCATACAGAATGTCTCGTCATACCAGTTTTCGTATATATCTCTTCATTTAACCGGCCGCGAGCGCCCAGAGACCTTGTCATGTAAATCACGCTGCACAGGACATGCGCGTCCATGATTCCATGTTAGGACCAGTCATTATGTTCGTCTTGAATTCTTGTCCGCCGAACCAATTTTGGTGTATATGAAGTTAACAGAACGGCCGCAAGAGCCTGAGGTCGTGGAATGTAAATCATGCTGTTTCATGACATTGCGTGTCATGATTTTTCATGATATGACCTGTCATTATGTTGTAAATAAGACCTGTTTGTAATAGACGCACACCAATTTTGAGATTAACGAAACGGCCAGGAGAGCACAAAGTCGTAGGCGACCGTCGCAGGGCTAAGAAATGCCGCATTTAAAAAATGGGCGCGGGTATGTAGCGTAACCGCTTGTCACAGACTTGGGTTCTTTAACATAGGCCAAAACCTAAGTACACGGGTGTTCTTTCGTTTCGCCCCCATCGGAATGAGGCTGCCGTGGCCGGAAATCAAACCAGCGTCCTCCTCGAGGTTAGCGACGTGACAACTTACCTGCTTAGCTAACACGGTTGGTGAATGAACATCCGGCGGTGTAGTTCAATTGGTATAACATTGTACACGACGACAACTAGAGGCTTCTGGTTCCGCTACCACAGGCCTCAGGTGGTCGTTTCGTCGTTTCTTATTACGAATTTAATACATGAAGAAAATTTAATACTAGTCATAAATGTTTTTGTCGTAGAATTAAAAATTCACCGACGATTACGATACTCCCTAATGAGAATTTGAGCGTCGCTTCGTGTTGGGGCAACGGCAACTGTGTTTGAGGTTTGGCTATCCGCAGTTGTAGCAATGTAACATTCGTTACTTATTGCCACAGAAACCGCCAGCGCTCGAGTGCTACGCACACCACTGTATGGGTTGCAGGCGTCGCGAACCAAGCGAAACGCCGACAGTCCTGTGACGACAAGCGAAGCCAGCCGCAATGCACGTGCCAGCCCTGCATGCGCACGAGCTCCGACCGAGGGGCCAGCGCGCGTGACGGAGCAAGAAAGCAAGGTTAGAGGTCAGTGGCTCGTGATAGTCGACAGACTCCGTGTTCGCTCTATTTCGTCCTCATTCGCTCTCTTTCGTACTCGTTCGGTCTATCGGTTACGCCGACAACGCCAATGGCGATGCCGCTCAACGCAGGAACGGGCGCCCAAGAGCTGCGCTTTATGAAAGTACTTGATTTTCCCCATGACTTTCTTGACATCTTTGCCTGTTGACCTCATATTAATGCCGGCCGTGGCGGGCGGCCGCATTTCGATGGAGGCAACATGCTAGAGGCCGTGTACTTAAATTTAGGTGCACGAGAAAGAACCCAAGGTGGTCGAAATTTCCGGAGCCCTCCACTACAGCGTCTCTCATAATCATATCGTTGATTTGGGACGCAGAACTCCAACAATTAAATAAATGTTGACCTCATATCGCTAATTGAAAAGGTGATCTCAGCTTCTCTTGTTTCGATCAACATATGAAACGAACGTATAGTCACCGCAGGAAAAGATTACCACAAGTGACCATCCCAGCCAATGGCTGCTTGGGCTAATCTTTTTGTCGCGCCTACATCCACACCGTCACTATGACATGACATATGCATTTATTTCACGTATTTGGTCTTCTAGTTATACTCTTGGGTCGCGAACGGTAAACTTGTGCGTTGTGTAGAAAGACTCGAGTTTCGCAAAACAGGACATCTTCTGCCGCTTTAATGGAAAGTACGCGCGCTCTGCAGGCTTTTAATGCTTTCAGAAGAAACACTGGTAGATTGCGCGAACTGCAGCGTAGTCGGCTCTGTCTTTCGTTACTGTGCCTATAGAACGTGGGTCACCGGCGACCCGAACGCGCCGAGCGAAAATTTAAAAATACGGGCGCTCCTATGAACTAGTTGCGCTACCTAGCACATTCTTTAAGCACTAATGTTTCATTTCCTGCGTAGTTAGCTTTTTTTTTCCCGAGCGGCGGCGATTTTTAGCAGCGACTCAAAGATAGCGCTTTGATTGGTTCGTTCGCGAAAATAGCAGATTACCCGGTAGCGAGACCCTCTCAGAAATGTTCAGTTGGACGATACTGTCGCGTCCGCAAGCGTTTTTTCTGCTGTTTCTAACAGAAGTGACTCTGAGAATGATGTCAAATCATGGAAATTTGTTCGGATGATCAAAAACCGAAGAACGAGCCCGGATCATAGTCAGGTGCTGATCAGTACGTTAGCTATCTGGCACATCGATTTCTTACTCCGATTTAAATGTCGTGAGGATGTTGGGACTATTATATCCTTAATTTGCAGTGTCTCAACAGTGTATGGTAAAGATTGGTTACACCATCTTCAGCCAGTATATTGTTCAGCCCAAAAAGGGTACCCGGTCGTGTCCTCAGAGTAGTGTTGCGCTGTGAAGCGATATGTGTCACAAGGAAAATCGACCTTTTGGGCATCTTTTTCACAGCAAAAGTAATGAACAGGATTTCTGTTAACAACAATGAATATAATCATCATCATCAGCCAGCAGCAGCAGTTGCAACAGCAGCCTGACTACGCCCACTGCTTGGCAAAGACCTCTCCCATGCTTCGCCAATCAAACCGGTCCTGTGCTTTCTGCTGCCATGTTATACCCGCAAACCTCTTAATCTCATCTGCCCACCTAACTTTCTGTCACCCACTCGTGCGTTTGCCTTCTCTTGGAAGCCAGTCAGTCACTCTTAACGACCAGCGGTTATCTTGCCTACGCGCTACGGGCCCTGTCCACGTCCATTTCTTCGTCTAGATTTCGACTAAGATGTCCTTAACACCCGTTTGTTCCCTGACCGGCTCTGCTCTCTTCTTGTCTGTTAAGATTACACCTATCATTTTCCTTTCCATTGCTCGCTGCGTCGTCCTCTTCTTGAACTCTCTTCTTTTTCATTTGCTGATGCTGCTTGCTGCTCCTGTACATGGCCTTTACTATGAGGTGAGGTAGCGCTGGTGTAGGCTGCATTGCTGCCCTTGCGCAGCACTTCACCTTCTGTCTTGGGGGAAAAATGAGTATGCGCGGTTGCAAATCCTGTCTTATGCCGAGGATGATGGTTCTTGGGAGGGAGTCACGGCCGCAGAGATGGCGAATTTCATTTGCCCGCCGCTCTATATGGGTTTTGTCGAGCTTCCACGACTACACGTCCCCAAAACAAGTACATTCAAAACAATTCCTACCGATTGACGAAGCGGAGGAAATACAAAAAGTGCTATGAAATCAAGAAACTTGACGACCTGACAAATGCCACTTGTAACGACTGTTCGGCATCTCATACAATCCCAGACACACGCCATGGATGTCCTACCAGAGACTAACTCGAGCTGAAACCAAGCGTTCGCACCTCTCATAGATCTGCGGGCCCGTCGTCGTTGGCGTCAGCCTTCCATCGCTTCGTGGTCTTCTCGTAGCCGCCGTGGCCTTTCCCGCTCCCTAGTGTTGAACTAACTGTTGCCTTCTTCCTTTTTAGTGAACCAGTGGTGAATAGCGGGATTTACCCACTTTCTGTGGCACATACCCGTTTATGATGATGAGAGGTTTCTGAAAGGCCGCACAAATTTATGCAGGACGTACCCGTTTGTTGGGCTAACTGTTGCCTTCTTCATTTTTAGTGGACAAGTGGCACGTGAGTAGTGGTATTTGCCCAATTTCTGTGGAACATACCCGTCTTTTCTTTTCTTTTTTTTAAGATAGGGTCGGGCACATTACGGCAAGCTTAAACAGCGTCGCTGTTAAACAATTTGTCGCCGGTGGGGACCCAAGTTCATTCGCCACCACGGCTACGAGTGGCGCTTCATGGCTAACACTGTCAATCTTACAGATACGGAAGATACTGCCGCCTTATATGAACGAGTAGAGAATCGCGCGCGAAACGTAAGGTTGTGGGTTCGGCCGCCACCGGTGGCAAGTTGTTTTTCGTCCACGTTAATGTCTCTGTGTCTCGTAATGACTTCACTTTAATTAAAAACTGCTAATATTGCTTCCCATGCTTTCCATAGCATCCTTATTTGTTAGCCTCATATTGTTAAATACACAGTGAGAAATAGTTTGCTGCATGTCACATCAGCAATGCAACAAGCGGAGCTGTCGTACGTGCACATTCACAAAAGGCTACACTGGAATAAAGGAAAGAAAAATAAGAGAGAGGGAAGACGCAAGAAAGGGACCGAAGACAACTGCGGTCTAATAGGTATTAGAATACGCAGCGCTTCAAAGAAACCTTCGAACACGCTAGACAGAGTGATAGTTCATTTAAATAAAGACGGCTATTCTGGTGGCACTCGAAGCAGTCTGTAGAATATTTATCTTCTGTTTGATTTCTCCCGTCAACGATGGCCGTTTAGTTTTAGCTCCTTTCTCTATAAGCAGATTATTAGGATTACTAAGCCTTTCTGATATTTTATATGCCTTGCTGGAGAATTGGAATTATATTTTCAAGTAGTTTATAGTGAGTGTTACACATCATGACGAAAGGTTTCAGCTGCAACTTTTGGTCGAAGGGGGGGGGGGGGGCTTTCCAATCCTGCCACGAAGGGGGTCGTCTGAAACAGCTTAAAAGATGCGTCGGCTGCAAAGTGCGCCTTGCGCAACTTTCAACCGCGCTTGCGGCCTGGATGCATGTGCTTCGGCGGAGTTCGACGTCGATATCTTTCGTCATTTTAAACGTTATACTCGCAAATCATTTTGTAGCAATTTGCCTGAGCAACGCTCGTCGCGCCGCACAGGCATTCACATTCTTTTTGCAATTCCCTATCTTTCTTTCTTCCACATAAATGTACTATGCTGCATGTATCTCCAGAGATACCAATCATTCCACGTTGGCTTTTTCGCAAGGAAAAGTTCGGTATGTCTGCGCGTTTCTCCTTTCCATTACTTGGGCGCCAGTGATTGGAACGCTACACGCTATCGGTATGCACGCTTTGCGTAAACGCTCTTCGATTTATATTCTGCTGTCGCGCTTCTCTCTGTTCATTCTCGGCTTGGGCACGATATCAGCAGACTGAGAGAGCGCTGTGCTGCATATGTAAGGCGTTTATTCGCGCAAATTCAGCAACGATGGAAAACATGTTGCAAGAGATTAGAGACTGTGCAGGAGATATCCCTTCGCAATTGTGGAGGATAATGTTCCCGGTTGCACGTTTCATAGTAACATTGCCGCAAGTCACTGAATGAGTGGCAACGAAGATTCCAGGTTCTTTCAATGGTTTGGCTTTGAAGAAAAAAAAAAGGGCCACGTCTGGAAGGCCACGTCAAATAATTCAGTCACACGCGGCCACCGTCTAGCCATGATGGTAAGCTTAAATGGCAAAGAGAAGTGCCGGTCCTTTGTCGGTCGCGGTAACGGTGATTTTCTTTTTCAAACTTTTAAGCTTCCTTTCTGGGAAGCCTGTAAATGCTTCTCTTCTGAGCGTCATGGCTATTTCGCTTCGATGAGGATATTTAGTGGTATCAAACTATCTCTCTGCATTGTGACGGGAAAATAGTGCGCATTTGCACATGATTTATTCACTTATCAGGAATTGTGACATGAGCGCTATCTTTCGCGACGCGATCGTTTGGAAATTTCTCGCAATAACACGTTCCGATATCTCTGTGATGAAGGAGCTGTCGCTACAGCGTATACCTCAGTAACAAGGGGTTTCGTTGTGGCAATAATGCACCAAAATAGCAGGGAACCTTTTTACGACCTGTATTAAACTTTGTTTCCAACGAATTTCTTATTCTTCGGTCTCTTTTTTAGTCATTCGTTTACGTGCTACCACACTAAATTCCTAGATCGCACTTGACGACTTCCTGCGAAATGTGCTGCCGTGCCGTAGTTTATATTGCATTTCCACCGAAGCTACAACTGCAGCTAGTTTGGGATAAGGAAGGCTTTGGAAGTGTGTGTCCACACATCTGCTGAGAGCACACCAAGCTGGAGGATCTAGCTCTCCAAGGATGAAACAAGGCGAGAGCGACGAGCCAAACGGTGCCACAGTTCCCGCGACGCCCACTTCCTGGCTCTTTGCACCCGATCCTAAGTTTCGATGGCGCTGCAAACGAGAGGTCACACATTGTGCTTAAAGGCAATTTATATGCGCGGGAAGGCCCTCTTACGGAATTTTACTAAAGCCATTGGGCGTGACGCCCATTTGAGAACCAGGAGCATGCTTTCAAGCTGCCCGATTTCGATGGCACCGACCAACCGCGGCACGTTGGTGCATGCGGTTAGCTTCGCAGAATGGCCCGCCGGTTGACCGCTGTTTTCACATTCCCCTCTTGTGACCGAAAGCAGTGCACGGTTTTTTCGAGGGGTAGAACGCAAGAGCTTACCACCCTTTCTAGTTATTCCCTTCCCTCGTGATTTGGCAAAGAGTGCGCTGGCACCATTCGCTATGCGTGGTTCCCTTTTCAACACCACTTAGCTTTGTAGCACTCGCTTCACTCATTTCAAATGCGACACAAGCGCGAGAGTGCAGCTATGAGCGGAACAGGGAGCAGCGAACGCCTCTGTCGCGTCCCTGCTACCAATGAAGTCCTATCTTTGTGTATAAATTCTCGATCGCTCTATGCGCTGGCAAGCGTGTTCCCGGGGCAGGGCGATGGATCGGATACTCAGGGATGCATCCCGCAATCCGGTCACGTCCGGAGGCCGCCTGTATCGCTCGTGAACCAACGATGATGTAGGGAAAGCGGATGCATCGCATAGTGGCGCTCCCTTATACGCGCGTGCATATTGTAGGCCGCCACGTCTCATTCGCTTGGGAAGTCGTCGTCGTCAGCCGTGGTGACACGTATTAAAGCGCGGAATCCGTCGGCGACAGGTTAACCTCTCAGGCACATTCATCATCGCCGCCCCAAAGAGGCAGCGCCGCGCGTCTCCCGGGACCCCCGCCGCGACGACGGCTTTGCCACTGTTTACATGGCGGCTGTGAGGCCGTTGTAGAACAAACGAAAAAAGATGTTTCCGACTGGGCTGTCAAAACAACTTTGACACCTAAGAGGTTCCCGCGATTTTTCGTCAAGAAAGGGAAGCGGAATAACTCGGGTATCAATCTTACGTTTGCATACATTCGTTTTTTTTATAGACTGCTTTGTTTTTTTGTGGTTTTTGCTGTTATTTTTTGCTCCTGTTGTTTGCTTCTTATTTTAATACGTGAATAGTCAAGACGTCGAAGGGCACCTTATTTCAAGAAGGTGGGCATTAGAGAAGACAAGACAATCTCGTACTTAAATCGGGACAGAAGTCACTTGGGAAAAATTGGTGTGCCTAAACGACGTTCGACATCGCTGGATATAACTTCAATGCGGCATTTTACGGCACGCACGAGCACGCGCCACGTAATCACTTGACAGAACCACTGTTTAACATGTGCTAAGTGCTGACAGTTTCATTTTCGTAATCAGCACAGGACAACTCAGCACCCCATCGGTTTGCATTTGAATGCGATGCAAACAAAGTTGTTGAGAGCACTGCTAGCTTTTATAAGTTTTTAGTTTGTTTGTACTGTGTCACCCGTTTGTGTATTGTGTCACCCGTTTCTGAAACCAGCGTCAAATTACAACCGCTGGCTGACAGCTTCGACTGGATTAACACGGCAAGTTGGGCGAGGTGGTACGTTGACACGTTTGGTTGAATGTGCAGCGCCGCACAGA
This sequence comes from Rhipicephalus sanguineus, assembly GCF_013339695.2. Classification (NCBI taxonomy): domain Eukaryota; kingdom Metazoa; phylum Arthropoda; class Arachnida; order Ixodida; family Ixodidae; genus Rhipicephalus; species Rhipicephalus sanguineus. Next base: position 208,567,058 of record NC_051176.1, on the reverse strand, counting down.
CGAGGGACCAAGACTTTTTTTGGCGCTTGTGTCATCTTGTGTCATCCAATTCTTCGTGTCTCGTCTGTGCCGCGCTGCACATTCAACCAAAGAAGCTTCGACTGAGCGTGCGCAGTGGAGAAGCATCACCCGAGCCACTAGAAACGGCCGCCTCAGCAGCTGGCGCGCCGAAGACACTGTCAGCACCCCCCAAACCGGGCGGACGCGAAAAGACTGGATCATTCTGGAACTCGCATCATGGTGCAACCGCCCACAAGGGCATGGCCACAGCCCACTCGACAACCGGCGCCCTCTGAACGCGCCAGAAGGATCTCGCAATTTCGCAGGTTTCCCATGTACTGCTAACGGGTGACTCAGATCAGAAGATCTCGAACCCAGGCCAAAGCCAATAAAAGCCTGCGGACGCGAGGGGAAGAGCAGGCAGGCAGTCACTCAGACGGACAGTCAAACGGCAAGCCGAGAAAAGGAATGTAACCAGCCCGACTGTGGGAAGGGAATCCCCAATCAGCGCCACAGCCAACGCGATACGCTTCTGTATTTCCCGAAGAAGTTATTTCGAGGAACGCCTCAAGGTTACACCGGGCCACTGTGCACCAGGCTGACTGTGAACAAGAACTGGTTAATGTGAAATGGCGTTTAGAGTTTTTGAGCATCCTTTAATGCATGCGCTTTTACGTTTAGCGTAGTCGTTTATTGTTACTGGAATTCGTTAAAACCCATCTGAAATCTATTGTAATGTAACCAGCCAAGTGTGCATCTGCATGAAATGTTTGTAACTGCCTCAATTAAGAATATACATTCTGTTTTTAGCGTGGTCTGTCAACTCTGGGCTCCAATTCGGTCTTTGGACTATAAGAGTGCCAGCTTTTGAGCGAGTTGGTTTTGCGTAGCAGGACCCTGTCAAGCACACACAAACAAGGACAGAGGGACGTCATGGCAACACATGTTGTCATCAACTCCCTCTGATGATGTATTGGCATTACCTACATCTGTCCTTGTTTGTGTGCGCTTGATAGTGTTCTGCTTTGGACCACAACCGGCGTTCGCTGGCGCTCTAAAGGATCCTATCTGAACTGTCCGTGGTTTTGGGTGGTGGTTCGTGGGACAGATACGGTTGTCCGTTGAATCCGCCCGGCGACTGCATCCCATTCACGGGGTGTGACATCAACCCAAAGGCCCTTTAAGGATTGATCAGCACTAAGTTCAGTAAAACCATAGCAAGGTTACTACTCATGCAAACATATTGGGTCTTGCAGTCTGATCATTCCAGCTTAGTACGAAGTAACGAGAGAAAAACAGACGTTCTCCCTACTATCGACTCCTTTCTCCACTCGCACGCCTCCAAATAACCGACGGACGCAGCGGGGCTTTCGTTCGTATGACGGCAAATGCCACCAAGGCATGCCTAAATGAACATCTTTTGCTTCTACTTTAAATCTGTCACTCGAACTCGTCGTTCGCAGCCACACGCAGTAAAGTTCGCGACCAAACTCTTTAGTTCTTGAGCATACTCCCTAAGACTATCAGTAGTCCTTCGTTCCGTACGGCCGATGCAAGCTTTTCTGCATGACCTTAGAATGTACACAGCTCCGATGAAGTATTCCACAAAGCGACACTCGTGCTTGATTGGCATCAGCAGCGTAGCCAGAAATTTTTTTCGGGGAGAAGGGTGGGGGGTTGGACCATACCGTATGTATCTTCGTGCGTGCGTTTGTATGTGTTCGTGTATATACATGCATAATCGATGTCAGTGGTTGGCATCCTTGTTTGCTTTGGGCACGAGTTGGAGGACAGAGCTTACGCGTTCTTGCAACTCATTAGGATCCGAGAAAATCAGAGGGTCATCATATCTGCCTGCAACCTCCTTGTTTCATGCAAAAGTCTCTGTAAATCAGGCAGTTTCCTCCGGCTTCTTAAAGCGTGCAGACTCAACCCTACCCCTGCCATTGCCAGGTTCCACTTCTTGCAAGAGAGAATCGGCCACAATAACAATGACCGTTGTATAGGAAAGGCCGCTGTCAAAAGGCGCCCTTTGCATAGAGGTCAACGATATCCAGTATAACTGCCTAGAGCCATATCTGACCGCCTTGCAATTGACTCAGCGTCGGTTAATTTAAAGTCAATGGGATTGCGTCCGTTTTTACTCAGCGCTAAGCTTCCGTTGCTATACTGTAATATCACGTTCTATGACGTCGCCTCTAGTTCAAACTTCCTTTGCTACCAATTCAACTTTTTTTTTTCAACTTAAGTCAATAACATTTTCAACAATATTCATATATACGTCATGTGACAGCTTCTGCGCTGCCCCTGCATGAGTGCTATCGAATTTGTGCAGCATCACCGCAGTTCTCTCCACATCTCATCGCGAGGTGTTGTTTATATCGTTCCTTCCGTCACGTCGTCAGTCTCAAGTGCTAAGAATGAGGACTGTGAAAACATCCGGTGGAACCATGGCTACGCACACGCACAACACAAAACTATTTGCAAGTCACTGAATTAAGCGTGCTTGTGCGTGCGTGGTGTGTGTGTGTGTGTGTGTGTGTGTGTGTGTGTGTGTGTGTGTGTGTGTGTGTGTGTGTGTGTGTGTGTGTGTGTGTGTGTGTGTGTGTGTGTGTGTGTGTGTGTGTGTGTGTTCGTTTTCAGCACACAGCTCGTTTCTGTTCACCTATAGCGACTCGTTTGCGCGGCACGTGAAAATTTTCTGTAGGGTAAGCATAAATGACGGCGTCCATGACGTCCGCTAGCAATTTCATCCCCGTTTTATTACGTGACGTCAGAGCTTTTAGCACCGTTTTGTTGTGGCTAGGCAATTATTTCGCTATAGAAAAACTTTCGCATTCTATTCAGAACCGCTTTTTTTAGTGCTTATTCAGGAGCACTAGCTTTGTGCTGCTTACCTCGTCACTGCAATAACCGTGAACTGCAGGTGATAAGTTATACGAATGCATTCTAAGCTAAAATAATGGCTGTGGTGGGTTTATTGGACGAAATGACAAATGATAAAAAAAAAACAGAGGGAAGGGGGGGGGGGATAGCAGGTTAGCACGTATGTCAGTGACATAACGCAACATTGGACAGGAAACTAAGAAACTTCAAATTTTCCCAAGCAAGAATCAACCTTTCATGAAAAAACAATGAAGCTAAATATTTCCTCTAAAATAATTAGCTGATTAAGATTGTTAAGCTCCATATATGTAGTGCTTCAACATGCACGAAAGTCTGAGCACACAAGCGTCTTGGGTTCAGTTGAAGCACATCACTCCACTTTCCTGCGACACAAAATGCATTCTCACAGTGTGAGAAAAGCCCACGTTACAGTTATTTGCCTGCCGCAGGCAATGCTGCTGCAGGTACGCACATGTCAGCACACGCTGCAACAATATCACTATATTCATTAGCAATGACAGTACTCAGCTAATAATAATATTAATAATGCGATATGATTATGAGGTACGCCGTGGTGGAGGGATCCGGAAATTTCTACCTCCTGAGGTATAACGTGCACCTAGATATAAGTACGTGGGCCTCTAGCATTTCACCTGTATCCAAATGCTACCGCTGTGGCCTAGATCGAACCTGCGACCTTCGGGTCAGCAGCTGAGCTACTAAACTGTTACAAACATTTATCCAAGTCAAAATATTATGCTCCCAGTGTAAGCGGGCCTTCAGAAGTTTAATTTGTTACCTTAATATGTAAAAACGACTGTGCATCTACGCGAATAAAACTCGGGCAAGTAATTTACCTGTTGTGATAGAAATGGGTTCAGCAAAAGGCCCCGCCGTCAACAAACACATAAACTTCTTTAATTGCCCTTTAACATTTCGCTTTGGTATATATGTTTATATTCAAAACCTCAAGCCGTTCTCAAACCATTCCGCCTACCTTCCGTCAGGCTTCAGCCCCACATATAAGCCAGCGATACCTCCTTGGTGCTTCATTCGACCTGAAGTGCAACTCAGCGTACCGGGAATCAGATGTTTATGGACCGTATGTACAACAAGGGCTAAGGAGTAGCCGGCGCCTTATTTGTTCGCCAACATCTCGTTACATCATGTCAATAACAAAAAAGAAAAAAATGAAGAAAATTTGAGCTCTCAGCGCCAGTGCTGAAACAGCTATCTCTGGTTGTTTTACACGAGAAGTATGCTGATCACGTACATGTTTATACCGATGCATCAACTACTCTCCAGTGTTCGTCCGGAGCAGTCATCGCTTCAGCGAAAGCTATAACCGTCAGTTTCAAGACAGACCACCCAACCACATCGACGGCAGTAGCCTCAACCATGGTCAATCTTCAGCGATTCGAAGGCAGCCCTGCAATATTTGCTATCAGCCCTGCGGCACGAACCTTACGAGCAGTTGGTCCTCGACGTTGGGTATGTCCTCCATACTTCGAGAAAGAACACCAGGTGATACTTCAGTGGCTGCCAGGTCACTGCGGCGTGATAGGCATTGAACACGCCTACAGTGCTGCTCGATCAGCTTTTCAAGGTGACAGGCTCGAAACAATACCCCTATCAAGGACAGATGCTGCTAGCCAACTTCGAGCGGCTGCACAAGAAATGACTTTCTCCACTTGGAATACTGCAGGCAGACTGCACAATCACCACCACCATTGCCCGACCGCTTTACGTCTTCAGACACCTACTGGACTACGCCGAAATGATGCCACTCTGCTTTTCCGTTTATGGCTAAGAGTGGCTCTCACGAAGTCATTCTCCTTTCGAATCTAAATGGCTGGCAACCCTTTTTGGGACAACTGCGGTAGCGAGGAGACACTACAGCACATCTTGTGCGACCGTCCTCGCTAGAATGCGCAGATAAACTCACTCGCAGTCGCTCTAGCTCGCATATGTCACAGACCGATGGGGGCAGGAAACCATTCTGGAATGTCTTCCTGAGAGGTCATCGCGGGTGAAGGCGACGAAGGCAGTGCTCAACTTCTTGAAGACATCATACTTGCACGAGCGGTTATAGATTAACGGCCTTATCATAACTGTGAGGTGTGTGACTTTGTGCGTGAGTGCTCTCCTTCTCTCTCTCTCTTTCTCTATATTTAAGACTCCCCCATCCATTCCCCCATTGTAGGATAGCATACCGGTCCTTCTAGACTGGTTTATCATCCCTGCCTTTCCTTTCTCTCCTGTTCCTCCCTTCCTTCCTCAAGCCATTCGTAATAAATGACAACTGAAGTTTGTTGGACACGTGCATAGAGCGTATGGTCCGAGGTATTCCTCGTCAAACTTGATGGTCACTGAGCTAATTCTCGCCGCATTCACATGAGGAAGGCATGGCACAAAGGCAGCCTTACTTCAATGTTACGCTGTTTAGTGCTTAGGAAACGAGGCTTTTCTTTTTCTTTCTTTGCCAGCTAAGAGTAGTAGGGGAGCTGCTATCAGCTCCGCACAGCTGGAAACAGCGTGTAAACTACTTGCCGTAAGCTGTGGAGCTATTGTGGAGAAGCACCAGCCTTGAAGGGTCCATCGCGTATCAGTCGCCCTTCCCTTTACTTGCACCCAGCATTCTTCCTCTACAAGGATTAGGAAACATCGCAAATGTCTCACAGCGCCCATTTGCGTAACCTGATGGTTGTCTATAGTACGTATGTTCATGAACATACGCAATGCATGACATTTAATAAGCGTTGTGGGAGACTGCACGCTGCCTAATAGGAAAGTAAATTCATTTGCACACATCGCACTTAGATGTATAAAAAAAGCTAGTTGGATGGATGGTTTCTTTATGATAGATAATGCAATATCAAAACTCAAATAATGGGTTAGCAAATATCGATGTCTACTTGCTTAAATGAGTGAGGTCGACCTTTTTCGTATTACTTTAAATTGAGCTTTCGACTTATGTTAGTGAATAAGGCTGGCAAAAGTATTGACCTATAATGGAGTTCTCCAATCGTTACCGTCGTTCTTCAAGCAAACCCAGGTGCAGTTGGTGTATTATCTATCTGTATTTTTGACTAACTAACAGGCCGAAATATGTTAAAAAGGGAATTTCAAAAGCTAGTGAAAGGAAGCAGCTTGTGGCAGCGACATAATACATTTTAATGCCAAGTATACGCGGTAAATGAAAGTGTTGCAATGATAAAGCCTTCTGCTTACTTTTTCTTAAGATTATACGGCTGGACTTGTATTCGAATTATTTTTAATTTTTTTGATGAGTTGAAGAATTGTCGACATATTTTCCTCTTCGACATATTTTGGAGTAAACTTGCTTCCAAAAAGCTATATGTCGCGCTGATCGGCCTGACACGTTTACTGCTAGAAAATCGACGCAAATAAATTGGAAAAGGCAGAAAGAACGAGCGCTTGTCCAAGTCTGCTCGATGTGCTCTGTCAAGTTCATTCGCGCTTACTTTTTGCCCATAAAACTGGTATTTGCTTGCTGTGCTGTACTCGCCTGGAAACATTCGTTTCCCCAGTGCTTGTAAATCAGCCGAGCAAGGAGCGTTTGTGTAGCACCTTTGTTCACTTTGCACCCGGTTTAATTTTGACGCGCCCGTATCGCCAGAGCGGGGGTATTGTAAAAGAGAAAGCTAACGTCACCGCCCACACGCACACAAATTCAGCGGTGCACCTTCGTAACTTTTTGTTCTTGCTGTTCTAAATTTCCGGAGCCCTCCACTATACGGGGTGCCCCATAATCATATCGTGGTTTCGGCACGTAAAAGCCCATAAATTATATAACGTTTTCTTTTTCTTTTCTTAACGCTGTCTGTTATGCAAGGGTTATGTTTAGGACTTGCCTTTGGAAGCTGTAGGGATAAGGAAGGCTCGGCGCGGTGGCGGGATGCGGTAACATTGCGGAGCTCAGGGCGGAAAGAAAGAGAAGAAAACGCTCATTGTTCCTCGCTCTGCATGCGTCCTCCATATGTTCCATTGTCCCGCGCGCAATTTTTTCTTGTATTCCCGCTCCGCATGTGGAAGGGACGGCGGATGGAGAAGAAATACGTAACGTTAAAGTCGCCGCGACGCTAACAATACCCTCACCACGAATAAGTGGGCGTGGCGTCTGAGGATGGCCGGAATTGGTTCGGCCGTGCTGCAATCACGCGGGCACGCGAGCCTCTGCGGCGATCGCTCAATACGGCCGTAACTCGACATGCAAAGGGCGCGAAAGAAGCACGACTACGCGAGCAGGCAGGCCGGCCAGAGCCAAGGCCGCATAGATGTCGTTAAGGGCAAAGAGCCGCGGCGTGCAGCTGACAGCCACAGCTGCGACAGTTTGCTATATACCGGCGCCGTGTCGGTGTCACCCGCTCGCGCTCCATATATAATATGCTTTTGTCGTCAACCAAATCGACGCTCCTCTCATATGTGGGTCTTTTGTCCTGTACGGTCGCGTTGTTTCTTGATTTGCGCTTTTTATGCATTCCCTCATTCCGGTGAGCCTGGGAATTAGCACTACTATATAGTAGTACTCTAATAATAATAATAATAATAATAATAATAATAATAAATAATAATAATAATAATAATAATAATAATAATAATAATAATAATAATAATAAAGTTGACAGATAGACGAAAGAAAAGAACAGCGCAGCTGGCGCTCTGCATCGCTATACTAACGAGACCATAGACATTTTCTTCCTGCTCTCCCAACCAAATGTCGTTCACAGAGTCTTTCTTTCTGTCTCTCTTATTTTCCTTTTTTTATTTTCTTTGTTTGTTCCTGCCTTTATTTATTTTCTGTATTTCTTTATTCGTCTCTTTCTTTCTCTGCCCGTGGCACATACGCTTTTTCCCGCGGACTTCTTCATTTTCAATAGAGCAGTGGTGAGTAGTGGAGCGTGTCCTATTTCTGTGGCGCATACCCAATGGAACTGCGAACGCTCTCCGGAGAATAACCTACTAATAGGCGGGACACTTAACCAGATGTGGATGGGGGAGGTAACAAGATAGCAAGGAGAGCGAGTACATACATACGGTTACAGCGGATTACAATCACCACGCACTATGACCACACAGGATCATCTGCAGAATAATAAATGCATTTCGCCTTTGAAACAACATATTCGGCTCATTAGATCGAGTCTCTATTAAACAATTATTGGCTTGCCTGTATATTAACCCCGACCGATTGAGTAGCGCATTCCAAACAGACATTATTGGTCACATAACAAATAAAAAAAAAGAAAGGATTTCATGGGATGCCAAATTCTGGCAATGGGCTGCTTGGATTTTCAGGCTGGCAATTGCTCCGCCTGAGAATTTCTTGCAATGTTACTGAAGTCCTCTAAAAATGTTGCCTAATTCAAAACTTTTACTACGCAGTCCGAATGTCAGAAACGCGCAAGTGAAGACTACTGATGACTATGAACGAGAACCGGGAAGGTTTTTTTTTTAATTCCGCGTGCTAACGACGTCTTGTTATGCGTTCTTAAAGCACCAACGTATATCCCTATTGGCGTCAAACGAGGCACACCAGATGCCCACGGCAATACTTAGAGAAAGCAGATTTGAAAGGCAGTATTGGCTCTTAGCAGCTCATATACATAATGGATGAGCTGATGGACCTTGCAAAGACTTTCGCAGTTCGCGTTCTAAATTATCTTAACTCAGCGAAAGTCCAAAAGATAATTATGTGTTCTAGGGTACGTAGAAAATTACGCTTCCTGCTGCAATGCACGGCGGATGTGTGCCTCTGTGAAACCCGTTGTTCACAAGTTTAAATGACTACCGAGACCTACACAGCTGTCAGCAAGCCTAAAGTCGTCTTCCTGGTGTCTCGTGCCTATTTCCTCGTGCGTCCCGACAAGTCCCTGGGCGCGAGGACCACCACTGGAGACGCGGGCGCTACAATCGCTGTGACGTGCAGGGTTGGATTACGTGATCTCACCTCGCTCTGGCGAAGGGAAGCGGACGGTTGAATGCGTAGTTTTTAACCGCGATTTCGTGCCGTTTTCTCTTTTGAACAGCATTCTTTTGCTCTCACTTTATGTCTACGGAACCGTAGAGGCTACACAATCCCGAAAAGTGCAGTAAGTGTTACCGGCGGCCTGGTACTTTTCTGCTCCGAGCCACAGTGGGCTATACGCACGCGAAGGAACCAGGCGTGAGCTTTCAGTTATATCCTTCTTTGTAAGAGCATGATGCCGCTGTCACCTTTCTTTCTTTATTGTTATTTCTAGCCCATGGGGTTAAAAACTTCAAATGGACGCCGATCACAAATGTTCACATAAAAGCAAGACGTTTCTGCTCCCGCACAGGAGCCTTCTTCAGAACGATAAATGAATGCGCAAACAGTCCGGTCATGTATGTTTTAAGATATGACGTAGCAACGTGCGTACACGCGTGGAAAGTTGCCGTCATTACGTTTAAGCGTGTGCGGCGTTGTCCGGATTGTCAGAGATTCAAGATTAAGCCGAGAAGTCCAGTTGTTTTCTCCCTCCGTTATCCTTGCCCTATTCCAGTCTATTTCGTGGCCAGTTGCTTCTGCGTGCTCGGCCATTGCTGTTCGATAAAACCTTCTTTCTTACATCATACATGTGCTGCTTGAATCTTTGCTGAAAGTTACCTGTAGCGCCTACGAAACTTCCACCCTAGCCTGCATACCCCCCCCCCCCCTCGGATGTCCATTTTAATTGTCCTCAGTGTGACACTGATTCACCTTCTAACAGCAACAGCGAAGTGTCATACTGCTTATCAAAGAAGCTGTTAACGCTGGACGCTGGTATTTTAGCTGAAACATAATATTGCAATTCTACACCTTGCAGCATGCTTATTCAAGTGCGCAAAGTAATACGGCGGGCTGGCACACGGTGAATTTTCTATCGCAATCGAGCCCTATCAGGACCGTATTTTTCGATCGCGATTGACCCCTTTGTATATAAGCTGGAGAAATGAGTCAGTCATCGAAAATTTGCATCCCTATGTGGCTCGATGGCGATCGAAAGTGCACCGTGGGACAACTGTAGAAAACTTGCGCAATAAGGAGGAACAGCTAAATATTAAGATCTTGCCGGAGAGAAACTTGCGCTCATGTTATCTAGCTACAACTCCGAATAAGGCACGCGTGTGTGTAGTGCTCTCTCGCGTTTGCCTCCAATCATATCAGAAAGGTTGCGGCTGCATGCAGCTCTAAGCATGCTTGCTTGCTTTCCACAAAATGGAGAATCCGCTTGCGTAATGCTTCATTGAGATACGTGTGCTAAACAGTAATGTAAATGTGCGCATACTTGTCGTGTCAGCCGTGGCCCGTTTTTATATGCTAACATAAAATGAATGAAGTTACATAATTGCTCGCATTTCTTGGAGCAATAATATGCGTATTAGACGCAAGCACGCGCTAAAACCCCTTTGATGCTTCAGTTCGACAAAAGATGGTTCGTAAGCTTCTACAAAAGCAGCGCGCTCGGCCCCCGTAGCTTCCATGTAGGCGGCCATAGCAGACAACGTCGGCAGTCAGCGCGTTGTCTAAGATATTATGAGGAGCGTAACATTCTTTCAGAGCAGGTATTTAGCACTCCGTATGATTAGTGACGAAGCCGCCGCAGTATTTTACGGATTTCATCGAAGGGAAGTGCAACGAGGATAATAATGAGAGCGCAAGATGTACAAGATAAGCGCTCGCGCACGAGCGACCACGCCTTGTAGAGGCGCACGCTCATCTCAATGCGTGGGGCGACGACCTTTAAAGCGCGCCCTTCGAGCCCTTCGCGCCATCTCGCTAGTGATAACGAAAACACGCTGATGTACCACCGATCTCTGAGTACCGCCGCCGGCAGCTGGTGTACGCCGTTACTAAGACGATGAACGTGCCGTGTGTGGCGGAGTCGTTTCGCGCTGTGCGCTGGGGACCGAGGGGTCGTGAGTTGTGCTCCCGGTGACGGAACTTTTTCTTCTAGTTTTTTTTCTTTGCCATATGTTAGTCTTTATATTTTACAACGTCATATCCGTGGCGGAAATGCGTCAGTGGAGCCGTGGTGGACGCCGGCATAAAACACTTTCGTGTTAAAAATATTTAAAGCCTTGAAGAAACTGTGTTATTTGGAAATAGTGAAGTCGAGAAGAACATTTCCTAAAGCAAATTTTATTATAACATGTATAAGCAACTGGCCGCTAAGCGGTAAATGAGGACCACTTTTTACGCACCTTCGTATATATGCTTACGCGAACCCATGCCAGAAGAAACACGGCAATATTCACGGCGCATAATATGGCTCCAGTTGTGGTTTCACTGAGTCGCACCATGGAGGAAACAGCAATTTAGACCTTACCATCTGCAGGGGCATTTATTCGAAGAAACTACTTTGACTGTCCATATGACAGACTGTGAATCAGATGCTCACTGTCGGCGGCTCTCGCCCGTATAATTAAAAACAGCCAGGCAATATTTCTTCCTCTGCGATTGCTCAATGGGTATGGCATTCTGCTAACATCCACGAGGCCACTGGATTGGTTCCCGACCGCAGTGTCCGCGTTCCGATGGATGTATTTTAGAGCATCTTCGAAAACTCAGGACTATTTGGGAGCCGGGCACTCTGCGGCGTCTGTCATAGCGAGATATCTGCGAACCAGTTGCACAAAATCAACAGTGCTGCGACAAGCAGTCACCGAGTGTAAGCAACGGGCACACATAAAACGCTCGGTGTTTGCTTAAAGCAGCGAGTTGTCAATGGAAACACAACTACGACATAATCATCTCGAGTGATAATAGAATTCGGCTCTGTTACTCGTGGCATTTTCATGTGGTTCCATTTGCCATTTGCCATTTGTTTGTTCCCCTAGTGCGGTATCCAGACGGTAGAAACCAATCCAAAACATGTCGTGCTATAGCTAAAGGAAGTGTTATTCGCCCTTCAATACGGCCCGGAGGACGCCACGACGCTTGGTATGGACTACACAACAAGACAGAAAACGGGTGGTACAGGGCATAACAGGAAGATTAAAAGAGAAATGGCCGTCAATTGGCCCGCCGGCCTGTAATGCCGGAATTAGCGTTTACCTAGCACCTTCGGGTAAACGGCACCACTCTGCACAGATGTGTGTAATCTCCCTCCCCATTCGTGGGGTGCCTCGGGTCAGCTCCGCTTCGCGACGTGTCCGGTCAGTCGCCGCGGTGAAGGGCCTACAGCGGTCGAAGAGACCGGCCAGCTACGACAAACACTCCGGGCGGTGCGCTTCTCCGCCTCTTTCGGGCTCTGAGCCGTCCCAATCACTAGGGCAAGCGCGTTCGAAGGCAATAACTCGGTTGCGTTAATGCCGGATAAAAGGATGTTGCGCCTCGTCGACATGATGGCTCCGGAACAATTGGCTTCGGTGTGCGCAACATGTGTTACGCTTCTCGCGCCCACATACAGAACAGCGGTTATGCCGCCTGTAGGAATGACGCAACCAGGCACTTCACACAAGAAAAGGATGCAGCTTAGCGTGGAGTGTGTCCGAGAAAAGCGATAGCGAGAAGGAAGCGCTAAATAAAGAGTCCCAGGTGGCGGTGGATAAGGATTAACTCGAAGCTCGCGGACTGCAAAACTGCGGCCTTCTTATCTGTGTGTGTGCGCGTGCTTTACGCAACCGTGGGCGCCCTGAGACGACATGCCTGTTTGCCTTATAATATACGCGCAGCTGGCGTCCTATTCTGATTTGTTCGTCAGCCGTGGCCGTGAGCGCAACAGTTCCAACTATGCTAGCTGTCCTTATGTGAAATTGCAGGAAAAATTATGTATAGTATAGTGCTCATATACCCCTACAGGGTCTATTTGTGCATTAAATGGAGGGTAAGGGGGGGGGGTTCACATAACAAATGTGCAAAAAAAAAGGAAACAACACTGGCAATAATATGTGGTATAATGACAAAAAATAAAAAAGGTACATAAGCAAGCAAGGACTGCTAAAATAAATAGCATGCAGTTTGTTTCAGTGATCCCCTGTTTTGGTCTGGTTGAACGGCGACTTTATGCATGCTATTCGAATATCTCATCGACAACGTTGAAAGGAAAAGTTAATGCAAATACAAGGGATCGAATTTGCTAAATTCTTCGTTTTCGTTTCCTACTGTTTCCTACTGAGCTGCTGTTTCCTACTGAGAGGTCGCCTACGCTAATGATATTCCCAGTGATAGTGGCTGAAATCTTTTTTACAAGCAATTCTGGCGCAGGTACGCTTAGATAGATAGACAGCAGTACTTTTCGTGAATACGAGCCCAAGGGCCGTGTTCGAAAAACTTTTCGTTCGTAAGAGCTCATTCTGTTTTCCATTAGCCTGCCGATTCGCTAATAACACGTGCGACATTGCGTTTGGCTCGAATTAGCTCGTATGAACAATATTGCCGAAGACGCATTTTTATAAATACGGACTAATGTTTTCACACTGCTTGCACTTATTACAATTCAGTGAGCGGAAAATTTTGGTGATAGTATATATAAAGGGAAATGCCAACGACGACGGTATTTGTGATTTCGCTGACTGCGAATAGCGAGGTTAAAAATGCAGAGGTGAGGAGTGGTGCGCACTTGACCAAACGTTGTAGAGTTCAGGTCAGTGAACATGGATCTCAGAACGCTAACGGAGTCATGAAGGGCGCGCCATCCTAAGTGACTTCCGTTCGTTGTATTTTCTGCCTTTCCAATTATGTGATTAGGTAAGGGACCTCACAGAACTAAAGCCGCTATTCTCCTTCGCATCCGCACAGCATTAGCGAGAACTCAATGAATTAGCGTATCGGAGACGTGCGTATATACTCAAGCTCTTGGTGACACGGACCACTATTTTAATGCAGTGCCCTGAATTTCAAGCAGACCGTGATAGATGAAGAGTATTACAGTAGGTGAATCGTTAGTGACATTTCGTTGTCGCATGGACGCTGGATATTTATGAATGGCTCTCTGAATCAAGTTGCTCGTGTTCCCGGATAGCACATAACGCGTTTATGACAGTGTCGCTTTCGATAAAAGGAGAGCTAGAGTGGAGCAATTGCTAGCAACTTTTGTAAGCCAGCAAGCAAATCTGTTCCTTTATCGCGTCTCTTGTGTTTTTAAAGTAATAGCGAGTGCCCTCGCAATAGTGCAGCTTCAATACGCAAAACACAACTTTTCTGCAAAAGTATGTTAATAATTTATAGGGTTTTACGTGCCAAAACCACGCTATGAGGCACGCCAGAGGGGAGGAGAGGGGGGGGGGGGAGTCCGGAATAATTTTAACCGCCCGGTGTTCACTAACGTCCAGATAAATGTAATTACTTTGGTGGCCTTTGCATTTCTCCCCCATCGAAATACGGCTGCCATAGCCGGGAATCGCACCCGGGCTCTCGAGGCTGGCAGGAGCGACACCTTAGCTGCTATGTTGCTACGGCGGTTTGTCAAAGTAGGTTTATTTCTTTATGTTGCAGAGTATTGCGTTTATGAAAGAGCTACCGACTACCGTAGGCATTCTTTTCATTTCACGTTGACCACTTTCTTGTGCAAGCCGAAGGAGCTCTGAGCACCACTCTGTGCGTGATCCAATTTATTGCAAAGGCAAGGGCAGGCGTTGCGTATACCTGGTCAAGACAAACATACGAAGTAGGCAGCTATCGAAATTCCTCGGGATATACTCTGTACCGCCATTTCGCACATTGTTCGAAACGAGTATACACGCGCAGATGATTCGCACGGAGGGAAAACTATAGACTTGGCGAAAGTATTCGGAAAATGAGAGAGTGTGTTTCGGAGCTTGTATCGCCGAATAAGTATACGACGGCGAAGCCATGGCGTCTCGACGAAACCGCGCGAAGCACTCTTCATCAAGCTCTGTTCAGTAATGGCGGACTGCCGAGCGGCGTGTCGCAACCTGTTATTTCTTTACGCGAGTTCCGCGGCGTCTCTCTTCCGCGCCACTGGCGTTCTTGGTTCGAGCTTGCTGGTCAAAGATGAGAGTGTTTCGAAGGACCACCAATCATTCCCGCCTTTCGTTTCTCTTTTCTCGATCCTTCATCGCCGCGAAACACAGGCGAAGTCGGAAGGCGCCTGCGGCGCAATCCTGGCTCATCCGTCGGAAGAGGAATCTAGCGAGCATGGGTGGCAACGCCCCATAGCGCGCTCTGCTTGTCATTCGGCGATGATTGTTACGCTTTTCTCCTGCTGCGGGCACGCCGTCTTCGGGACGCCCATGTGCCGCTCCTTTGATGACGGCACCATCTCCGTCTGCCGGCGCGTATGTTTTCTCTCACTTGTGGACGCGCGCCGAACAAATTTTTTCGCGGATCGCATCCGCGCGCGCCAGCGCCGAAATGGACAAAACACGAGCGGCTTCCCATGAGTTACCAGAACGCTTCTAGCGTAATCTAATTTTCGGCAACGACTGCGCCGCAGCAGTCACTGATTGCGGCCCGCACAGCGCTTCGGCCTCGTGCTTTGAGACGACAAGAGCGCCCAGCCCGGAACGACTCTGGAGAGGAAGCAGCTTCATATACAGTGAACATCCGACCACTGCGCTTTGGTTTAGAAGGAGGTTTATTAAGACGCGAGAAAAAGAACGACGCTGAAGATGAACGTCATCGCTCGATCAACTTTGCCGAGACCGGAGCTGGAGCGGCAAACGACGCTGAAGAGAAGCTGTAAAGTCTGCAAAGCTCCATGTTGGGTAGTGCTCATGAATAATATATTTAGCGCTCGTTGTAGGCCTATATGTATGTGTAAATGAGCTCGAAGATCTAATAAAAGATCAAGGAGGGAAATATTTAGAATACTGACGGGAAAATTAAAGTGAATAATAATATTGTAAGCATAGGCCGGGTCTTGCACGTAACTAGAACCAAGGATTTAAATAAAGTGTTTAACCAAAACAGAATGAAATCAAAGGCGTACGGTTTGCCGTCATAGGACGCTGGTTATGGTATTTTTTATACTGCGCTTGATTGATTATTTGACTGAAATCATTTATGCAAAATTTCTCATAGTAACTTTAGGGTCAAGTGCGTTTCATTACGTTGTAGAGGGCAGTCCAAAATTACCGATCCAATTTTTTGAGGCAGCGTACATGAGGTGTGATTTTTTCCGGCGTTTAAAGAAAGCCCGCGAAATACGATATAGGACCACGTGACTGCGCTCATGCGCTTCCGTATTGCAGCGCTCTCAACCGTGCTTCCAACGAAAGACTTGTGCGCGCGCGCCTTGGTGAAATGAGCGGCCGCGGCTCTAGGCATCGGCTTCACAGTGTAGGCGCATTCACATGCGGGATGTGAAGAGAGTGAAAACGCCATAGCGGCCGGAAAACAGAGTCCGCGCTCGTTGAGGACGTTCACACTTGTTCTGCACCTCCTGCATGCCGCAGCCTTCGCCTCTTCCACAATTCATTCCATTTTGCCCGCTTCCTGAGCTTTTAAGTACGTAACGATTTGAAGTTATGCATGCAAAACAAGGTACAGAAATAGTTTTCACCTTTTCAAGCTGTTGTTTCAGCTGATACACCAGCAGAAACTACATAAGCGCACACGCCAGCAGCGGTGGCAGCGGAGTCTTTCAACTGCGCAAAACCGAAATATACAGGGGAACGCCGACTCGCATGCTGCCGCACCTTCTGCAAATTCATGTCTTCTGGGCAGTCTTAATCGAAACCAGGCTGTCGAGGAACGCGTCCTTGTAGAGACTGAGTTTTGTGGAGCCACATGCGTAGTTTGTGATTGCACCGATGCGAACCACCGCCGACGCCTTGGCCGCCATGTTGGATTTGCGGCCGCATGTTTAAATCACCTGGTTTATCAGCTAGTGCAGCCAAAGTACGGCTTCCCGTGAAGCGGAAAGGCGTTCCGCTATCTCGTGGGGCGCGTAAAAATCGGTCTCGGGCCGACTTTTTCGCGTCGAGCTCGCCGCGTGGCTTTCCGGCCGCTTAGGCGGCGAAGCGAGCGGATGTCTGGTGAGCTTTGCCGCTTTCGCCCCATTCGAGGCAAAGGGTGAACGCGCCTTCTGTCCGAATTTTTGACCGTGGCACACGGTAAGGAAATGCCGTTGTCTCTGATAGGTTGACGGTCCGCACGCAGAGTTCTTTTTCTCGAAGCACGGTTATTTATTTATTTTATTTGATTTGTATACATACAAGGTTGAGATCGCTGCAATACGGCATCGCGTGGAAGTATACAGTCACCTGGTTTGATTTCATATTTCGCTGGCTTTCTTTAAAAGCCGGGATAAATTACGACTCAGCATGTACGTTGCCTCAAAAAATTGCTTCAGTCATTTTGGAATGTCCTGTACAACGTAACGAAACGCACATGGCCGTTAAGTGAACGTTAAATGTTTTGAATAATTAAGCTTAGTTAATTAACAAGTTAAGCGCAATATATAAAGATGCCCTAACGAGTACCAAATGACGGCAAACCATACGTCATTGGTTTCATTCATTTGCGGTTAACCACATTTTTAAAAATACTTGGTTCTAGTTGCGTGAAACACCCGGTATGACCTACACACATAACAGAAATAAACAGAAGTTATCTGCTGAAAAGGCAACAAGACAAGTTTTTCAAGAATTGTGGTACAGACACGAGATTCTTGTAGAGAGTTGAAGTTCATCGCGCTAAGCTCGAGGGTGCGGCTCTATTCCCGGCTACGGCGGCCGCATTTCGACGGGGGCGAAATGATAAGAGCACCCGTGTGCTAAGGTGCACTTTGAAAAACCCCAGGTAAGTAAATCCGCAGCCCCCCACTATGGCGTGCCTCATAATCAGACCTTAGATTTTTCGGGTAATAGCCGAGCAGTTATTATTATTAAGAGTTGAGGTTCAGCCTGCCGGAAATAAAAAAAAAACAGTTTTGAACCGCTATTTAAAAAGTGTATGTAGAACGCTATAATTGTTCGTAAGGGCGAATTCTTGTCAATCTTCATGTTGGACATATCATTAGCCAACACGACACGTCAATGGTAAGGAGCGCTGAAGTACGAAAAATTTGTAAATACTGTCCCGGATCAGTAACCTGAACAAGAGGTACCTCGAGCTGCGGTTTAAAAAAACGTGCAGACATTCGTGCACGAATACTTGGCAGCACGTAGATCTACGTGTGAGTGTCGTATGTGGTGGCGTATATGTGCAAGAAATAATTAGAGGAAGAAAACTGGAATTTCGCGAGAGCTCATGGTGTATTGTTTCAGAACCTGTGCATACTGTGCAACAGAAAAGGGTCAGTAAAAAACGAAAACGAAGGTTGTTCATTTTAAAAGTACAGGCGCGGTATTCCCTCGTCCACATGCACACGAACGTAACTGGGTGACCTGACGACGAAACCAGCGGTCTAGTGCGTATGCAAATTGAAATTCACCTAGCCTTGTGATAGCTGGGCGTGCATAATCGATGTTTTCTCAGCGAATTAGTCCCAGACGACAGAATGGACAGAGAAAGAAATAAAGAGAGAGAAAGCGAAAAATTCTAGGGGAAAAAATTTCTTCGTTCGATCCGAAGGCGAGCGCCTTAACCACTCGGCTATCCAGGCACGCTATCAGAGCATAGCATAGTCTTGTATAATATAGTATAGCATAGGGGTGGGAAAGGGAAGTGCCGGTGAGGACAGATGTGAGAGTGAGGAGGAGAGAAAGGGGAAGGGGAGATAGTAAAACATTGGCCAGAAAGAAAGAGAGAAATAGAAATA
Organism: Rhipicephalus sanguineus; assembly: GCF_013339695.2. Taxonomy (NCBI): domain Eukaryota; kingdom Metazoa; phylum Arthropoda; class Arachnida; order Ixodida; family Ixodidae; genus Rhipicephalus; species Rhipicephalus sanguineus. Next base: position 208,548,480 of record NC_051176.1, on the reverse strand, counting down.
AGGAAAGGCAGAAGGAGAAAGAAGGAGAGAGAGAGAGAATCAAAGAAAGAGAGAGAAAGAAATAGAGAGCAAGAGGAAAAAGAAGCGAGAAATACGGGGAGGGAGAAAGAAGGGAAGAAACAGAAAGAACGATAGAAAGATCGAAAAGAGAAAGCATAGAGAGAGAGAGAGAAAACCAATAGAAATAAACAAAGGCAAAAAAGTCATACATGAAAGGCAGGGAGAAGAGAGAGAAAGAAAGAAGTAGAGGAAGAAAAAAGAAAAAAATGCAAAACTTAGCAAAAACGCAACAGCCAGGACTACCATGTGCCCATCAATTCCGCTGCACTTTAGCATTGCGCCTCCTGTGCAAGCTACGCTAATCTTTTTTCTTTACAGTGAATCTGTGTATGGCAAACATCCGGGCGTGTCCAAAAAGTCTAGTTTTCTAAGACTCCCCGAGATGGCAGTAGTCGTCCACACTGGAGCACGATGAAATAGAGCCAGCGGCTAACACATCCGCGCTCTGCCAGGACAAGCGCGCGCCTCGGAGCAACAGCAAACTATTGATAATATAATAGAAATGGTCCTGGGGCCTTCATATTTTGATATGACGGCTTACATTGCCCCTAAACAGTGTGTTTCTAACAACGCATTTTTCTGCAAAGGTGAAGTCGACTTTAAGGGAATTGGTGTAAACTTGGTTTTTGTAAGCTGGCTTTCCCACATTACCTATTGCAGTGAAGTCTTCTCATAGAGAAAAAGGTCGTCCACTCTGGAATGAAACGAGCAGCATTCTATTTCTGTTTTGTAGTAGCCATGATACGGCCACATATAGTTTGGACTCCTAAAGCTTTTATACGTTACCATCTGTCACTATAGTTAAAACCGCCCGGCAAAGGAGGACGCAATAAGGGCGGACTTTTGGCGTCTGCTGGTGGCGTAGTTTCCATTCATGCGTATTTGCTTTTAACTCTACCCTAGCTCTATGACCACGTTGCTTTCATGCCTGTGTGTGTGCGCGTATTGTGGCGTTGCATTGTTTTTTACGTGTGGCTGAGAAGAACAGTTAATCCCTCCTGTAGGAGGGCACATTATACAAAATAAAATATAGAATGTGACAGCAATCACAAGGTGCAAGGCTGCACAGGTGAAGGGATCAATGTGATCGAGGGTGTCGCACACTTGTGCAGAGTGTGTACAATAACTGGCAAGTAGGAGGAGATGCCTTTAAGCGGCGCAAGGCGAAGGTGCGCTGGCACGTTCTCAGTATGCGGCTAATCCCATGCGCGACCGCATCCTCAAGGCGACAGCGGCGCCAAACTCAACGGATTTACGAAGGGATTGGGAGCCGCGACAACTAGGCCCGGCACAGATGCCAACGGCGTTGGCGTCCACCTCAATAGCGTCATTGCGGAGTGGCGAAACTTAGTAGCCGGCGCAAACTCTCGAGCAAAGCTGTTCGATGCGTCTCTCCGAGTTCGTTCGTCCGGCTCATTTCGATGTACGTCGCTGGTCAGTGAGTGGCTACAGCAGCCTTTTCAGTTTACTTGCCGGCGTACGCTGACGGCCGAATGGTTATTGAGGCTCGGTGGCGTAACGTTCCTAAATAAGAAGTGATCACGGGTGTCCTAATGATGTTTTGCGCTTCAGCTCATCCGCATGCGTTCCCTCTTCCTCCGTGCTACGTGCTACGTCGTCGCAATGTCCCCATTCACGAAGTCTGAGCTAGTAGTCAATCGGAGTGTGGTGTGTACAGTGTAGAATTGTGGCACTAGTACTATATTACACTCCAGCTATAATAAGCGGAAACGGGAGTGAAGGTCCATAATCTATGGCGTCAGAAAATGGAACAATCTACGAGACGCAAGCTTCGTAAGGAGCCAAGCAGGTCGCGGATCGGGTGACTGTGGATTTCGAAGTCCAAGGCGCTGAGTGTAAAGGAACGCGCACAGCACGACCGTCTGCGTGCGGGCGGCGCCTTCATTTCCGTCCTCTTCGAAAGAGTGAGTCTCCGGCTGACTTGATTTACATCGCAGTCCGGCCATTTGCTTTTCGCGGCGCCTAGCAGAATGCGTGCTGGCTGCCAGAGCCAAATGGGTGCGTGCGCGGGGCTCATATACGGGAAGGAAACAAACGCTTGCTGTGCCCCATTGTCGTATGGGGCGAAGCGATGAAAGCCCGGTTTGCGCAAGATGAATGCTGTAGCGTCTGCGTAGCAAAGCTCTGCTGTAGGGCGGTCATATACATTTGGAAGATTTTCGTTTCTCTCTCTTTTATGTGTGTGTTCTTGTTTCACGAAACAGCATTTGCGCAAGAGGGGAAATGAAGAAAAACACGCCAAGCAGGCCTCACCGCGGTGGCGGAGGTTTTATTGCATCGCTCAAAGTTGCTTTTCTTGTGTGCCTTTTCGATTTTTTTCATCTGTCCGCGTCGCTATTGCTGCGCTTCGTTAGCAGACCAATGCGCCGCGCCGCTTACAGTGACGTCGGTGTCGTTAAGACAACTTTATAACTTGCCGTTCTTGACCACCTCATTGATGAAACAATACTGAACTCAGTAAAAATCGTTCTTTATATTGGAAAGAGAGAGAAAGAGACATGGGCGTTGGCAGGATTTTGTCTTGGTGGGTGTAAACCCGTGTTGCGTCGTGGCAAAGGGTATCGCTGAGGTAGCTTGTGGGGGGTTCCAACCCCCACCCCCCTGGCTATGCCAGTGTTGCCGGGGGTACCGAAATGACGGAGCAATTACTGAAATACGATATTGCGTCCTTTCTGTTATGCGATTGCTGTATCTTTTCTTATTAAGGCGGAAGCCTTATATGTCTCATGCGAAGTTGATCTTAAGCGAAAAGTGGCTTCGACTCGAAATCGTAGCCAAAAAGACGAAGTGAGCGAGCAAGGTGCGCGCTCACTTCGTGTTTGCGAACGCGTGAAACCGAGGCGATAAAGAATAAGATACAGAAGACGCTCCCTTGGCGCAGCAGTCGTCATGAAAAGCTTCCACGTAGTGGCGCCGGCCGCTTGGAGAGTTTTAAAAAAGCGGCGTTCGCTTTACTCGGCGTAACGACGTATATGGAGTAGCGCGGGAAGGGTAAGCTATGGAAGAAGCCGAGCAAGGGCCTATTGGATTGTGGGGTATGGCTGAAGCAGTATACAGTGCCAGAGAGGCTCGGCAGGCACGAAATGAGGCACGACGAGCCAAACGGCTTGTCTGATTCTGACGTGATGGTTCAGTGTTTAATGCAGCTCAACTTAGGTTTTCCCCTTCGAGTCATCTTAGCGATAGTGTACGAGACCCTAGGAATTTTTAATTCATTATGTTTCCCAAGACCACTGAGAAAGAGCTGATGAAAGATACTGTAGAGCCGTCTTGCAGTCGCAAGGTATTGCCCACCGGTCAGATGATTGTTAGTAAATGTAATCAAGGGCACCTCCGAGGGCAGTAAACTCCGAACCCGTCGATGTTGTGCGATGTTGTGACGTGAGGAATCTCGCATTCGAGTCTTACTGATCGTGATGGGGATGACCAAACTGATAAGTACGAAAGAAATACACGTGTGCGTGCGGAGTTGTTTAAAGTAGAAACGATTCCGAAAATCCAGAGCTGCTTGCTTCGAGGCAACAGTATTCAGTTCGGCCTTCTTTGGAAATTACATGTTATAGGTCCAGTGTTATGTAAACCAAGGTATCGAAGTCGAAAGTCCCGAAGTAACCCACCTTTCCTTTTAAGTGCGCAGCGCGTTAGGGGCCCGGCTTGTCGTTCATCCATAGATCTCAAGATCAAGTGGTCAATACAGGTCTAAAACAAGGCTAGCAATGCTCAAAACAGTGTTAAAAAAACGAACTAGGTATAAAATAATATAACTAACACAAATAACGAGAAGTAATTACAATAATTAACTTAAAATCGCTCAAAACACTTCGGAAACATGCGGCTGACTCCTGCGCCGCGCAAGAGAGGACGCCGCCGCCTCGCCGAGCGCGAGATTGCTTTTCCCACCGGCGTTTCTCCGGCGCAGCCGTTACGAACTCCTTCGAAAGATCGTTCATAGAAGAAGAAGAAGAAACATTTATTTATGTCATGCCTTGGAGTGGTTAGGGTGGGTGGTGCCCCTCTTCCAGGGCCCCACTGGCTGCAGCGGCTCGCCGGGCCTGGTCGAGGGTCGCCAGTTGGCTTCCCATTTCCAGTTCCGCGAGCCGCGCCTCCCACGATCATGTCAGGGAATCGTTGTTACACAGAGGCGAGATGGCAGCCTCCGGACGTTGTGTACACTGATATGTTATGTGTTCCAATGTCGGTGTTGCATCGCACCACGGGCATTTGTTGCTGTATCTGTGAGGGCAAACGGGAACCGCTGGGTGCTGTGCTACGCACTTCCTCAGGTTTCAGAGTAGTGGAGCTGCATAAAGTGCAGGATTTAAAATGACGCCAGCCGCTACACGAGAATGACATTAGCGCTGGACTTGAACTATACTTTTAGTGCTGGATGTAAAGGACATCAGTTTTTTTTTCCTTTGAGTATCGGATGCATACTGCCCTCTTGAAAAGCTGGACTTCCAATTTTGGTTGTTTGTGCCTTCCTTACCATATTAGTCTAAGGATGTTCACATTACCTGTAGACGGCAGCTGAAATACTTCGACGAGGTAACGATGCACAGTGTAGTTTTTTTTTCCACGCTTGATTTATCTAAAAACACATACACATTAAGACGTTGAGTGTATGTTTGTCTTGCGCGGGGGAGGGGTGCGCTCACCCTCTAGGCATGTATTTCCATGTGCATTCCTGATTTTCATGTAGAAAGCAGCTCACAAATTCCTATGGGTGTTTCAGGAACCGTATTCAGAAAATTCAGGAGTCCTTGCCCTATCGGAAAAATGGGGGCAAGCGAAGCTTGGCGTGTGAGTGTCTGACGTACAACTCTCTCTCTCTTTCTATCCAATTGCGCAATGTTACCTCCTAACTTTTTTCCTTCCTCCATGCCGGCAATTGCACCTTCACCCACGTTCTTAGCAGCGCAACACGTCTGTTGCCACAGGCAACAGCGACGGTCATGCGCGAAACAATGAAATGCAACGAACGATGAAATGCGACAATGAAATGTGTGCAACGTGAAATGACAAGAGACCTCGATAAAAGATCAGACTGCGATATCAAAAACGGCTGATCGCCGACAAGTCCACGATCGAGAGGGCCTCGGTTATTGGAAAACGGCGCGTACAAATATACGCAGGTGACCGGCGCACCTTCGAGCGCCGACGCCGGGTTTTTCGCGAACGCCGCCGAAATCTGTGAGTCATAAAAGCTTCCCTTCAAAATGTTCTTACGCAAAATCTGCTTGTGAGAGGGAGTGGCAAATGTCACTGTAATGGCACCTTATGAGAAGGAAGCGTTTCGTGAATTAGTCGTCAGTTTATTTCTGTCAAGCGAAACCTAACTGCGCTTACGCAATTGAACACTATCACTCCGTTTGTTCGCAGCCGCGGGCTTCCGCGTATTATTCTTGCCCTTTGTTTCTAAGACCTTAAAAGGACAGACTGGTGGGCTAGTTGGTAGTGCATATCTCGGAACAGTAGCGCAAGAAATCACACAGACGACGACAGAGCAAGACGGGACACAGCGCTGCGTTCCGCAAGACGCGACATAGCGCTGTGTCCCGTCTTGCTCTGTCGTCGTCTGTGCGATTTTTTTTTTTTTGCGCTACTGTTCCGAGTTCTAGGACCTTGCCGTTCTTTTGTGTCACTTTGTTATGAAAGCTGAAATTCCCATTTGTACTTGCCACCAACGGCAAAAAAAAAAAAAAGAATTATTGAACCAGTGCACGAGAGTGCATAAAGGGGAAAGAAACGTTCTAACAATAACTGAGAGCAAAATTTTCCAACATGACGCAACCTAGCCTGGCAGCCAGATTGGTGATGAACAGCTCTATAAGAGCACTGTAAGAATTTTTTTTTCCCTGCCATCGGTGATGAAGAGGTCTATAGCACCACTGCAAGACAGATTTTTCTCTGTCTCTTGTTGCTACATGCCTTTGACAAAGCTCACTGTTGAGCCTCTGCTAGTTTACGGCGCTGAAAGGCGAGCGCCGGTATAATGTGTCTCGACGGATGGCATGGTCCCTATTTCCCGTTTTGCCGAGACAGAGCGCTGGCGAATTTTCAGGCCGGTGCCATTAGAGTACCTCTCTATGAAACTTTGGTTCTTTTTTTTTTTTGTTGCACTAGGCTACGACTAGCCTTGGCGTTTTCTTTTTTTCGTATATGATATTTTTTAAATCATTTTCTTCTATTCCCATATGCGGCTTGAACATTGGTGAGAGATGCTTTCAGAGCTCAGGAGCGCAACGTCATTGCGAGAGGGCGCTTCTAGCCAGCACGGTGCTTGCCGCTTTAGAGTGCTCCATTCTTTGCTGCGAGCTTCTAAGGTGGCAGATAAGATTGCCCCTGCGGAGCAAGAAGCTACTGCAGAGCCATAAATTCCAAGGACTGCGTTAGCTATTCCCGAACTAAAGCACAAAGAGACTAGTTTTAATCGCCTAGTTGCAACAGGAGAAGTTTGCGAAAAAGAAAGCTGTCCTGATTAAAAGAAAAAAAATGCAATCTCTGCAGCAATTACACTGGACCGTAAGAAGTCATGCATGATTCGGCTCGCGAACACGTTAAGCGTATTATAACTGACATGACCATATCGCAGGCCGGTCGTCCTTGATACTCACTGATGTCGAAACCGTTTCCTAAATTAGTTCTCCCTTGGTGTCTTCTTGAAAGCGAGAGCTTAAGCAAAAATTGCGAAAAAAAAGTGCCCCTCTCGCTCCCGGCGCTCTACGCAGCCGTGCTCTTTATGTGCGTAGATGGCGGTGTCTCGCTCGTGTAGAAAATAAAGCACATTTTTTTCAGAGCGGTAATGGTGGCCGAGTTGCTACAGCCATCGACAGGCCGCTACGCTTGATACCACATAGAAGAAACGGAGAAGTAGTACGTGTTTGCCCATTCGAAGTACAGTCGCGACTCGATATACTTTTTTTTATACTGCGTTCTACCGCGGGTCGTCCATGTCCAGATAAAAGGGAAACTCGGAAGACGAGCTCCTGGTTAGTTTGCAGCCAAAGCTCGTCAAATGCGGCCCGTTCTATTGCTTTCTCCGCGTCTCGTGTTCTCTAATAAAGGGCAGGATTCGACGGACCGGCAAGTGGTGCCACTTCGACGGTGCATGGCGGGAAATAGACTCGTTTGTTTGCTGATAAAGTGTGCGTGGAGCCCGATTTGACATGCGCTAGTTCTACTCGCGGACACCTTGTGTAACGCCCAAAAACGCGTTGTAAAGGGCGCCGTGAAAAGGCGACATAAAGCCGTATACACAGCGATGGGAACAGTACATGAAAATAAATTGTGGCGCTGTCAGTAATTCGAAGAAAGTGCTTACTACTGTGACGCGGACGTTCGAGGATATTACACTCTTGCTTGCCGTTACGTACTGCTCAAGAGTCACTGACTTCCGAATCCACGTTCGCCACTGTCCGCCACGTGAAACCCTCTGCGCACGCGGACGCGTTGACGCACCTACCTATGTGCTCATCAGCTATTATAGTGCAGTGACCTCCTTGCAAGCGTGTTTTTGAAAACAACGGAAGGATTATACGAAAGCGCAACCGGTGCTAAAAGTAGTCTGCGCTTGAAATTCTCGGCGAAGTTAGGGCCTTTTACGTAAAAGCATGTTGGTGTGGCGCCAGATTTCGTCACTGGCTTTCGCCGCGTGTCGCAGTTCGTCACCTCATCACCAATAAACGATGTAGCATGACGGCTTCGTGCCACCGTAATTCACCTAAAAGGACGTTTCGAAACCGATTCATGTTTGTTTGTTCTCGGGCGCATCTTGGCGGGGAGCTCTCATTTCTGCGCCGTTTTCGCACTAATACTCGCATCTCTGTTTGGTTCATTTTAGTTTTCGAGCGGTACGTGATTCTTGGCGGTCCACGAGAAATATGCCTTCCGAACAGGAACCCACCAGGCTCGACGACATGCATGCGCCGCCGGACGAGAGAACGTACAGCGCCACCTTTTAATTCTTCGACTAGTTTAATGCGTCATAAAGGCTTTCGCAAGCAGTCTAATGCAAGTTGGAAGGAAAGAATGAGTATGCGCAAACACTCGAAACTAAGCCGTTCGAAAGTGGCGAAGCAATAGAGAATGCGGGGAGAAAAATGTCGCTCCGCTGAGAAGAGATAAAGAACGGAAAAAGAAAAGAGAAAGAGGCAGAAACTTCGCATGCATCAGGGGCGCAATGCGAGGACATCCATTGGAACGGCCGCCCGCGCAGTTGAGCATCATGCGCCCCATCCGCGGATTGCAACGTGCACACCCCGGTTGCGATAGTTGTGAACGTATACACACTTTAATCCATGCCCCGTGTTTACGGGGTCGGAACGGTTGCCGAAGTATAAATGAGTGCAAAACATAAAAGAACAGCGCTTGGGAGTTGTTTAGGAGCGCTTTCGACAACGAGTTTTGCTGCGCCCCCGCCCCCCTCGAGCGCGTTTACGGGCGTTGCAGCTGCCGCCGCCGCCTCGCCGGATCGGGCTCCGACGGGACGGCGCCTCCCCTCATTTTTCCTGCCCCTTCACTCCGTCCTCGCACCAGCTTTTGCGTGTATATTTCGACCCGGGATAAATGTCGGGGAAACTCTCGTGGAAGATTTAGGGAACTATCAATTCCGTTTCTTCCTGATTGCACTTCGCGCCGGTTTTATGGAAAATGTAGAATAGAGAGGACGAACAGACCACAAACTGAAGCCTCGCTTTGGTCGATCAGTGGCGCGGAAGATTTCTGTTAGCGCAGCGAGAGGTAGCACTGTACAGGGCACAAAACAGCGATTGTACGCGGCTGCTTATGCTGCTCGGCAAGAGCGCTCGACATCTGGAAAGTATATCCCCGTCTCGATTATGTGTGCTCGCGCAAAGAAAAAAAGAAGAGGAGGAGAACTGTAATTTTTCATCAGAAAAAAACAACAACACCGACAACAATGAGAACTGTTGAGGCTGTCTGTTAAACGGGGAAACGGTGGTGAAATAGTGGCAGCTGTCTGAAAGGCCATTCAGTTGTAAACTTTCCTTCTTACTTTCGATGCATATTGCTAAAAAATGCAGGTTGATTGATTCGCAGGTTTGCTTCTCATTAACTGCAAAGGAACGCGTTGCATTGGGTCTCTCAGCCGCGAGGCGAAAAAGATAGAACAAAAAATATATACAATACGGTTGGTAAGCTCGTGTTTGGGAAGCTCGTAGTAATAAAGATGTAATGAATCAAAGACTACCCGCTCTGAATACAGATGTTAAAATGAAGTAAGTTTTTAAATTAGTTATCAGGCAGATACCATGCCCAAAAAGAGCGACATCAGTGGGCGTGCCTCGGCCTCTTCGACGCTCACGCTTTCCAGGTGGATGTGTATGTCATTCATAAAAAAAAAGAAAAACAAAGGTACGGATAACGCAGCAGAAAGCACCGGTATCAAATGCGCAGAACAGCACAGCCGAGGACACTTGCACTTGGCGGCACCTAGCGCGCATGTGCATACTCTTGACCATTTCCCCAGTGTGCTCCGTTGTATACGGCACTGTTTACTTAAAGATTACTTGAAGATATATTGAAGTAAACAGCGTAGCAGACGGCGCTCGCACTTCAGTGTGCTTTGTGCGCTCGCGCGTCGTCGGAAGAACTCGTTACTTCTCGAGAATATGAGACGCTACCCAATCCCGCGCTCAGCGCTGCCGCGATACTGTTAAAAAATTGCAAGGGTGTGCATTGTATTCCTTATGGAGAGAGAGAGAGATGAAAAAAGGAAGGCCGGGAGTTTAACCAGATATTAGCATCTGGTTTGCTACCCAGCACTGGGGAGGGGAAACAGGGGCAAGAAAGATGTAGTTTGAAGTAATTATCCCGGACAAAATATTCTGCTCAACGTTTCTAGTGACGCAAAAATACTTTTCGGGTCTTTCAGTGGCACTGTCGTCAGACGTCAGACATAATTTTTAAAGGTAACGTTTACTTCCTAAGAGAACAATGCAAAATATGAGCAGGCCAGGTGGTAGACAGGATCTCAGCCGCTGGACAGCAAGAGTGCTGTGGCATAGCAGAGAAGTTTGCTAGAAGCCGAGGTAAATAAGTACTTTCGGCGCACTAGCTTTCCCGCTAAACTGTGCTCTAAGGATGACTTCGCCGAAAGTTCATCATGACATAGCTGATTCACATCCCTACACAGCCCAAAAGCTAGAATGCCGGCGAAAACAAAACCAAGTGTTCGTTCGGTAGACATGAGGAAGTCGTCCAAAGCTGACGCAATGCGTTGCGTGAAAGAAACAGGTACGAGGTACCACAGTTCTTCGTATAGGCCTGTTGCGCAGCTCCATTAGCTGCCACGTTTTCAGCGACATCGCCATGACTTTAGCGGATTTAATTTGCTGTTTCCCTTTCCATCTGTTGCATGAAACAAGAAAATTCAAACTCAAATTGGACATAACGCATTGCACTGGCATATACCATTACATATACTGCTGCCGAGCCAGGACCACAATAAAAATCGCGGCGTATATTGGGGAGCCAGGCCTTCTCTCTATATTTACTTGCACGATAGCAGTGACCATGGCCCAAGTAAAAGCGAGTGGCCGAGGCTTTCGCGAGTGTTACATAAGGTATAGCATCGTATGGTTCCTTGAATTTTTATTCGTTGCGAAAAGTCGAAAGCCTCCCCCCTCTCTCACGTTTGTCGGAAAACGCTCGTGGGCCAGAATTATTCATAAGAGTAAATGGCATTCAACACCGCTGCGTGTGATAATACTAGCGAACCTGTCTCACCATTGGCAAACATTGCTTCCGCTCGGAATACGGCCCCAGGAACGCCGGCAGAGCCCGTTTTAAAATGCATTTTGTTTTGTAAGTGTTCCTGGGCTTCGGAAGGAAGCTACCCTCATGTGTGTTCAAACATGTCATTTAAGGGGAAATGCTGGGAAAGGCGGCCCGCGCAAAGAAGGAATACCCCAGTGCCAACCTTAAAGCAACGAAGCATGCAGCATTCCTGTCAAATTAGCGCAGGACGTGTGTCTAAGGAAGTCCAGAAAAAGAAGAAGCGTAAGGTAGCAGGGCGTCTTCTCTCGTGAGTGGTCACATGCTTTCTTATTTCCTTTTTCTCCTTGCTTTCCAGTCTTCTCGCGGTGGCTGTGAGCCTCAAATAGCAACTTTTCCACCACCCCCTTCCTCCCTACACACACGCGCACACACACACACACACAAACACACACACGAAAATACAGACTAAACAACTCTTTGCGTGTTCGAGACATCCCTGAGGTACAACAGAAAGAAGCGGCGACAGTTGTGCGACTAGCGCTTGTGAGTACTCGAGTCATGTTTAAACAGCTCAGAACACGAGACAAAGGGGGCACCGCGGAAGACGAGCGTTTAATGACAACTTGATAATTTCATTCGAACGGAGAGAAAGAAAGAACATACAGAAGTGCTCGTGCAAGCTACGGAATACAACAAAATATTACAAAAAAATTCTCACGAGCATCGTTTTTGAGCATAATAATTAAGGTAGACATGCTGAAGGTTTTTCTCCTTGTAGACATGGTGAGACATGAGTAAGCACACCATCGATTGAGCTCTACGACTGTGAGACTGCATACCTGGAAAGTACGTGATTATGCCAGCAGGCCTTTTAATTTTGTTAATATTGTGTTCTATCTGCAGGTTGCGCGCGCAATTCTGGACGTTGATCTTATTTGTTCGTTTGAACAAAACGACTTAATTGTCAGTCAGCGCTCATCCTATGCAGTCTCCCCTTTGTCTCATGTTCTGCGCAGTTTAAACATGAATCCTAGCGAACTGAGCCAATTCTTCCTCTTCCTGCAATTAAGTAATGGAATGTAGTGAAGGGTTCTAGTGTTGGTACTTCTTTATGGAACAACTTCCGGTTCAGGTATAACAAGACAAAGCTTTCCTTATTGTGCTTAAACATTATTGCAAATAACTCCAATAGACGTCTCGACTCATGCTTTGCATCATAACCTAACACGATGTTATACCAATTAATAAGTATATTGAATGCCTTAATTTATTTTTTAGGTTCATCTGATATACTATTAAACTAATGTATAAGCGCGTCTCCTGCCTGTAAGCTTATGCACGTAATCGTTACATGGATCCCTACTTGCATGTGCCTTTAGATTCAGATGCTTACAAGCGCGTTTGTCTATATGATTACACATTGTCCAATAAAAACTGAATTCATTTCAATCTTTAATCGCAGCGTTTAGATTTTGCCCGCCCTCACCTTTTTCCCCTAAGCTGATACAAAATGTTCTTCGTCTCTTCAGCCCTCATTCAAATTATAATCTCGCTTTAGCATAGCCAGTTTCTGCGGTTCAGTTATATCCTTTGCTGTAACTCCTATTTACATGAATATTTCCGCTCGGAGTAATCGACTAAGCAGAACGCAAGTATTTTTTTTTACTCCGTTGTAATTTATTTATGGCTGTCGAAACCATTTATCGCAGCTTTCAAGAGCTCGGTTATTCAAGTAATTAGTTTTTCATTCTTTTCCTTTCTGAAATGGCGTAATAATTGGCGCTGTTTTTCCTCACTATGTTGCCTTGTCTACAGTTCGCGTAATGCCATTACAGATTCCTGTACTTTTCTACACGCGATTAATGAGTTATGTAGTAGCTTGATAAAATCATATAATAAATGGGACGGCAGCCAGTTTATATAACGCGAAACGCCACCGCTTTATACTTCATAGATTAGGCAAGGGGGTCTAGCCTCAACCATTTTTTTTACAAAGAGCAGGCTGCTAATTTTGTCTCATCCGAAAGTTAGCAATGTGAAGTTTAATATAAATTAATTTTTATTCGAACAACATTCACAATCGCTCCAACCATACTAATTCAATTGAGGTGACGAAAATGGAAGTGGCGTTAATTTGAGCGCATCACGTTCAGGCAAAAAGAACAGAAGTGCAGAGCCACCAAATAACCTCGGGTGCATGCAGCCTGCACCGTTGCCTTAGGCGAAAAAATGCAGCGCTCCCCCCCGCCCCTTCCCTGGCAATGTCACACAAATCCTCTGTCTTCTATATAAGCCATGGATCGAAGGCACACCAATAACATGGAAGCGGTGATAAACGAGCTGTGACTTTTGTAGCCCTGCCGACTTCAAGCATTCCGGTCACAGTGGCATCGCTAGTGCTTTACGCGTAGCAATACATAGGCGGTTTCATTTAACATTGATTTCTTCGCGCAGGGTATGCAAACGTCGGCGCACGGTTATGTAATCTTGTGACTCAAATATTTTCTTAATCATTCAGCTATCGATACGGAAAGAAGGAAGTCAAGGCAAGGACCAGAAGCCCGTGCGGTTTGCGATACCGTGCACAAGATGAAAGGGGATAAATGGGAGTAAAGACGTGAAGCAAGAAATAATCTCGGAGAGAGCATTACGTCACGAAGCCAGCCTTGGCAAGCGAGTTCCCCGTGAAGTCACTTCCTTCACTTTTACTCTGGAAGTATGGGCTCAACGCGTGACCTATGAGAGACAGCGTATTGGCAGGGAAAGTTTGTTCGGTTCTGCTATCCTATAAGCTTTGATTGCACAGCACGCCCGCTCTTCCTTGGTAATCACGAATTGGACTGACACTGTTTTCCTGGCTTCGGTCTTGTTGCGCTATATTCTCTACGAACTTTTCCTTCGGCATGCGCAAGGATGAAGCAAGAAGGCTAAAAAGGAGGAAAGAAAAGACATTGTTACTCAATCACATGACAGGCCTTGTATACCGGAGGCCACCGTTGAGTGACAGCCTGCTCAGCCAGCAGCACTGAATCCGCCTTGGTGCCTCCGCGGCTGTGGTGTTCTGCAACGACGTCGCGAACTCCTTTCCTGACAACGAACGGTAGCCGCACGCCGATGAGTGCGAAATAGAAAACTTTCCGCGTAGCCTACAAAACCTTAGGTTATGCGCAGAAAAAAAGTTATAAAACAGAAAAGAAAGCGTGAATGTAGGTAACAATCAGCACTGCAAGACTACGGCATCTCTTAATCACTTCCAATTGCATCTCTTGTGCGTGAGCTTGTTCTGACTTATGCCTGCAAACTTGCTTACTTCATCACGTCGTGTAATTCTCTGCCATCTTTGATTGTACTTTATTTCCCTTGGCACCATTCTGTCGCTGAAATAGACAAATGGCTATATCGCCCACGCCTGAAGTACGCGACCTACCCAGTTCCATCTTTTACTATTGATGCCACCTAGATTATTGCCTACCCATGTTTGCTCTCTAATCCTCTTCGCTGTTTTTCTGTCTTTTAACGTTACGCTTATCATTTTCTGTTCCATGTTTTTTTTTTTGTTCTGTTAGGTATGCATTGGTATTTCCTCCCTGCTAAAAAGTAGGCAGGCGTTGTGCCTCTATGGGTGGCAGTTGTGAGCAATAATAATAATATCTGGGGTTTAAATTTCCAAAACCACGATATGATTATGATAGACGCCGTAGTGTAGGGCTGCGGAAGTTTCGACCACCTGGGGTTCTTTAACGTGCACCTAAATCTAAGTACACGGACCTCAAGCATTTTCGCCTCCATCGAAAATGCCGCGGCCGGGATTCGATCCCGCAACCTTCGGGTCAGCAGTCGAATACCGCAACCACTGGACCACCTTGGCGGGGCCCAGTTGCGAGCAGTTGTCCCCTTTACGACGAATCGCTATATGGCTGCGGCATGTCCGTCCGTCGTCCGCGGGCGAAAAACGTATGCGCCACAGCGATTGGGCAAACTCCGCTAGTACCACTTCGGTTCACTAAAAACGAAGGGAAAACCCGAGTGGCAAACACCAATTAAACGCCAAGCGCATGCGGCCAGCCCGACAAGGCGACGCTTGTCGCAAAACAGAGAATGCGGCAAACAGACATATGCTGCTCTACTGGCTCCTTGAGATCATGCACAAAATGTCAAGCAGCAAGCCAAGCAAGACGACACACGTAACTGAAAAAAGACACATGCTGCTCAAACGGAAAACTTTAAAGGAGCATACGCTAAATTCGACATAGACTTTCTGGACAGACATTTCGAATTTAATTGCATGGTATGCTATCGGCAATGGTTCGAAATTCTTCGTCACCCCTGTCATGTGTGGTAAACAGCTTAGGTGGTCATCCTCCTTCACAGAGTGGGATGGCCAACGGCTTCAACCGGCGAATAGGCAAGCCCTGATAAAGACCGACCCACCGGTCGCTACCGTTGGCAAATGAAATTAAGATAACCGCTAAGTTGTGTCTCTTCTCTTCCCAAGTACGTTTGGCCCATTGAAAAACTTCTTCAATATATACAGCAGTACAGTATATATATATATATATATAATATATATATATATATATATATATATATATATATATATATATATATATATATATATATATATATATATATATATATATATATATATATATATAGCAAGTGTACCATGTAAATTTTCTTCCATCTCCAATCATGCTGAAATAAATTGGGCTGGCATGTGTGAATGTCTGAAGCAGTTATTGAGGCGTGATATTTCGGGAAAAAAAAATTATGTTGCCTAGAGGACGCTTCGAACTTGGGGCGCGGAAGTGCAACTGTGTCATACATAACAATTTATATAAAATTACTGATTTCAGCCATTACTACGAAACATTTTTTTTCTTAATATCAAGGCGCTGCTCTCTCATTACTATGATAGTTGATTCATTTTTGTTTCAACTTTCATTATCGTTGTCCTTGACGAAAAGTCACAAAATGCTGCATATTTAGCATTTCTTAGAAAAAGCAGCAATTTTTCCGGGAGTACTATATTCACATTGAGGGCTTTGTAGGTTCCTATAGTAAGTGATAAAAATACTGTGGGATCGAAAGAAGAAGAAACGTTACCACAATATTGTGACAAATTTGGGGAAAATAGCGTTTTGGCCCATATTGCGGCTTCATTTTCACAATGTAGCGGTCCAAGTAAAAGTATGACTTACACATCGTTGTGTAGAATGCTTTGTGAGTATGATGTATAGGAAGTTTGAAAAGAGTAGTTTTTGTTTTAAATGAGAAAAAAATTTTCTAACTGAACAACCACAAGGTCGTACGAAGTTTTCCTTTGCCTGGCCTTCACTGCATAGCACGTCAGCGCAGGATTCCAGCGGGGGCCTTTTCGTAGCAAATAATGCAAGCCATACAACTGCTTGCCACTTCTTTTAGTAATACTGCTGTATATAACGTCAAAAGTGGCAATAGTGCTAAAATTATGGAATGGTACTACCCCCTTGGACCATCAAAGGGCAGGTAATATTCAACTGCTTCATCGTCCAAAGGGGCAGAATTATGATGCAGTCAGTGCCCTGCAGAGCTATTCTAGGCGTGGTGTTTGGCTTCTGATAACTAAGATACATGGTCTTACGTAATAATTAACGGCATAATTAAGCTAGAGTTTGCTTAAATTGTTTTTATGATCTCTCAGGTATAGGGCACGCGTTGGCTTATAGCCCATTTCCCCCCATTTTCTGTCTATCCCTCATCTTTCTATTCCCTCGAACAGTCCCCCAGCGTAGTGTAGCAAACCAGACGCTTGCATTTTTATCCTGCCTGCCTTCCGCCTTTCTGTTCCTTTTGTTCATTAGCTGGAATGAAGGCCTCCTCGTGAGATACGATTTAGCTGTATACCTCTATATACTTCTACTTGTGTTCTTGATACGCTGTGCATCTATACTTATCTTAATAAAGCCAATGTAAAAAGAAAAAAAGAAACGTCAAACTGCGCAGAATAACATTTTTGTCATCTGACGCAATACAGCACGAGGAAACTATTGCTACCAGCACGGTTTTTTTTTTTTCTAACGGCATTTGGCTTTTAAGCAAAATATTCGATTGCCCTTCGGCCACAATCGGACCGCATATGCAAGAGGAGTACGAGACTGTGAGCGAGAGAAAGATCTCGTCATATAAGAAGCAGCGCTGCCTTGGTTGATTGCGGCATAAAAAATGGGGCCAAATTTAGAAAGAGGCGATTCCGATTCGAGAATCCCTCTCTTGTTCCTACTCCTGAGTACATTGGCGTTGCACATCATTCGCCGGGAGTTCATCGTTAAAACCTCGTTGCCTTCCGATCGATAAGATTAAGATCGAAACTTTGGAATTACGCATACATACGAAACTTATGTGGAAGCAGAGCAATACGGTTGACTGATTTCGTTCTTTTTCCACAATTTTCTAAAGCAGGTAGTGTGCCACGTGCGCAGGCGCACTAGTGGTCATGGAGCGGCCGTGGGCGCGAACGTAGTTGCATCACTTTCTAGCAAAGTAGTTTTCTATGTTTTCTTTCCCGAAACATTTCCGAGATTCTTAGACGAGTCGCGTGAGAAACAATAAAATATATTCAGCAAGAGAAAACAGATTAAGAAGGGCAGGACTGTTTTCTTTGTCCCTCTGTGCGTCGCACGAAGAGTGAGCCAACGTGGCCGTAGCAGATGCCTCGATATGTTTTCATCAACGAAGACACGAAGCGACGGTAACGCTATCTCACCTTTTGGCAATAAAATCGGCATGCAGGTAAGCCACTAAGTTTTCCCTCAAAGCGATTTCTTATTCAAAGCGAACAGACAACGTTCAATTTCGTTTAGGCAAACAACTTTTGTGTATTTCACCCGTGAGCATTACATTTACATCCATTTGGAATTCTTGATGAAAACTTTGGTCACCGCATGCATGCATCCTTGTGAACTGTAAACATCACTGACCTACCTTATTTAAATTAGGTGATCTAAATGCATTACCCAGAGACATTTCTTTCTAGAATATCAAACAAATGTACCTTTACTTCCCTGTGTTCCTTGTTTCTCGAAACTTTATCAGCGATATGTTAAAACAGACCGAGCATTCCGGGAAAGAAGCGGATTCTTTCCTTATGCCATATCATAAACATAGCACGTGTCTTCTCTGTCTGGCCCCTTATTCGCAATGTTCTTCTTTTTTTTTTTTGCTCTCCTAACGCAGATATGCAGTCAGAGCAGTTATATTTCACGAAGCTGCCAGCCTCCTATTTTTTACTGATGTCCGTGGGCTGGAGCAATGCATAAGAAAGGAGCCAGCAGACGCGGGCATACAACGGGCAGCTGGGTCTCTGCATGCCGCGCGTCCCTCGATCGGACTCGAAAGTGCAGATGCCGAGACAGATTCATTTCTCGGCCCTACCGAGAAAACTCTTTTTGCGAAGGACGCCTCCCGACTGGCGGGCCGCAAATGGGGGCGTGAGGGTCCCAGCGCCGGATCGGAGGCTTTGCCGTCACGCCCGAAACCACGAAACAATTACTGCAGGCACGGCGGCACATGTGCCACAAGCAGCCCCGTTCTGCGTGAAGGCATGGCACGCAGACTCTAAAGAAAACTTGGCAGCTTCTACTGAAAGGCCATTACTGCTGGATGTTGCTCGAGAAGAGGACAAGAAGAAAAGGAGTGAAAAGATGCCGCATTCAGAGGGAAGCTCCGCAACGCAATTTTCCATGCTGAACTCAGAATGACAAAAACGCGTACATCGGGTTGCGCGAGGAGATATTGCGCGTGCACCGCGACGGCGCCGGTCTATGCAAAGTAAACAGGGAAAGTGATGCGGACGGGTGTCTCGAGCTGGACTTTCCAGAGTGAAGAATTTAGTGCGTCCTTGAATGGGTGACACTGGGAAGCTTCCCCCGCCTTGTGCGTCGCACTGGCGTCACACGTAAATGAGGGAAAGAATAACAAGTCTTCGGACATTTCGGCAGGACGGTTTAAGTTTTGCTACTCTTAAACTATGAAGGAATGATTCATGCTAATATTGTGCATATTTCTGCTATCCGTATCAGACGGGAAAAAAAGGGGGAGGGGGAAGCTAATGGTATTTATGTCGGGATGCAGGAAGTTTCCCCACGTTTCGGCTTCCTGCCATATGTATGAAGGCCGAGAATTGAGCGGACTTCGATTAAACAGATCCTGAAGCAGTTTTTGCTCTTCGAGAACAGAGCCCAGAAGTTTGCCAGCTGTATGGGCGAATTATTTCTGTTATCAACTACGGTAATTTATGATCTGTTATGTTTTTCAAGGTTGAGGATTTGCTTCTTAAAAAGTTTTTCATGATCATCAACAGGTTTTTAAACAAAAGAAACAAAAAAGTTTTCATTACTATTTTTTTTAACTTTCAGTGGTGCATTTTTGTCACTGGCTGTACACTTCAACTCTTTCTCCGCTTTTCGGTCAGTTTTGAGTGATTTGACAGGCACCTACAAAAACACCTGCAAAAAAACACGAACTCTTTTAGAATAGTATCTCTTAGTGTTCTGAATCACTTTTTATGTGCGAACTGAAGACAAACCGGATAAGCGTGTCAATAAGCGCAACGAACGCGTACTCGTTGCAAATCGCTGATTTCAACGTGTTACAGCTATTTAGGATTCCTTGGAAAATTTCATGCTTTCTCCATGCAGCCATCCCCGCGAACATCTTTCTTCCTCAGTGCTTCAGTACTTTCTAGTGCTGGATAATAATTGCATAGTAGCCATTCGTTTTCTTTTGACTTTCCTTCGAGAGAGAATGGCATAATTTCTTATTCGCTTTCAAGTTGTACTGGCACTGCTTGTTCGGCGCATGCAAACCGACGGAGTATATTGCCAACCAGTGGACGCAAGAAAGGCAAACCAGGGTCCCTATGCACAAGAAGATTTAAATGCGAAGCATTTCTTAGCGAACCAAAGGCACTCTTAGGGTTTCTATATCTACGTATCTATCTATCTACCCATATATCTATTTAGCCGCCTACTTCTTGGTGCTCTCATGATCACCTCCTTAACTTGGTGTAGACTAAAATTGGCATGGGAGGGTAACAGGTTTCGACGAATATGACTGTCTGGTGATGATATTAATAACGTGAAAAACCTGCCGCGTACGTCGTCAAGCTCTCAAGCTCCTTCTTCCAGACACGTGTGGCACATACCCGTTCACTCACGCGGGCCGCGGTGTACGGGTAAGCGCCACAGGTGATTGACAGTTTATATCTACATAGGAACGGCGAGAACAGACATTGGTCATTTAAATGCAAGAGCGTTAAGAAAAGCCGACATCGCCAGCGTTGACCCGACGAATGCAAAGAATAACAATTTGGATCCAAGCAGGAATCAAACCCAAGCATCCTGCGTGGCAATCAGGTATTCTACCACAGAGCCACGCCAGGTCTTGAAACTGCTTTGGGAAAGACCCTATGCAGGCGTAATGTCGGTGCACCGTCAAATGTGGTTGCAGCGCTGGCTATGCAGCGTTAACGTCAATTGTGGATCCATTCTTGGCTCTGCTTGTACAGCAGTCAAATAAACATTACATTTGTATTCCTATGATTCATCAAGCTATATTCAAGCATCGCTCGACCCCGGAAAAATACGCTAACGAAAGTTACGCATCATATTCACATTCATCGCACCGTAAAGCGCACTTCTTTTCGATAATACTGGGGTCTGTGCTCTAACCTGAATGCTGACGCTACGTCACACCATAAGCTACCCTTTAAGCGTCAATGTATTCGACGTTCCCGGTAAGCCCACGATGTGCACAAAGCTACTACACTTACGAAAACACGTCGATCCACCTCGCACCGCTTGGCTCAAAGTAAAAAAATGCAGCATAGACAACTACTCGCTGACTGCTTCGCATGAAACCGATTCCCACAAGGCGTGGGATCTGCCGATGTTTTTTTTTTTGCGATTTCTTTTTTCTCCAATAGCGCCAGAAGAGCTCCACTTTCTTGAAATGAAAGTTTACTCATTCTCAAGGCCACACCTTTCGCTGCAGCGCGTTGTCGCGGGTAGCCGGACATATCAGTCCGGGCGCCATGCACACTTAATTTTCAAACAATAATGAGAGAAGCAACGTCAGTCGGGGCATTCAATGTCCTTGAAGGTATGCGCGGTGCACAATGCTATGCTGTTAGAAAGCCTTAGAATTCTAGCATCCCTATGTATTTCTCATGAGCCCCGTAAAAAAACAAATTTGATGCGTAAAGGTCTTGTTGCTTATAACGACTCTTATTGAACTTTACCTTGTTAGTGCTTGTAAGCAGCGAGTATTGAAATAAGAGGAACTGTACAAAAGACAACATTTCTGATTTACAGGGGAATAATAAAACGCTCATGTAACTAATCGTATATTTTAAATGCAAGTACTAAAGTGTTTCACTGTATAGCGCTCCCATGTCGGGCACTAATGGCTCAAGAGTGCAGCACTAAAAGCGATGTGCTGCCTGCATTTTCAGTGCCGTCGGTGGCTCATATAAACAGTCGGAGTTCGTAGATTTGTTACGAGGTATACATCGTCAGCGGAGTCACTCTTGAGCGATGAGGTCGCAAGAACTTCAGTTTCTCCTATTTCAGAAGTGTTAGCTGGGCCAGTTGGTATGTATCCATGGTAGTACGCAGCGCAAAAAAAAAAAACAAAAAAAACAAGACCGATTAAAAAGCTTAGTTGAAAGTCGAACGCTTGTTCTTTAATTCCTTCCTGCGTACGTCGTCTTGTTTTTCGTGCTGCTTCCTACCATGGTTCCCCATTTCCAGAGTGTCGGAACGGAACGAAAACCGAAAACGAAAAACGAAAAAAACGATATTTTTGACCGGAACGAAAACGTAACCGAAACGTTATTCATTATTTCCTTCCGGAGTGAAACCGAAATTTTTTCAATCGTTTTTCGGTTCACGAGAAAATTTCGCAATCCGGAACAACTGAACTCATGCAATCTGAGCATATCTCAGAGTATAGTATTAGCGCGTACTTCAGACAGGAAATACAAAGCAAAGATATGTTGAAATTGTGCGAAAAACGAGAACAGTGGCAACCAGAGATGTTTATATTAACGCAAGTGGACTTTTGCGCGCCTGTCAAGCAGGCCAAAGTGGAGAGGGCATTGTCGGCGCTGAAGTTTGTTACAGCGAAAGCTGTTATGAGATCACAACAGCCGATTTCGGCTCCATAGTTGTCCGCGGCCGCCGGTGTACGTGACCGCTATCGCGTGGTATAAGAAAAAAAAAATAAACGAGAAACAAATTTCTAGGATCCGGGCCCTCTGCGTGGCAGTCGGCTCTTCCACCACAGTGTCACGCTGGTGCTTATAACTCCTTCGCAAAAATACTCTACACAGGCGTCATGTCGGGCAAGGACTCGCGTTAACATATGTAATATAGCGTGGCAGAAGAGTAAAATAACAACCAGTCATCACACAATGCTAATAGCGCAACGAGTGTGTGGTTTAATGCTTCCCACCAGTGTTGCGGAGTTATCACTCCTGAATTGGAATGACTCCGGAATCATTCCACATTTTCGCGACTCTGGAATGGAATGGGGACAACGCTCGGAGGAATGGAATGGGAATGGAATTAAGTCTTTTTCCGAAAATAGGGGACGTTTTCGTCTACGTGCTGTTTTTCAAGCTTCAAACGTTAGTAAGTCAGAGCCTCGCAAATTAACACTAAAGCAGTATTTTTAAAATGGCTTAGCTGATTACAAGCACGGTACATTTATAAGCAACGCGCCTACTACAAACGGAGGCATAAGTTAGTGTACAAACAAATGCATTATCCCAAGCAGATACCGAAGGGAGAAACAAATTACCCCTGCGTGTTGGTTCCCATTGATACCCCCACCCGAAAGTGGCGAATACTCTATGCACAGCCTGATCTTTATCTCACGAGCAGTTTAGTACCTGACACACGTAAATAACCTTTGCGACAAGGAAGACATTGCATACCTGCGCACAGGCGAACACAGAAAGTTCTCCTCACCCCATCCATGCTTGCGAGGCGCGCTTGACAAGCGTGAGTGCTGACGGGCAGTGCGGCCCAGTGTTCCGTATTCGATGCAAAGGCGCTTTTGTCAGTATAAAAATACGCTATGTCGTCATTTTAGCATTAACAGGTTTAAGCTTAAACAATATTGAAACACCACCATTCATTCAAACATGTTGACCACCCAAATACTATCGGTAGCGGGAGAACTGCCCCTATGGGAATTAGTAGGATGGTTGTACTGCACGAGATATGTCACCAAACTACTATTCCTCGACCTTGGCAACATGTTTTGCGTACTTTTGCAGTTCTTAATGCATTTGATGACGTCAGCTTTAGGGGGCGTTCATTCTTAACTCGATAAAACTATCAAGATGCCTTTCCTACGTTGAGGAATTACAGGAATGGAATCGGACTACCAGGCCATTCCCTGAGTGCCAATGGGCTAAGTTTTTTTCATTCCGAGGAATTGAAAGGAATGTAATTGCGGCAAGTTCTAATTCCCCGGAATGGAATTGGAATCGAATGGATGCGCCCATTCCGCAACACTCCTTCCCACCCGCTGAAAAGTGCTCAGCCATAATTCTTCATTATCAGCCACAGCACAAAGTGCAGATAATGCCTTACAGATGTGTAGCGGGTACTGCGATTCTCCGAAGAATGAAGAAAAATGGCATAGTGGGAACTTCGCTACTTCAGAAAAATTGCGACTATTTATGACGTAGTGGGTACGTTGCATGTTTACTTGTATTAGTTGCCCCAAGAGATAACAACGGGCTCTACAAAGTCCGCTCTTCTAGCTTTTGATGTGACTTGCTGCGTGTTTCACGCAGGCCTGGCGATCTTTTTATCAGAACAGCGGTCTCGCACATCAGAGAGTACACTCAGTGACGTGCTGCTTCTGAGATCGTGCTCACTCCCTTGACACAAAGAATTAAGCCAACTAAAAAAATTCGTATTTATCTTGTGAGAAAATAAATACTATGACATTGAAATGAATACTGGTTTGTGCTAGTTGGTAGGAATACGTGGTACAGTTACTTCCGCTTCTCTTAAGAACATGTTTTACCCTTGTCCCACTTTCTTAAGAGGAGGGATAGCAACTACATCACAAATCCAATGTTTTTTTTTTTTTAATGATTGCCTCACCTTTTTTATACTTTCTTTTTTTATACAAAGAAAAAAAACCGTTACGTACCGTTACGGAACGTTCTTTTTTTTTTCGTTCCGGAACAGAAACGAAACGGAACTTTTTTCGGTAAAACGAAACTAAAACCGAAACGAAAAACATTTCGTTCCGACACCCTGCCCATTTCATGGCATATCATTTTGTGTCGGCGTTTTCCTGACAAGTTATTTCAATGGCCATCTTAAAAGCTACGTGATGAAAAATGGTGAGATAAGTGTTTCTGCAGGCTTGCGGCTTAAAACTTACAGATCGGGACACGAAGGGGGCTATATTATATACTGGACGTCAGCGTTGTAAATACTACAGCCTTTGGTAATTTAAGGTATTGACTAATATATTTATAGCACTTTTTGAGCATACAGCAAGGCGATGTAGTTGTATAGTGCTAGGACATTTATGACATTTGAAATGAACCGGAAGCACTTTGCCTGCCTTGTGACATGTGGGAGGACTTACCTGGGGAGTGGCAATATTCGCCACTTACTATAGAGAGAAAGCCAGGATCGCATAGGTTTGTTGTAAGTCGGAGAAAGCGACGAAAAGGCGTGCTACATATAACAACATGAACCAATTAACCCACATTCCTCTGGCCCTATTTATTTATTTATTTATTTATTTATTTATTTATTTATTTGCCTGATCAACATCAATGAGAAATCGCTGTCAGGCTCTTTATATGTGAGCCAACAGGGCTCAGAGTGAGGCGTTCAACTAGCCCGACTAAGCTATATTCTGCGGAAGAGCTGAGCTGTGCCACGCGAGAGTAAAATACAAAAAAAGGGCGCATTCGTTAATAGTGACTGCTTTCATTTCCATGGCGTCCTGCAGGAAAGGGTACAGAGGGGGCAGCTTAGCGGCTGCCTTCGAGGCGCACTCCGTTTTCTGGCATGGGACGCGCACCCCGTAATATCAGGCCCCTGGCTTCTGGCGCCGCTGGTTGAGCAGAATCTGGAGTGTACTTCACAGCGGCGGCCCAGAAGGGTGGCCGGGCCAGGCGTTTTGACACGTTCACGTCATTAGCCGACGCGCTCCGATTCTTCCCCTCTCCTCCCCTTTACATCCGCGAAGTCGGAAGCGTTGTTTGCCCCTTAGGAAAAGCTGGCTGTTGACCTCTGACGGCTGTCCCGATTTTTGTCGGAAGCAAGAAGCATGAATGGCGGCTTGCTGCTATGCTATAGGTGGAGACGGAAATATCATAAGCAAGTGGTGGTCGCCAGATGTCAGAGCCACACAAGTGCGACTATGTTTGGGGTGGTTACATCATACATATATATGCATACGCACAACGGTACGCAAACTCGTGAATTAGCATTTTAGTTATTGACATGAGGGCAACTGTTCATAAGGGAAAGTTGTAGTCCGGGACAATTTGTGGCATAGCCACTTTTTAGAAATCGCAAAAGCTGCACGTAATTTCGTATGTTCCTTATCGAATTTTAAAGCGATATCGCAATTAATCGCGCCCGGCACGCAGGGAACGCCGATGCTCTGTTACATCAGACCGGAACTTCCCGTGACAAGAAAGTGACAAAATTTGAATGAATTTTATTGACCCTCTTAACTGTACGTCCTCTATTTTCATGCTCAAGCTGCTCATCTACCTGGTTAAAACAGACACTATCAATATTGCATTGTTGCGAATTTGGAACTTACTGCAAGTGAGCTTGCCGCTGCCCTTACTATGATTATAGTTACGCAAGAACGAATTAACAAATGTGGCGTATATAGTGATCTATGCTCGGCCTCCCAGAGCATGCTGTTGAGCCAGCGTTACATAAGCTACAAGCCACAAGTTCCACAATCCTACCGCCCTATTATCGTCTTCACGCGAAGGCCCGTCATCACGCTCGAGTTAGACTCTTCGTACCTTGCCAGGGCTGGTTGGTTGTTGGCCTTTTATTTCTTACTACGTATAGTTATAACCCTGCAATACCGACAAAGGCACGCCGCTACCTTCGAATAACACACAACTGTTACTGTTACGAGTATTTCAAGCTTGTCTGCACTGTTCTACCGCGTCATGTTGCCCGTGCGCGAATGCAGACATACGTGATCTGCTACAGAAGCACTATGGCGAGCATTGCTGCATCGTCTGATGCTCGCCCAGATGCGTTGTCCCATCTTGTCTACGCTCTTATAACCTTATTTTGTCCTTCGTCCCATCATTGATGTCCGCTATGAGTGTGCCCTTCTCCGGTCTACAAGCCACCAGCTCGGCCATCGACTGCTATGCTAGGCACCGCCTAACTGAACCCTTGTTATTGCGTCATTCATAGCCTCATAGTGTCCTTCTGTACTGCCCTTTCTTCGCATGCATAGTGTCGTTGCGTCCACCGCTAGATGGTTGTGTCAAGTGTTAGTTGCACTGGGGGCGGCGATGCAGCAGCGAGACATTAGTCAGGACGACGAAGAACCTGATGGCTCGCTTGCGTGGCCGGTCCGCCATATTGACAGCTGTATAGCCGTCGCTTGTTTGCAAACAACCCTTTGTTTCCCACCACATCCATTCATCATCACAATATTGTGCGAATACATAGAGAATACATAGCTAGGGATGCGTACTTTCGGCAAATACTTGGCATTTCGCCAAATTAGTGGGGCGACAATAAACGTCGGCTCTGAACGACTGAGCAGAAAGATCTGCATTAAGGGTCGCATCTACACGAGGCTTCTTCATTGTGCTCGAGCTCTCTTCCTGCTAATGCTCAGAATCTTGCGCGGAAGTTGAGGCCAATGGGGCACTCGGCACAAATGAGAGCAACTTCAAGGAGTAGCGCCGCCGCTTATCGAGTTACGCTACGAGCGAGAGGTGGAGAGACAGCGGCTAATCTGTTTCCGCGCAAGCTTGCTTCTGTCACCCACCAGCAGTGAAGTTTGCGCTATAGGGAGCACAGTTTGCAAAAACGTTTAAAACATTTCGCGTGCCTTCAAAAATAAAATTTTTCACTTGTATTCACATAACAAAGTCAATTGCTCGCAACAAAATGCAAATACTGTACTTCGAAAATGTTTTATTCAGTGAGTGGGTCGACCGAAGAACGCTGGAAGTCGAAAGAAAGAAAAAAATTCCGGTCGCAAGGCACACTTTATCGAGGATTCTCACAGAACACAAGTAGCTATTCCCGGTGATGCCAGTCAAAATATATTATGGTAATTCTACATGTTTTATTATCTGAATATCAGCAATTTAGTGTATTACTCCATTCAGGCGGCGTACATTTATTCTGCGCCCCCCCCCCCCCTGTATTTATTGTGACGGGTATTCCCTTGTGTATTGTGCTTTCCTCCCGAGTGGCTGCTTTGCGAAATCTTTAAGACAAGCAAGAGCGGTGGATTCCAGTGACCTCGTACTTATGAGGTTGTAAGCTTGCGAAAATAGTTCCCAGGAAGGCTGGCTATCTCGCAACAATCACAACAAATTCCATTTACGAAGGGTTGTCAAAAACGTCAATGGTAGTAACAGAAGCAGGAAAAAAAAAAGAATCGGAAGAAGAAAAGAACGTCCCGTAAGTCATACGTGCTATTGTCAATACTGAACAAAAGTGGTCATCACAATGGAATTCTCGGAGTGCGTTGGTTCGACATGTAAAGATTTCGTGCCTCGGAGGCGACGCAAGAGGAAAAATCATGGAACAACGTTACCTGCGAAAATCGCTTTAGTCTTAGACTGCCTAAGCATTACCGATGCTCTTTATTGAAAACACGCATAAATTAACATTTCGAAATAAATTTACAGTGTGAATCACGCTTGTCTAGAGCGATTGAGCAGCCGGCCGCGGACTGCACCAGCATCGTCTACGCGTAGCCGCTTTGTTCAAAATAAACTGGATGCGAGCGCCATGAGCGCGCATGCGGCGTGGCCACTCGAGGTATTATTAGATGCGAAACAGCTTATGGCGGAGTTCAATCCGGTGGTGGTGGTGGTGGTGTGCGGCGTGACCACCCTTACTGCGCATGCGCATCCTCCTCCCCCTCCTCTCTTCTCCTACGCTCCCCTCCTCTCGCGTGCCTGTCGACCGCGTTTTCCGCTCGCCCTGTGAGAATTAACTTCCAGGCTAGAGGGAAGACACGACGCGCGTAGCGTTCCACAACGCTCTGAATGGATGGATGCAGCTTACGGCGCGGGACTTCGCCCCAGCTTAAGAACATGGCGAGCCAGCTCCTAAAAAAAATTACACCATCTCCCGCTCAAGCGAACCATCTCCCCGCTGCTTCGCATCCACACATGGTTCCCTTTATTGGGAGATGGTGTAATTTATTGCTTTTTCACTGGCTGTGGTGACCAGGCACCTTTTGTTTTCGTGTCACGCATGTTATTGGTGCACCTGTAGCGGTTTCCAATATGCAAGTATGGTTGCACGCCGCAAGCGCCTTTGCTGTGCCAGCGTGCGTATACTATTTCTTTAATTTGTAAGCGAGCAAAAGGGTAAAAGGGAAATCAGTCTTGCGTGAGACTACCATACTTGGTTGAATATGAAGCAGTGGTAGTATTTAAATTGTGCTAAAGACTAAACTGACAAAAACTAATAGCTGCTTATTGAGACATTTTACTGATCATACTGGAAAGAAAATGGCAATCATCAGACAACTGTTCAGATAAAGCATTACCGCGGGAAATTTTATTTATGAGTACTACTTATGAACAAAGAAAAAAACCTTTTTTTTTTTTTGCTGCTAGTAATTTGGTTGGACAAGGTTTGTTGAATGTGAATGAACATGATGATATGTAAGACATTAGCTCAATAAGTTTCGTTGATGAACGTCGCGCCAACTGAAACTTCTGATCCGTATTGCATCCAATATATCGCAAGTAAACAGCGGCACAAGAAAGGCTCACGAGCCCACACACACGACGCCGAATGCGTGTTCGCGTGTCTTTCTTGTTTCCCTATTCATTTGCGCTACCATGTTGGTCAGAGTTATCATGCCAACAAGGCCGCATTGCAACTTTCGTTCCCAATGAAGCAATTAAGGCAATTACAGCTGTAATAGGCATAGCTTTGAAATGCAGCGCTAATATGGGAATGCCACATTGCGTTATCCTCGCGAACTCGCTACAAGTTTCCCATAGGGTGCAAGGTATATAAAAAAAGTCCTTTGGCCATTTCAGGTTTTCGAAACACGTAGCGCACATGAGTGGGATAACTGTTGTGGCGCATAGTTACCAATTCTTAAACTTCACACTTTGTCATGTAGCACCAGCGGCGGCCCACATGGCACATCAAAAGGTAAAAGAAACGGACACATCTCGTGCGCCGTCGCCCGTGACAAAACCTACAGGCCGACAGAGTGATAATATCTTAAAGTGACACTACAGGCAAATAACAATTTATCTCAGAGCGAAAGGTATCAGAAGCTCTAAAAATATATCAAATTTGGCACAGAAGGGCTTTAGTAATCGATATATTAAGGAAAGCGCAGGACACGGCTTGCGCCACGAGCGTGATGTTCTACAGAACAAGAACCCGATGATATAGAACATCCGTACAACTAAACGCATGTACTCCAATTATTCCTGATAGAAAGAAACGTTGCAGTGCATTACGAGACGGAATAAAATGCAACTTGTGCGTTTCAGTTTGATTCATGCAAAAAAAAATTGATTGACGTTACGCTTGAGAGAGACTGAAGTTCCCTTTTCGCCGAGCCGTGCTCTGCTGCGCCACAGCGCCGCCTGTGGGACAGTATAGGGCGGACATGGCGAAAGCTACGTCAGACGGCCGTTCAGGGATGGGGGCGAAAACGTTTGAGGCCCGTGTACTTGGATATGCTTCGATGGGTGGCAATCTTCATAAATGCACCAAATTTACGAAGTCACGTAAGGTATTAATTGCAGAGAAACAGAGTATGAAATGTCCGACTTTTGAATAAAGCTTTCTGTGGAAAAATTAAACGTGCATTTCACACTTTTACTTTATTAGTTTCGACATTGAAACTATAGCCTTACTCGCTAGTTAACTTGTGTCCTGGTATATTTTAATGCGAAATACAACTATGGAGAAACATATAGGCTTTGTTGAATATACAGAAGAAGAGGGACAACGCTGAAGCCACAGAGGCGGTCTGCTCACATCGGCATCGGAGTCAGGAATCTTCGGAAAGAGTGAAAATGAAAACTGTTTGGAGGATGACTTTGCGGGTGTCATGTCTCGAAACCGGCTGTTTTTGTAGAAGAGGCGATTATCTAATAATAGAGTAAAACTAAATGTGTACATAGAAGACGGACACAACCATCCATTGTTACTTGACGTTGTTGGACGTTTTTTGTCGTTTCACTCGCTGTTATTAGATGATCGTAAATAACTGGCTAGACCTAATTTGCACCCTAGTGGAGTGCCAAAGGCCGACGTTTGTGCATTCGTGCCCGTAGCAGCTCTTTTAAGGCGGGAATACATGAGTGCAAATGCGGAGTCGCCTTACCAGGAGAAATTTAGTTCACTACGAACCAGAACCATATAATTCGTAACCTGTTCTATGTGATGTATTTCTGTGAATAAAAATGTGGTTTCAAGGAGAGCAAGAAAGCAGGAAGTTACAAGCTTGTGTTATATTTTTATCAACTACAAATTCTAATAGTGAAATATTCTTACATCATGTTTTTTAGCCTGGTAAGAGCCTGCAGGTATACCGTATATACATTTTGTCAGTAAATAACCCTCCTGATAAACGAAACTGAATTTAAGACTGTCTCGATGGTTCGATTAGTCAGATACTCCCGTGCGCGCAACTGGGTTTCACTTTGCACATTTGTGCCTAGGCCCGCCGCGGTGGTCTGTAGTGGTTAAGGTGCTTCACTGCTGAGCCGAAGTTCGCGGGATCGAATCTCGGCCACAGCGGCCGCATTTTGATGGAGGCGAAACGCTAGAGGCCCGTGTACTGAGATTTAGGTGCACGTTAAACAACACCAGGTGGTCGAAATGTCTGGAACCCTCCACTATACGGTGTCTCTCATAATCATATCGTGGTTTTGGGACGTGAAACCCCAACGGTTATTATTATCCTTGCCTAGGGGCGGGTTTTCCTAGAGCCTATGTATTTGCGACGATCTAACTGCTAGGGTGGTTATCAACGCAGTTTCGCTGTAGAATATACTTTTTCTCAATTTCTCAATTCAAAAGGTAGCCCTGTGGGCAATTGCCCCCAGCCAAATATCTTCTGTACACACATGTTTGCCTCAATCAGCAGCGTAGATCTGAGTCGGCTCATGTGGGCTGTCGATGCTGTATACTGCTGTGCACCATGGATGGCTGACCATTTTCCTATCGATGTCGGACACGAATATTCACCATTAGGGGGATCAATCACGTTCGAGTCAAAATTGCACCGATACCACACTAACTGGAAACACTGAAAACGAAAGTACATGCATTACTTGGCCCTGAATTTTCGCGTTTCAATCCATGAGTACTGCACTTGTGCTTCGTCTCTCTGCGCTATAGTGTGAAATATAGCCAGCGTCTACCAACTCGCCCAATTTTATATATTTTTTAAGGCAATGTAGATGCGATTGGATTGATCCTCTGCCTTGGCGAGGGCAGCACACTTCTGCCAGCAAAAGAGTTTTAGTATTGGGTACACAGAGCTTCGGGTACGTAAGCGCTTCTCGAATAGGCAGCGCACAAAAGGCAACGAACACAAGAATCATGGCTCACCAACTAGCCCATCAGTACATTTTGAGTACGTACGCGCGTTTGGTTGTCCTCACTGCGCGTGCGCCAAACGCGACCCACGCTTTCGTTTAGCATTTTGGCCGCTATTTTTCAAAAATGGCGTGGTTACCTGTGAAACCCGAGGTTTTAATACGCAATCCTCAATCTCTCTATTGCCCCGCAACAATTTATTTTATGCTACCCCAGTGATTAAATACGCCTTTTTAAAATGTTGTAAGGACAAGTAAAATAAGATGTTGAGTCTCATTAGAATAATTCATTTTAATACTAATAAAAAGAGTTGATGATGTGAGATAACAAGTGCCACATTGTCAAAAAAATCGGGCTCCATGCGCATCGCCTTCTTAATTGCTAGCTTGGCTTCGGTTCTAGGTGCATGCTCAACCGTGCCGTAAGGAAACGAACGACTGTACGCGTAACATTGGCCGTTTCAAACTATCCTAGAATGCCTAGTGCAAGAACAGTTAAGTGCGCACTGCGCCGCAATTATTCGTTTTGCGAATCAGCGAAGGGCCCATCTACGCGTCCGCAAGGCAACACGCGAGGCTAGGCAGCTACTGACATTGTTGATGCTTTTGCAGCTGATGATGATTAAATATGTCTGAGCGCTTTGTAATTGGTGGGCCTTTAAAACACCCACTCGTTGCGTAGTTCACATGCTTCGACGCCTGACGCGATTCTAAGCTCCTTAATGTCGAGTCTCCTTAACGCATGTAATATTGCGTTAAGGATACTCCTTCTACTACGTGACATTCATATAGTGTCTTTTTTTTTTTTTTCGAAGTATCAAGCAATAGTGTGGCTCTGTGGTAGAACACCTGCTAGCCACGCAGGCGCCCTGGGTTCGATTCTCACTCGAACTCGAAGATTTTTCATTATTTATTTTATTTGCATCTTCGTTTTTTCGGTCACGGACAAGATAATTTTCGCTCACAGCAAACGACTCCGACACCAACACCGGCAGTTCTGCGAAACGAGCTCTTTAACGATATCGCGTTAAAGTCCAAAAGACGAACAAGCGTTGCATGGTAGATCGCGCTGCAGTGCGTGATCTAGCGACACACCATACATGCACATACAAAGCGACGTTCTCTTTGTTTTCTTTTCTCTTTTTTTTGCGACCACGCTTCATTTATAGCCCCGCTTTCTCGGCAGGCCTAATGTTAAGATTCCATTGCATTTGCCTTACTTGTCGAGTTATCCGATCGCTTCCTGTCGGCACTGCCCCGAGGTTACGGACAACGTCGGCCAATCGTATGCGGTGGATGGTAACAAATATAACGGATAGAAAGGATTCCCTACGTCATACAGATATTTATTGTTTTTAGAGTGCACCAGAAAGAGGGGCAGTCAAGCAGAAACGTCATCATGAAAGCACGGAACCCGCTTATCATGGGCGTAGCCAGAAATTTTGACGGCGCTTGTTCACCTACACCTTATGTAGGTTTGTCCGTGCGTTTGTGTCTCTACGTGTATATATAGACCAGAATTTTCATCGCTTGCAGGGCGCAGCCATATTTGCTGGGGGGCTGCTGATTACGTGGAACAGACGACTACGCTAGCATCCCACCTATTCTTATCACATGATGGCCGCCAGTGTTCGCTCGCCATCAGCTGTGACGTAACCATTCCGCAGCCCCTACGCTGGCCTAGCCGACAGATGACGACTGCGGTCAAGATTATGTAGGCTTGCTCTAAACGTGGGTGCGAGAGTAAAAATAATCTGGTCTATGCACATGCAAAACTGCGAAAATTCGAGGGGGGAAGGGGGTTAACCCCCCCCCTGACTACGCCAGTGCCGCTTATTGATAAAACTAATATTAACATTACAGCCGGTCGGAGAACTGACTACCCTCCCTGTCGTTCTATATTACGTTTACTGTCAGGAAACTTGAAGATGAATTCAGCAGCGGAGATAACATGCTAGCGCCGTCTTGATCACGATTGTTATGCTGTTGCGCCCGTGGATAAGAGAGCAGCCTCGCGTGCGTTACATGTGTGCGGTTCGACAAGGGTGCAAAAAATGAAACGAGCGAAATGCACAAGGATGGCTAGCGGTGTTTACACGTAATAACAATATTGAATGGTACATAAAGACTTCCATAGTCCGGACACTTCCGCGGTTTCGCTGCGCCCACCGCTGGATGACGAAGCCTAGAAAACGATGACTAAAGTGCAAAATTGTGGACGCATGGTGCCTCGTCATGGACTCAAGGGCAAAGGCTGTACACCCCCTGTATCGTCCGAGTTTTCTACCTGGTTTAGCCACAGTGCTTTGTAGCGATCGTAAGCGTAGCACTTTCTTCAGTCGCTCAGAAGATCACAAGTAAACCACACCAATTTTTCTACGACTTGGTATGCATTTATTTAGAAAGTCCGTCTAAGTTTCTTTCATTCGCTGTTAAATTTTGCTGAGTGCTATATTCGGTCTCTTCTTTTATCAAAATTGATTTTTGTTCATTATTTCATTACTATCCCATTATTCATGTTGCGACGGAAATATTAATTATCGCATTTGCTTTAACATTTCCGCTCAACCTAAAAATGTAATTTTGTGAGCAAAACTCAGCTTGCATTATCAATTTCTCTGAGTATATTCAGAGCGCGCCTGTCAGACATCGTTAATTTTTCACATTATTACCGATCACTTTTGGCTGCGGTGCCCCGAAAACCCCGCTACACGTGTTCACAATACTGATTTCTAAGCGTGATCATCTGGAAGATATTGAATTACTGGGCATGATGTCTAAGCGAGAGAAATAATTGGCGCAGTACACGTTGACGATGACGGTTTTGAGTAGTATAGCCACCGAAGTGGTTCCATATACAGAAGACGAAGTTTACGTACAGACGGGTCCACTTTCAAAGGGAACACTTGCGTTTCGGGTATGCCCGGATTTCGCTCTCCCGCAAAAGCATAGTGGCTTAGGTCTGCATAACAATTTTTGCGCATCCACTAGCCGTTAGGGGGCCAACAAAATGACAGTTGCTCATTCGAGTGTTTCCTTTAACAGTGGACCGTACTGTACATCCTACCAATGTAGTTA
This sequence comes from Rhipicephalus sanguineus, assembly GCF_013339695.2. Taxonomy (NCBI): domain Eukaryota; kingdom Metazoa; phylum Arthropoda; class Arachnida; order Ixodida; family Ixodidae; genus Rhipicephalus; species Rhipicephalus sanguineus. Next base: position 208,513,742 of record NC_051176.1, on the reverse strand, counting down.
GATGGGCTAGTCAGCTGCTGGGTTGGTGATACACGTTACTGGGCCCGGGCAAGATGTAACAAATAACTAATAGTGTTCATCTCGACCACGTCTTCTTTTTGCTTAGCGTCTTATTTGGCACTGGTAGCACTAATCAAAATTTACGCTATTTCCGCGCTCACCTATTTCCCAGAGTGCACCAACAGTTCAAGTAACGTTGGGACATGTTGCCATATAATGGCGGCACATGAAGAAGCGAGCGCCGAATTCGGCTACGTTATTCATTCATAGTAAAACATATATCTGCCTTTGTCGCTTCCCATATTTTAACTGTACAACAAAGAAATACACACTCTGAAGGATTTATGTAAAGAGAAATATAGTCTGTGATGCGCTTTAGGAGTAATCTTCTTCCGACATATCCGATTAAAACACAGCAAACGAGAACCAAGATCGGCGAGAGCGACGTCGTTTTGCCTATGGGGCTGGCGCACCGTGTAGTAAGGTCGAAAGGTTTTACCGGCTCGGGATTTAGATTAAATTGAAAAGAAAAAAGAAACGAGAAATCGTCTTGGCCAGATTTGGCGTCGAGATTTTCGCAAGAACCTTAGGGCCCGGAAAAACGGGAAGGCCCGTATAGTGACCACCGTACAAAACTGCATCGTCTCCGACTGTTCATTTGCGAAACAGCTGAATAAACTGGCGTTCCAGTGCCAGTGAGGCGGGGGAAATGACGTCCGAAGCGAGCGCGGTGCTATGCCTTAATGATCAGCAACATGATGTTTGTGCCAGAAAAGCAAAATGCCCTTCTCCAGGTGGAAAAAGTTGGAATACTGCTTAACTCGGATCACTGCTGTATCGCCACAACTAATTAACTAAATCGCGCAATGATTTCTTATAAGCTTCTTTTATTTCTTCCTGAATCTTTTCCATCAGTGTCAGCGTGTTTCAATGGAAACATAAGGCACATGCGCCTCTCACGGTGATGTTTACTGATCTCGTGGATATTCGTGTCGCCCTTACCAATTAAGTCTCGGCGTATGTGCGAAGCAAAATGGATTTGTAGGCAAATTATACTCGCCCGCTAGGTTTGAAGTCATTTGGTGTCGGCGTATTATAGGACGTGGCCATATATGTGTAAGTAATAATAAGTACTATAACGGCGTCGCAGATCACATTATTACAAGCCAGCTTATTATTACGCATCTAAGATACGCCAATAGGTCGTAGTTTCAGAACTAAGCAAGCTACTTTGTTCTGAATAACTTTTTTTTGTCTCTTCATGCGTAAAACATTCGTTTCTCATCACGAACAGAGAAAAACCATCCGAACGGCATTGGCTATTCGGGATGCCAGAGAGTACCCTTCGTACATGCTAGCTGATATGATTGCTGTAGCGTGTCCCGCAGCCATAGCGTATACAGGCGTGCCACAAAAGAGACCGTCTGTATGGCGCCCAACTCGGCCCAACAGGGCGCGCCAAGTAGGGCCGGCGAACATTATGACGGACTTTATTCCGTCCCCGCGTTTTGTGAAGAGCGCGTGCGACGTGTTATGCCCTCGGTCTTATTGCTTCTTCGGCACAACGCCACGGATGGTCGCGCGTGCGTGGGTTGCGGATTTTCATTGCCTTCGGCCATTCTGCGCACTGCTACAGTTTCCGCCTTTGCCCCGAGAAGTCACGTCGGTCACTGCGCAATGTTGCGCCACCAACAAGCGCGGGCTAACTCGTTAAAGGGAACGCCGCACATAATGTTACGAACGAATGTGCGCCACTTCGGCACCCAGCGCTTGGAAGCAGTATGCAACGCTGCGTTTTCGGGGCTTAGAAAGAGCCCTCATTTTGCTTATTTGCGGAAGGCCCTTACAAAAGTGAACGAAATCTAGTAAGGAGCAGACACGCGCACACAAGCACACACACAAAAAAGGAATTTGCACCCGGGCTAAGAATCGTTGGTATGGAGTCCAGAAAGGACTGATCCTGGTTGGACTATGCAGAATGCTAGTATTCCAGTATATTCGGAACGTATTTACTTTGGAGTAATTATGTGGGCTCCGTGCTAGAGTAGAAGCTCACACGTGATTCACTCTGTAGATTGGAAGAATTCCGAGTAAATGTTTGCATATTTGCTACGCTTCAGCTTTACAGTTTAAAAGAAAACGAGGGATTTGATAACACTCTTTTTTTCTTCACTATATTATAGTTCATTTGTATGGAGTACGATGACACATACAAATTTTAAAAAGAATACATTTACTGCACAAAAAGATGTGTGAGTACTTTATAATGTACGATATAATTACCTTACTAGATATTTATTTTTGGAAGCAAATATAACCTGCGTGTTTAATCTTTCGAATTAAAACTTCAGTCTTTCGTTCAAACGAGAGTTGAAGGAAAATTTGAAGTTTTTTTTTCATGACTTATCTAATCTTGATAAAAGCACACATTCATATGGCACTCATTACACAGAAAAGTGAAAGGTAATCACTGCGCGGGCAAATTATTCTATTGAAAGAATGTCATACGCAATGCCAACCCTTTTAAATTCATTGCATTAATTAGATACTGAGTTGTGATTCACTTCTGTACGATCACTACGCGAACATTTCACCAATCCATGTTCACATGATAAATAAGATTATTATGTTGCTGTTTTTTGTTACTTCTGTGACTGTTTCATATGAAAGCGCAATAATTTTAAATATTTTATATTCTAAATATATGTATTATACCACTGCATGCATCGTAGAGGTGGCTGCGGACCTCTGTCAAGTTGCTTGTGTCTCAAGCGACTTTCACCCGCACTCTCCTCCATCGTTGATGGAAATAAACAAACTATCATCATTATAATTGACCTTACCACCATCTCCTTCTCATTCCTAGAAGAAAAACATTTCAACCAACATTTCTTAGCATTCTAAGTAGTGTAATATGCTTCGATAGGGGTTCTATGTCAATGTGAAGCCTGCCATGTTTATTGAATTCAACTTTGTTGTATATCAGACTTGCTAAGCGTTCTCCATAGAAAATGCTTTAATAATAATATCTGGGGTTTAACGTCCCAAAACCACGATATGATTATGAGAGACGCCGTAGTGGAGGGCTCCGGAAATTTCGACCACCTGGGGTTCTTTAACGTGCACCTAAAGCTAAGTACACGGGCCTCAAACATTTTCGCCTCCACCGAAAATGCAGCCGCCGCGGCCGGGATTCGATCCCGCGACCTCCGGGTCAGCAGTCGAGCGCCATAACCACTAGACCACCGTGGCGGGGCCATAGAAAATGCTTTGTTCTGTCACATAATAAATGTACATAAGATGTTTGTTTCATATGAAAGTGAGTCAGGCTATGGGAGACACCGCCCCCCCCCCCCCCCCCCCATGTGAGGGCTCCAAGCAATTTCGACCAGACGGGCTTCTTTAGCGTGCAGTGACGTAGCACTGCACATGTGCCTCTATCATTTCGCCTCTATCAAAATGCAACCGCCGCGGCTGCGATCGAACCTGCGTTTTTCAGGTCAGCAGCCGAGCACCGTAACCACTGAGTCACCGCGCGGCATTAAACGTAGATAAGAAAAATATGAAAAATACTGCGAGTTTGTTTCCGCTGAATGCACATTGCACAGCTGCTCGTAGAAACCAATTAGAACCCACACATGGCGGCAATATAATTACAGTTTCGGTCACTTTTGCGCAGCTGCCCACCGAATCTGACGCTGTATCTTTCAGCTATAACAAAAAAAAAGCTGCCACAAGGGATGGGTGACTTCGGGAAAGTCTCATGTGGGTGTTTGGTGTGCGCAATGATCCAGTGGGCAATTATTGTGCTCGAAGCCAACGAAAGTATATAGGAGAAAGCTGTTCTGTTTCAAGGGTAGTGTTCGCGTTAGCGTTATCTGCAACGCGGGTAAGCGTGAGTGAGTGACATTTCTTGAAGAGTTCAGTCGGTGAGACATTAAAGTTATTTCAATCAATCAATCATTCGGTGAGTGGCTACTCGTTTCTGTTGATCGACGAGTTACCGCTCCATGAAGAGAGATAAGAAATATTAGAAAAGGAAAGGCAGGAGGTTAACCAGCTTAGGAAAACCGGTTTGCTATCCTACACATGGGAACAGGGTGGGGGACATTTAAAGAGGGAGAGGAAAGAGAGAGAGAAAGAGAAGATAGCACATGACACTGCACACACAGGATCAGTCACAGTCGGTCACTCTTGCGTGGTACGCGACACTTCTGTCACAGCCGCTTGTCCAAGTTCGTCTCCCTTAAAAACTTCAGCAGTGCCTTCGTCACCTTCAGCTGCGATGTCTTCTGTTGACGACACGCAAAAATTGTTTCATCAGACATTTGTATACCGGACAGTCGCACATTATATACCGGACAGTCGCACAGGATGTGGTGTAGCGTCTCTTCGCAACGACAGGCATCGCAAAAGAGCGTTGTCAGCCATTCCAATCCAAAAGAAAATGACATGCTTATGATATAGATGGAAATGAATATACACAGGAGAGCACATTGGTTCAGTTCCATAGAGGCATTGAAGTAGCAGCATTACCCTCCTTTCTCCTTCACCCCTGCCCTTCTGCTTCTACTACATTGTTTTTTGTTGTTTTTTTTTTTTTTGGGGGGGGGGGGGGTTACTTGATCACAGAATGCGCATCTGCATATCGGAACCATCGCGCGTAATGCGATAATGCAGTAAGCTAATCGCGCCCCTGGCCTTTCGGTGCCTGTACGCCATTATATGTGCGTGTTTCTTTGTTTTTGTTTTTGCGAGTTGCAAACACCACAAGAAGCCTTGAGTTCTAGAAGCTCACACAGTCCAATTAGTTCGCGCCTTGAGTAGAAACAGCGCAAAGCTCCTTCATCTGTCTCTTTCTTACACATGCAGTTATTTTGCGCTGTCCTTCTCAAGTATGAATGCATTGCACTTAATTATATGATCGTTAAGCCTTTAATGGCAGCATGATTCAAAAAGCAATACCAATCCTCTCCTTACGGATGTACATCTCCGGGTTCACCAAGCACTATAGAGCGTGTGTCTGAACGTGTTGATCAGCTTATTCGACGGATTACTACGACTTATCTCATATTTTTGCGTAGCAGTAGCATGAAAAGATTCCACTCAACCGTGAACTTTCTGTCATCTTAACAAAATCACGAGAGCGCGCTTCATTGGATCACTCGTTTCAATCCCTGTAAAGCGAGATATCCGTAGCTTAATGCATTCTCAAATAGTGAATTTTCTTCAACGCTTCTCACCGTATGCATTCAAGCTTGCCTGTTTGCAGGTTTTGTACATGTGACGATCAGTCATTGTTTAAGACAGTGTGACGAGAAGTACTTCGATGAAAATATGCTCAGATGGGAAAATGAATATAATAAGTATGCATTGTTAAGAATAGGATAACTTTGTTCCCACAAGGTTCAAGTTGCAGTGACAACTGTAAAACTTCTCGGCTTTTGATAATAGATAGTTGCTCAAATAAAATGCGTTCATTAGATATTACATGCGCAAGGACGCATGGAAGTCTTGCCTCAAAAGGACAAGTCGACAGCACTCGTCTACTTTTGCAATAGGCAATTCATTCGGCCTGTTACAAAAAAAAAAAAAACTACGAAACTAACAACAAAAGAGTACTCACCAATTTGTTGAACTTAATGGGCGGAACGCACGGCTTAGTAATTCTAAGTTTTATAAATTCCTCAGAGTTGACCTGTCCCTACATGTGCATGCGATTAGGCAGCATTTAGCGCATTGCCATGTGTCTTGAGCATACTTGACACACGGCATGTGATCGAAAAAACTTGCTTGTTGAAAAATACGGAGCGGACGTTCGCACAGTCATGCTTTATTGCATTTACAAAAGGTCTCGCTGATTCGGCGACCAAATGTACGTGAAGTTTCTAAGCACATTGCGACGTTTGGCAACGGTTATTTTTCAAACCAAAGACCAGATGCCGACATTGTCGCCATGTCGTCTTTGGCTTCACGAAGTACAGCGCGTAATGTCCACCTAAAAATATTCGCCGAACATTACGTGTTACTTAGGTTATGCGTAATATAATTACGCTTTCAAAACTCATTGAAGAACATTTACCGTAAAACGCGGGTTTTTGGATTGATACTAACTTTTAGAGTTGAAAAGAGTCCGAACTTTTTCTCTGCGGTTAGTACAGTTTTCATTTACCGACAGCGATGAAGTCTCTTGCTGGTAAGTAAAAAAAAAAAAACTTGATTTGTGCAAGGCTAGAAACATCCCAGGGTCAGCAACCCACCGAATTTTTTACCATTGCAAGCGACATTCGTGTTCCTAATTACACTCAGCTACGGCCAACAGTACACGATGTGCCGAAGCTCTATGAACTATATTATCAAGCATATAAGTATTTTTAAAAAAGACACAGCTTTGTTTCGCATTTCCTCCTACTACTGCAAAGAAGAAGAAAGTGACAAAGCCGAGATGCCACGTGCACACTACTACCTGGAAAAATAATACATAATTAGTCCACCACTTTAGGAAAGATGGAGCGCACGTTCTCTCGCGAGTCAACCCTCATGACTGTTTCACTGAATAATTGTGAAATTTTGTGGGCCGCTTCCGGAAGTGCACACTTGCAAAAAATATTACTAAAATTTCGGTTGTAGCGCGACTATCCACCAAACGAGACAGTAGAAAAACTGATAAGCGCTGCTCACCTGAACCCTAGAGCTACTGTTGGCAGAGCTCTTCTTGGAGTCGGTGGTGCCGTTCGCCTTGGAGTTGAAGTTGGATTGGAAAAGGACGCGGGCCATGAGTCCGTAGAGGACGCACGAGAGAAGCAGTGGCACGACGTAGAACAGTATGATGTCAGCGAAGAAGTAGCTGCGGTAGTGGTGTCTGGACAGCGCAAACGTGCAGGTCTCTATGTTGTCGTGACCCTTGTAGTAGACGGCCGTAGTTGTGGTCAAGGCAAGCCAAGGGGAGCAGTAGGAGCAAGCAAACAGCCACACGCCCAGTATTATCTTTTTGGCACGCTTGACCGTGCACATGGTTTGTGCCTTCATGGGCAGACAGATCGCAATGTAGCGTTCCACGGTGAAAGCCGTAATAGACAGTGAGGACGCATTGATGCCTAGGTACTGGAGAAAGATGAAGAGCGCGCACCCTGCGCGGCCCCAGATCCACTCGTCACCGAGCACGTAGTAGGAGATGATCTCGTTCGGTACCGATGCGACCAGGACCATGAAGTCGGCTACGGACAGGCTGACCAAATAGCAGTTCGTGGGCGTGTGCATGCTCCGCGTACGCATCACCACGATGACCACCATGATGTTGCCCAGGACGCCAACGGCGAATATGATGCCTTGGAAGATGGTGCCGATGATGCGGTAGTTGACAGAGTAGTATGTTGGGTCTTGGTACGTCCGGTTGGGCTCCGGCGGTGGTGCCACAGCCGTCGTGGTGTTGTTCCAGCCGCCGTCCCATAACGGTGCATTCGTCGTCAGTTCGGTCGTTACCAGGGCTGGCAGCAAGACAGCTGGCACAATGAGCGCCACGACCGGGGCCATGTCGCCGCACAAAAAAAAAAAGTTTTGTCCCAAAAGTTTTTTGTCTTAAACTCTGTCAAAGTTTAATTGTTCGGCACTAAATCAGAATACGGGCCGATAATACTAAGACGTGACATGTTGCTTTTCACGGCGCGGCAGCTGTCTGAAGAAATCAGCGGGTGGCGGCCGGCATTGCGCTCCAGAACTTGGGAAAGAAGTTCGAGGCGAACTTGGAAGTTGCACCGCTGCGTCCAACGCTCCGGGGCTGAATGAGCGCAGCCGTTGGGGAGGACCCGGGCCCTTTCCCCTCCAAGGCCGCCAGAGAGCGTCACGGCCTGTTGCTATGCCAACGGTAGAGCGGAGAGGTGGCGCCATCTCTGCAACGCGCCGCCCACGGGCTGTCAGCTTCCATCCCGCTCCCAAAACTTGTGGCGTGTGCGATCGTTTGACGCCCCTTGCGCACCGAAGGAGCGCGCGTCGTCCGCGTACTCAAGTTACTTCCCCCGAAAGAGTTGCGACGGCCGAATTTTTTTTCTTCCTTCCTCTTCTTTCTCCACAGCACATGTCTTCGCACGTCCTCTATTAAAGTGACATTCTGCCACTATGCGTACATTATTACGAACAAGAAAACTACCGAATGGACGCAACTACGCGTTACGTTCCTTTGTTTACCGAGAAAATCGTGATAGTAGTACTTTGTTCTTTCACGACAACAAGCAAGAACATAAAAAATTAATCGGACGCATTTTATTTCTTCGTTCAACTTTCCGTCAAATTTTTTGCGATTCTGTCAGCTTCTATAGGAGCAAGCTTGAACTGTACAAATAGAGGCACTCAGGAGAAGCTTACTCGGCGCTTACATATCGAATTTCTCAGGAAAAGAATTCGTTATTCACCAATGTACGTCAGAACAACACCTGCCAAGGATGTCCTAACTTTTCTTGGTTCTTTTATATGCGCAATAATTTCAATATCAGTGGAAATCAACCTGCTGCATTAACTATTTAATATTAGGCAATTATTTATAACGCCACTGATTATAGACAGGGCCAATATAAAAGAGTGCTTTCAGCAGGAATGTTCTACATCATTCAACGAAAAAAAAATTATCTGGGTCTTATTATTGTAGAATATCTATAATCTTTAAAAGTTACGTTTGGAAGATAGCGTATAATTATTATCCTTGTGATGAATTGCTCGAAGAGGCTGACATTATTTCCAGAAGAAATTGAGATTCATAAATGTCCGATTAAGAAAATGTCAACCATTATGTTTTCATATAAATATTTCTGGCACATATTGCAACATAAGGATTGTAGGCGCTGTACCTCAATGGGCACCGGTCTTGATATATGCCCCATAAGACGCTAGAAAAATGTGCAAGCAAAACGGTTTCATCCGGGCGTGTATAATTGCGGTAAGTATGTGAAATATTTAACAATGCCAACACATTAAAACAGCATCATAAATTTGCACGTGTCATTTTTTTTGTAATTAGACAAGTGTGCGTTTCGATTGCTGGTGCAAGAAATGTCCACCTCCTTCAGTAATCAAACTTTAGCACGAGAAATATCCTCTCCACTACAGGTAATTACGCAAATGAAAAGTAAAAAAAGGCGATCTAATGACTACACTCAGCCACTCCTGAATTATGAGGCGGTACGTTCGAGGATAAAAAAATAACTAGAAAGGAATCAGTTGATCGAAGGTATAGATTAAATGTAGAAGACAACAGAAAATGGAAAGGTTTAAGCGAATACAGGTTTGAGGATATTCTAATCGAGCTTAGCAAAGTGGTGTGTAGTTAGGCCACGTTGTGCTTATGAAAAAACACTGTGAGCATATCAGAATAGAATAGGTTCCGAGGGGCAGAACCGCAATCGAGCGCGACAATTACTTGAACTGATGATATGGAGGGACCTGCTGATATAAAGCTTGGCGATCATACAACAAGCTCTCGAGTCACGACATCGCTGCAGCTAAACTGAAGAAACTGATATTGAAACGCGTACGCTGCGCATCTCCTACGTTTCAATTTTATGGATCCGCAGAACCAATAAACAATCATATACAGCGCCAAGTCATAGTAGCGCCATTAGCGGCATAGCACATTACGTTCGGGATTGGCATGCCATTGTGTGTGCTTTTTTTTTTCCTACACCTTGCTGTATATACACTGAGGCGGCAAGTAATACAAACCTACCTTAAATACATTGCCCTGCTCCAACGGGCCACAATGAATATACGCATGTGCGGGCGAAATAACAAATAGTTTCTACCAAATATAATTCTACCAGAAACCTAAAAAAGAAGGCTACCAGGATTCTCGTAAAAGCTAACATTGTATTTGGAAAAAAAAAAATCATCTTGCGCTTGCTATGCAGAAAAAGAGGGAGACCAATGAAGGAAAGACAGAGAGGTTAACTGACCCTACAAAAGGGCGAAGAGGAAAGAAACACGGAAAGAGAACGGAAAGAAAAACGCAGGCGTGCAGAAAAAAAAAAACAGCAGACAAGAGGAATGTTTGACATGTAGAGAGATATGTTAATGGTCATGCGGTGGTATGTATATGTAGCAGTTCCTGTACCAGGACGAATTCTTCACCATGTACACGGTTGACTGAGTAAAAAGTTGTACAGAGGCTCGCTTCGAGACATTATTCTTATCGGTTAATATAACTGCGATTAATTTAAAGCATAAAGTCTATAACAAAAACAGTGCTAAATTGCTTGCCCCAATTCGACTTAAACACCTGAGGATTTTTTCTTATTGTTTCGACCTGCCATATGTGAGTGGTTCAAAACAAACGCGCGTCAAGCGGAACTTATGGTTCCGTGTACGCAGATGAGAAGCGGCGTCGTGGAGACGGCATACGCTCGCTGTGTGCGCTGCGCGGTGATGCGTGCTGTTCATTGTAGGACTGAGACCCGCTCTCTGTGCGAGACCTGTGGAACAGTATGGTAATACCGTATACGAAAGCGGATATACATATCTGTAAAAAAAACATTAAAAGTGAGCTGAAAGCGGTAAAGGCGTTTCTGCGAGCCAAGCATTTTCGCAAGCAAACATCGCTGTCGGTAGCTGGGGGATGCAGTCTGGTACGCCATGCGCAGCAAGTGCACGCCTTTTTCTTGTTCTGCCAACTCGGATTCCCTATGCGCCGAGATTGTTTGGTGCTGGTCGCGTATCCTCATTGCACACTGTCAGCGCTAAGCCCTTGTAGTCTTCTAAGGTGCGCACACGTCCCTATATCGTCCTTGTTCGTCTAGCACGGGAGAGATGCTTCATGGGCGACTCAAGAGGAACAGCGGATGCAAACTAAAGCCGGAATGCATCACTGGCACTCTTGCGCAGCAACTATCACGCGTTATTTTCGTTTTGGTATTACCTTCTGTTTCTTTTTGTTTTCTATTTTGTTCGTTTTGGCCAACTGCCCAGCTGCTCTATCTTTTCGTATAATCCTGGCCGTAGTACAGACCCATGTTGTACGGTGATGGGTAATCTACCGGCCTCGCAAATGCTGGGGTCTGTCGAGCAGAACCGAACAGCTGCATTTCGCGGACATGTAGTCGTATGAACGCCGCCGGGCAACCACGAGAACTGAACTCGCTGCACCAGATCTTGCTTCTTTGACTACGGCCTTGGAGTAAAAAGAAGGGACAAAGTGCGATCACCTCTTTTTTTGACTGCATGAAAATGTTTTCGTTTTATTCCAGATGTTTGCTTGAAATCTTCGGGACGGCAAAGTTTTAATTATGGCTTAGAGCGACCTCTGAGAAACTTCCCTATTAGAAGTCATCTGTATGCCCAATGTTTTCGAAACGTCTCTGATTTCTGCTATGAATGGATGTGGAAGCAGGGCGCTCCGCTGCAGAACGAAGGCTTCAAAAAAAAAATAAAAAAAAGCTGTCCCCGTCTTGAGTCAGCCGATCACCTCCAAAGCCAGCGAACGTTCTTATCGAATCACATCACCTGACTTCAACTCCGCTTCATCTACCTCTGCGCATACCGGCTTACTCTAATAGACCACAGTGTATCTTCTGTGCTAATCAGAGACCGAAATCTTCGTCATCTTAATATGATCTATAATACTGCCACACCTGCGTTGTTTTCCTTAGAGTCAGTTATCGGTCTACTTTTTACGCATACTTTCAAATCTGAGCTAAAGACGATATGTATTCATACGCAACATAAAAGTCAAAGTTTGGGCGAAGCCGTGTTACTTCCACTGTTCCGATCTCATTTAATGTAAGCAAAAACCAGAGAAAATAAATGGAGAGGTTCCTGACCCGCCATTATTTTTCCGTTTTCATCCTACATCGGCAGCAAATATTCCTCCTAGCCTGTTCGGAAAATATCTAATAGATCTGTATGCTTCCCATGAGAATTATATTAAGCAGATTATATTTTGCATACTTTAATGCAAGGCACATACACGTTAGACTCTTAGAATGTTAACTATCTGAGTATTTGCAAGTTATGCACCTTGCAAAAAATTGAAACTTTGATGAAGAAAGCTGCTGTTTTGGCTTTTCCATGTGCTGTATAACTTTAAGAGCAACCGCTATTTTTGCAGTTCTTACGTTTAAGAGAAACCTAAAACTTCGATGCCAGGTAAATCTTTTTCGTCATTTTTCCTCTGTATACTTATGATGCGCCATCTATATCGGGGTACCATGACTGCCAATATAGCAAATTTTCATGGCGTTAGCTGCACCGTCTTACGAAATATGGGGACAACAAGGTGCTATCAGGCTGGCCAACGCTTCTCTTGGCGTAGTCTCGCTGATTGCGTTTGGGAGATATGTCTTCATTTCAAGATTATTCCAGTGATTAATATGTGCTTTGTCCGCTGAGCTTCCCGTGTTCGTGCTCAAACAGCGGGCCCTTCCAGAGTAGAACGACCCCTTTGGGAATGCAAAGGTTGCATGCAGGCAAAAGTTTACTTTTCTATTACTTCATAAGTTATTACGTAATGTAAAGTGTTGGGTTACCATTTTCTTACTTTTAGAGCGCAGCTCTTAGGCGCCCGTCACTGCGTTGAGTGGCGTCGCCGTCGCCGTCGATGGTGTAACCAATAGACATGAAAAAATAAAATCAGAAAAAATACCGACGACCGTATGGTATTTCAACCCGGGCCCTCTGCGTGGCAGTCGAGTATTCTACCACAGTGCCACGCTGGTGCTTGAAACTCATTTGCTAAAAGACCCTAAACAGGCGCCATATCGGGCAAGAAATCGTGTTAGCCTATGTAATATAGCGTGGCAGAAGAGTAAAATAACAACCAGTCATCAGACAATGCTAACTGCGCAACGGGTGTGCGGTTCAATATTTCCCACTCACTGCAAAATGCTCAGCCATAATTATTCATCGTGTATCAGCCACACGCAGCATCAACAAAGTGCACATAATACCTTACAGATGTGTAGCGGGTACCTCGCTTATCCGCAGAAATAAGAATAAGGGCATCGTGTGCGCTGTCCCACTTCTCCAAAATTATGATTTATGGCGTAGTCGATACCTTGCGGAAAGCCGAAACTTCAGACGCTGTTGGCCTTGCCCCAACACGAAGCTGAGCTCAGAATTCACATTAGGCAGTATCGTAATCGTCGGTGAATTTTTGCTTGCAACAACGTATTCCGCGGTAGCGATAAAGATGAACTCAGGATGCCACCAGAGTAGGCTTTATGTGGAAGGGCAATTTAGTTTGCCATTGCCTATAGTAGTAATCCGACTGAACAGTATGGAAAACTGAAATTGTGGCCTGAATACAACAAAAAAAAAATTGGGGAGGGGCGAAGCATGTAGGGAAGGGTGTTTCAGCTCCACTACTGTGAAACCTGTGGAGGGTTGAAGCATGCAGCAAAATCACTGCTAATGGGCAATGAGAGACAGAAGAGAGATTAGACAGAGAGACCCGCAGTGCACGCTGCGAATCCTTATTGTTCAACTACGCACAATAGAAATCTCCCACCGGCACTACATTGCAGGTAAAGTTACAGTGCCTATATATATGGGGTGGCCGGTGAACGGTTGTGCAGCGCGAGCAGTCGGTTTTTTCAGTCAAGAAACTCGCTAGCAGACGCTGCCTGCGTCGGCGTTGTCTCTCGCGGGCGAGGGCGCGTTCTCGTTCCTTGCGAAAGGAGCGTTTTCATAGTCAACGCGGGCCGTTCGCTGTCTCTCGCCACACGACAAGCGCTGAGGCGGTGGCGTCCTCTCTTGCGCTCAAGCAAGCAAATGCCGTCCCGACAGCAGATGACGATGCACGATGCTCGCCGACACGCCGAGACACTAAGGTGCTTCGCCCCTAAAAGAGAAAGAAACTGGAATGTGCCTAAGTGCTACTTACCAGTGGCTGGTCAGCTTCGTTAATACTGTGGTCATAGTAACTTCTGGCTGGCATCCTCCGAAAACATTTGGCATCACAACTTTTTCTAGAATTACAAGCTCTAATTATTCGCTATCACTAAGCAGTATACTGTGTGATAGTTCTTGCTGGACCTGCTGAAGGACGCGACGACCACATCCTATTCGCTGCTTGTGCTGGTAACACTTTTGAAATAAAGAAAGATGTTTACAACATCGAGGGTCCCGGTGGTGAATTCGCTTGGCGCTGTGCTGAAGTTTCAAATTTTAGGCGTTCAATCGCGGTGTTTCGTCGAAGGCGAATGGAAGCCTGCTGCCGATCACCCCACATTAAATCGGTCTGAAGAATTAATATTACACTATTGGACACCATTACATTGAACTTGCTCAGGATACGCGAATAAATTACAATAGTAAATACAATATTGACAATGTTGACGTGGTAGACATCAAAGCGAAAGTAGGAGGAAAACAGAAAGGGACAGAAGAAAACGGTAAGTACGGTATCGACTCTGGGAATAACAGAAGAGAAATGTTATGTGGAATTCGCAGGACGAAATCGACTACGCAAAATTAATATCTTTAAAAAGCATATAAATAGACAGTGGACATGAAAAAGTCCTAACGGAGAAACAAAGATCGAAATAGATTTCATAATATGCAGGGTCCCAAGAAAATACAGGGCGTAGAAGTAGTAAGCAAGATCAAAAGCAGTGAGCGTGGGTTGTTAAAGAGACAGTAAAGAGAAACAATGAATTGGTTTAGATTGATAAAATGTGCTCGGAGAGCTCTTGTGTAGTTTATTTCACCACCATAGGTTTATTATTAGAGGAGAAAACCAAGTTCAAAGTTTCATTTTTAAATTTCGCGCCGAACTTTGTAATTCGTGACGTAAAAGACTTCAAAGAGCATTTAACGTATTTTGGCGCCACTGGCTCGACGAAATTTCCACAAACTCGTTATGTCAAGTTTCTGGCCCCCTCAGAGGACAATGTACTTCGATTTAACCGATTAGGAACTACGTAGGCCCAAGCATGCGCCGTCAAAAATATGTCACGTCACGGCAAACGGTGCGGGAATTCCAAGGTGGCGTCGCCACCTGTATTTTCTTTTTACGCGTTTCCTCGCTTATTAAGTGTCTTCGCGCAGAAAGCCTGGTGTTTTTGGTATCGTGGAAGACTACTTTACTAATGCGAGAAAAATCGTTTTGCTCTTTAGTGTCCCTTTAAAGGCGTCGATCACACTCCACCTAAGGAGAACGAGAACGAACTTAATCACTCAAAATAGGCGAACTTTGATGCAATAAAAAAAAAACACAGGAATTTATGATTGCACTCGAAAGCAAGTACAATTCTTCGGAGTCCAGAAGAAAATGAAGACAGGAGATACGAGCTAAACCTTATATGAAATAATTTCCCAAGCAGCACTTGCAATTAGAGGCAAAGCACCAAGACAATAAATAATAATAATAATAATAATAATAATAATAATAATAATAATAATAATAATAATAATAATAATAATAATAATAATAATAATAATAATAATAATAGACAATATTGAAGTATGGCCTCCCAAATATCGAAACTTTTAATTATAAAGAAACGACGGCGGATAAGAGCAACTATCTGAAGAGACATAATAGAATTTGCTAAGCAGTCAAAACTGAACAAAAGTAAACTTAGTGGCATATAAAACTATAACGTCAAAGAGATAGAAGCAGCAGTGAAAAAAAAAAGGCGGCAGCATCAAGGCAGTTAAAAAAAACTATTTATAGAACGGACCATAATGCATGCCGCCAAACATGAGCAGGGCAATATTGTTAACAATATGAATGACATAGTGAAGGTGATTGAGGACATTGAAGTGTACAGCTCAAATATAAATCGCCTTACTTTTAGTGAAAGCATAGTCGAACATGACACCGTGAAGTCCCAAGCGTAATATCGATGAGGTTAGGAAGGCCTTACGAGGCATGGCCCGTGGAAGAGCGGCCGGAGAAGTCGGCATAACAACTGATTTTATGAATAATGAAAAATATTTTATATTTAGGCAGCTTTCGGAGCTCTACATATTATGGCTTGGAAATTCAAATACACCAGCGAGTTGGAAAAAATGCCATTATTTTGCTAATACTTGAACTACAGAACGACTAGTCTTCTTTCAGGATTGTACAAACTATTCACGCAAAAAATTTAAAATAGGATAACAACGACACTTCACATTAAGTAACCTAGGAACCAAGCTGGCTTCGCGAAAGGGTACTCGACCATGGATCATCTTCATGCGATTAATCTGCCGAATACAAAAAAAAGCATTCATATACTATTATGAAAATTCATTCGACTCGGTAGATACCAGCGGTTCTGGAGGCATTGCGTCAACAAGAATCAATTGAAATATACGTGAATATATTAGCCGATATACTATACAGAGATTCCACAGCTATTCTGCTCCTCGTCTAGAAAAGCCGGAAAATCCTGATAGAGAAAGCGGTTCGTCAAGGAGACAAAATCACTCCGATGTTCTTCAATCGGGAACAAATAGGAATAAAGATCATCGAAAAATACCTTAGCAATTTGCGGTTTCCAGACGACATCACACTCTTCAGCAATGACGGCAACGAACTGCAAAAAGAAAAATTATTGAAACTTATACCGAGAAAGCCTCAAAGTAGCGTTGAAGATGAATATGCTGAAGGCAAAGGTAATGCTAGGTAGTCCGGTGAGAGAACAAGAGTTCGCGAGAGACAACCGGGCCCTTGAATTAGTAGAGTATGTATATCTTGGCCAAATATTAACAGGGGTGCCTACTCATGTAAAGGAAATTCGCTGAAGAAAAAAGCCGGCAGATCCCACGCATTGTGGGAATCGATGTAATGCGAAGCAGCCAGCAAAGAGCTGCATACATCGTCTTGTATGTCATTGAGGAAAATGCGTGTCATGGTTTTCATGTTAACTCCTATTATTTATGTTCGTCACACGGTCACGTCGCAAGATACCAATTTTGGTGTATATAAAGCTAGCGAAACGGCCGCCAGCGCACCATGAGCGTGGCACGTAAGTCATGCTGTACATGACATGCGTGTCATGATTTTCATGATGACTCGTGTTATTTATGTTCGTCACACGGTCACGTCGCAAGATACCAATTTTGGTGTGTATCAATCTAGCGAAACGGCCGCCAGCGCCCCATGAGCGTGGCACGTAGGTCATGCTGTGCATGACATGCGTGTCATGATTTTCATGATAACTCGTGTTATTTATGTTCGTCACACGGTCACGTCGTAAGAGACCAATATCGGTGTATATCAAGCTAGCGAAACGGCCGCCAGCGCACCATGAGCGTGGCACGTAAGTCATGCTGTACATGACATGCGTGTCATGATTTTCATGATAACTCGTGTTATTTATGTTCGTCACACGGTCACGTCGCAAGATACCAATTTTGGTGTATATAAAGCTAGCGAAACGGCCGCCAGCGCACCATGAGCGTGGCACGTAAGTCATGCTGTACATGACATGCGTGTCATGATTTTCATGATGACTCGTGTTATTTATGTTCGTCACACGGTCACGTCGCAAGATACCAATTTTGGTGTGTATCAATCTAGCGAAACGGCCGCCAGCGCCCCATGAGCGTGGCACGTAGGTCATGCTGTGCATGACATGCGTGTCATGATTTTCACGATAACTCGTGTTATTTATGTTCGTCACACGGTCACGTCGTAAGAGACCAATATCGGTGTATATCAAGCTAGCGAAACGGCCGCCAGCGCACCATGAGCGTGGCACGTAAGTCATGCTGTACATGACATGCGTGTCATGATTTTCATGATAACTCGTGTTATTTATGTTCGTCACACGGTCACGTCGCAAGATACCAATTTTGGTGTGTATCAATCTAGCGAAACGGCCACCAGCGCCCCATGAGCGTGGCACGTAAGTCATGCTGTACATGACATGCGTGTCATGATTTTCATGATAACTCGCGTTATTTATGTTCGTCACATGGTCACGTCGCAAGATACCAATTTTGGTGTATATAAAGCTAGCGAAACGGCCGCCAGCGCACCATGAGCGTGGCACGTAAGTCATGCTGTACATGACATGCGTGTCATGATTTTCATGATAACTCGTGTTATTTATGTTCGTCACACGGTCACGTCGCAAGATACCAATTTTGGTGTATATCAATCTAGCGAAACGGCGGCCAGCGCCCCATGAGCGTGGCACGTAAGTCATGCTGTACATGACATGTGTGTCATCATTTTCATGATAACTCGTGTTATTTATGTTCGTCACACGGTCACGTCGTAAGAGACCAATATTGGTGTATATCAAGCTAGCGAAACGGCCGCCAGCGCCCCGTGAGCGTGGCACGTAAGTCATGCTGTACATGACATGCGTGTCATGATTTTCATGATAACTCGTGTTATTTATGTTCGTCATACAGTCACGTCGTAAGAGACCAATAGTGGTGTATATCAAGCTAGCGAAACGACCGCCAGCGCACCATGAGCGTGGCACGTAAGTCATGCTGTACATGACATGCGTGTCATGATTTTATGATAACTCGTGTTATTTAGTTCGTCACACGGTCACGTCGGAAGAGACCAATATTGGTGTATATCAAGCTAGCGAAACGGCCGCCAGCGCCCCATGAGCGTGGCACGTAAGTCATGCTGTATATGACATGCGTGTCATGATTTTCATGATAACTCGTGGTATTTATGTTCGTCACACGGTCACGTCACAAGATACCAATTTCGGTGCATATCAATCTAGCGAAACGGCCGCCAGCGCCCATGAGCGTGGCACGTAAGTCATGCTGTACATGACATGCGTGTCATGATTTTCATGATAACTCGTGTTATTTATGTTCTTCACACGGTCACGTCACAAGATACCAATTTCGGTGCATATCAATCTAGCGAAACGGCCGCCAGCGCCCCATGAACGTGGCACGTAAGTCATGCTGTACATGACATGCGTGTCATGATTTTCATGATAACTCGTGGTATTTATGTTCGTCACACGGTCACGTCACAAGATACCAATTTCGGTGCATATCTAGCGAAACGGCCGCCAGCGCCCCATGAGCGTGGCACGTAAGTCATGCTGTACATGACATGCGTGTCATGATTTTCATGATAACTCGCGTTATTTATGTTCGTCATACGGTCACGTCGCAAGATGCCAATTTTGGTGTATATAAAGCTAGCGAAAAGGCCGCCAGCGCACCATGAGCGTAGCATGTAAATCATGCTGTACATGACATTGGTGTCACGATTTTCATGTTATGACTTGTCATTTATGTTCGTCATACAGTCATGTTACGCCATACCAATTTTGGTGCACATTCGATTAACCAAGCGACCAGGAGAGCACAAAGTCGTAGGCGGCTAGATAGATAGATAGATACGGTCAAAGTCGCAGAAGTTCGCTAAGAAATACTTCGCATTTAAAAGCTTGGGATGTACATTAGGCAGATATTATCAACCTGTATCTGCGGCCTGTAATTGGCCACCTGTAACCTACCACTGTCACTAAAACGGATGTTTTATAGCCATTCTGTTTTGCGACCTCTAACAATGGGGCTGAAAGCTGAAGAACACCAAAGAAATTCGAGGAGAAGTTATAACGACCACACAGCATGAACTAAACGAAAATTGACAGTTGTAACTCTAAGAGATAGGATGACAGCAGAGAAGATCAGAAAACAAGCATGTGTAGCCAGTACCCTAGTAGGTATTAAGAAGGGAAAAATGGGCCTGGGCAGGTGACGTCAAGAGAAGGACAGATTGCGAATGGCATATTAGAGCGTCGGAATGGATAGCAAGATATACCAAGAGATACACGAAATCAGCTCACGAAAGAGAAAGTGGGTTGGACATCATTAGAAGAGGGCTCCGTCCCGCAGTGGACATGAGATCGGTTGCTGCTGCTGCTGCTGTTCTGCTGCTGCTGCTGATGATGATGATGATGATGATGATGACGAACAATTTCCGTTACGAAACAGCCGAAATAGTTACGCTGTGCGTGCAAATGTGCAGCCTGTTCCACGAAGCTGCATCAGATTTTTAACACGAAAGGTTTTTATGCCTGGGTCCACCAAGATTTCGAGCACGTCACTTCTGTCGCAGATGTGACGTCAATAAAAGGCCACGTGGGAAGATCACAAAGCAATTAAGGAAAGAAGTCACTTTCACCGCAAGGGCGAAGCAATGAATGGGATAGCAAGAAATCGGAATGTTCTACGAAGTATGTGAGGCTAGCAGCTAACTGCTTTAGCATCCGACCTGGCGTAACTCAGTGGAACGCTGGCGTAACTCAATGGAACGCTGGCCGCTGCAGTGAGCGAAGAGAGCTTCGTACTGTCTATCGCTTCAGCTCAAACACATGTACAAAGATGTGAGCAGTCTGCTGATCCCTGCTAAGATAGTACGCGCGCTACCACGCCCGGCCCGTCAACTTACGCAATTTCCCCCCGATAGGCGTTTCCTGTGACGTAAGACAGCCGGCGCGTTTCCTCTCCGCTTGAGCAGCGATCCCACCCTCCGCTCCTTGAGAAGCCCTCATGACGTTAAAAATAGCACACACACAAATTAATGATCTACTCGCCGGGGAAAAAGAATCCGTCGCGAGTAATGTCTTTCGAACAGACCAGCAGAGCGTCAGTCACTTTTTTTGCGGTTGCACAAGTTTCTAATCCACATAGTCTGTTGGGCGTCGTCGTCTTCTTTTGGTAAACAATGATACGACGTCTTCCTGATACGCATTTCGGTACGATGATACGCATTTCGGTACAGAACGAAGGTCTTTCAACACCACTTTTTTGCTTTGTCGAGCTTGTGCGCGGAAGTATGGCGAGAATTTGAGAACTATACAGCAACGTCTCAACGCCCGCCGTAATCTGAGAACTTGTTTCCCTTGAAGGGCGAACTTGTACATGCCGCTCTTAGGCGCGCCCGTCAGCTGGCGAGCGCTAAGGCGTAGTCGCGAATTGGTAAGCAATTTTTGAAGATGTATAAAAGTGGAGACTAAATGTATATGGGGACTGGTCGCATTTTTTATTGGTGTGATGTGAGGATATGTTGGCGCACAAATAAGGCTCCAGCTACTCCTTAGCTCTTGAAGGGATCGAGCATACAACAGACAGACAGTAACACAAGCAGCAACAGAACAGGGTGATTGCAAACTGTCAAACAGCGTTCTCACAGTAAAACCAGCAGTTTAAATGTGACCGGTTAAAAAAGTCACAGTTTTCGCCACAAGGGCGAAGCAATAAATGCGATAGCAAGGAATCAACATCAACAAAACGCTGGCGTAAGGAAATGCGGCCGCTACAGCAAGTGAAGCGACTTTCATTCAGGCTGTCAAGGCGGAGCAGTGAGAACACAGGACGTACAAACCCTGTCAAGATGGGGCGCACGCGACCGTGCCGCAGTTTCTGCCGGAGTTACGCAGCCTAACCCTCCCCCTCCCTCCCCCCGCCCCCCTTGCCGACACCCCCATGGGTCTTTAGGCGCGACGTAAGACAGCCGGCGCATTTCCACTATGCTTGAGCCGTGATCATCAGCTGCAGTTTCACGCGCACATAAACATACGACGTGCGGGGCGTTGTTACCGTCTTTGGTCTTTATACGAAACCTCACACACAACACCCTTAGAGAACATCGCTGCAAGCTAATTCTATGCTAACTGCATGCAGTCTTTGTCGATGATTTGAAATCGTCTTCAAGAGTGCACCAAACTTGACAATTTTACGCACTTTAAAAATCTTCACTTGTGCACGAGAAGTGTCACATAGCGGATCCTCGAGCGATCCTCACGCCATACGTACCGATCCTCGAAATTGTGCTGATCGCTGTCCTTGGAGGTGTCCTTTACCGCAAGTTCACGTGTCTCACTGCCACGTGTACGGACTAGTTTCTGTTCTCAATCTCCTTATTTTTATGTGCTTGGCGTAAATAAGGGCTCCACTAATAAAAAGCGAGGGACTTGCAGTCAAACAGAGAGCGTTCCTCTCGCCGTGAAGTTAGCGAGTGTTCGATAAAAAAGCCGAGTTGTTCCTCTTCACAGTGAAGGCTTCTTAATGTTCCTTTCACTCTGCGCGCCTTAATTGGGTTCCTGGTGAAAAGTGCGGTGCTGATCTTTTTAATTAACTGTCTTCTGTCCTCGAGAAAGGAAATGGCCTCGACAAGTTGCCTGACCCATTAACTTCGCGCAGCCTGAACTCGGCACCCACTAAATTTTATCGGTAATTGTCTCAACGAACCCGCTAGATCCTTGACTTCGTGGTTTCATAAATTGCACGTGTCATCGTTTTACTTATGAAGTCTTTGTACTCGCAGCATTTTACCGAAATCTTTTGTTTTTTTGCTAAAGAAATAAATATGGGAACGTAGTTTCCCAAGAAGTTGCAACATGGCGTCCGCGGCGGATATTGCTTTTTTTTTAACTTTGTACCAGCAGGGTGATCCTTATTGTAACTAAATAAATGTGTACAAGTGTCTTAAGTCTGTATCCGCTGGTAAAAAAGAGATGCAATAGGAATGGAAGGAAACAGAAACATCCGAATTAGTGACTCGCAAAATGGTATGCTTTTACGAAATAATGGGTAGTCAGGAAAGACTGGTAGGGAACGGCAGGCACATTACGGGCAGATGGCTGCTCAATAATGCAACCTAATAGTCATGCTTGAGAAAAACTGGAAGCAACCACCTCACTTTTTCTGATAACGATTGCGTGAGAGCACTAATGTTCAATTTTACAGACGTTAACAGGGAATTGAATGTGGCCAGCCATAACATTGTTCTGTGTGGAACTTGGCAGTGCTCAAGTACTATAATGATACCAGCATCACTTTCGATATGTAAATATACCACCTCATTTGCGCTGCACTACATTTTCCTACAGAGTCTTCCTCGGGTGCTATAGAGAAAGTTACTTGAAACGCCTGCGCATTTTGACGCGTTTACTGAGGAGTATCTCGAAATGCGTGGGCGGCAACCACACAAAAACCTACAAAAACAGCAGGAACTGCAAGATTCCGAATATAAATATCCCAAATAGTATTCAACCTTGTTCTTTACGTGTTCGAAGTCATAGGCATCTATGCTGCGCAATACTGAACGCTAGCCTTTAAAAAAGAAAAGAAAAACAAATTTCAGAACAAAGGCGCCTCAAAGTTTCTTTTTGCTCACTTGACGGAGTATTAGTTTGGAATCGCATTTTTAACAGCAGTTGAACCGCGAGCTACAGGTGTAACGTAAGAATATATAGAAAGTTGCTAGTTTTGCTGATCGCTTGGCACGCAACTAAAGTTGCTGGAAACTGATAGTTGGGCGAGTTAGTAGGTATTCATGGTGAAATTTGTAGCTCGCACAGTTAATAATAATTGTTGAAATTTAACGTCCCAAAACCACGATTTGATTATGAGAGGCGCCGTAGCAGAAGGCTTAGGAAATTTTGACCATCTGGTGTTCTTTAACATGCACCTAAATCTAATAGCACGCACAGTTGACGGGGACACAAAAAAAAGAGAGACAAACGAGTGCTAACCCACAACTGTTTATTTTTTTAAAGCGACTGAGCATATAAGCACCACGAATCCGCACAGAGCACGAGCAAAACGAGTCATGTGGCATGCATACACATTACAAAGGATCAAGTAAAACTCAAAAAGGCCAATTCTTTATCGGTGAGCACACCTTTTTGTATGAATCGCTTCTGTAACTTCACGTGTTAGTTTATCTTTATCAGAAAACAAAATATCTGTACTAAAAACAAAAGCAGGATTACAATGGCATTTTTTACAATGGTCAGACAAGTGCGAAGATGTTTCCTTCCCTAGAGAATTTTATGCTCTTTTAGACGGGTGCTGATGCACGGACTTGTTTGTCCAATATACATATTTCCACAGGTCAGCGGTATCCGGTAAAAAAAAAAACCGTTTCTGCATTTTGTGAACATTGATTCATCTTTCAAACCACATCTACATTTTATTTCCCTTATGTCAAACCTTTTGGCAACAGCCTGACAAATGCTGCAGCTCAATAGCAGCGCTAAAAACAACTTCAATGTCATACCGGCTGGCAACATTCTTTAAGCCATGAGCAAAATGAAAAACGTAA
This sequence comes from Rhipicephalus sanguineus, assembly GCF_013339695.2. NCBI lineage: Eukaryota > Metazoa > Arthropoda > Arachnida > Ixodida > Ixodidae > Rhipicephalus > Rhipicephalus sanguineus. Next base: position 208,489,726 of record NC_051176.1, on the reverse strand, counting down.
GGCACAACCGCACAGCGCTTCTTTGCCGTGCTAAGGCTGTTTATTACTTTGTCAACCGCTCTGGTAACAGCCTGTTCTGGGAAACCTACTGAAGTTAACCTAGCTATCTGTTTTGAAAAACGTTCTTTCATTAGGTGACAGCAAGACTTTACCATAGCCTTTCTAAGGCACGACACTGCAAATCCACTTTTTTTACAATTTTTCAATGCCCTGTGCACGCTACAAATTTCACCCTGAATACAGTTGCTGGGTGATGATCCTCGGATGAAAGAGCGGTACCCACAAGCAGCGCTTACAACCACACGCTCATGCACGCATGCAGTAAAGATATTCACCTACTTCTTTTTTCACAACCACCACTTCAGTAAAACGAACACTTTGCTTATATGACCTCGCTGGGCATCAGAAGTTATTTCGGCAATCTCAAAATAGTTTATTTTGATTAAACAATTAAAAGACGAGCCACGCTATCTGGCATTATACTAGTATGATATCATATTAAGCATCTGACAAAACCATGGGACATCCTTGTCTTCCAGCTCATTTAACTGCAAACGCCTCAATAGCTGTCCTTACTAAGGTCGAAGAGTTCAAGACACCTCTTAATGTTTATATTTTGTTTTTCATCTCCACTCTCCTTGTATACATTCTTCGAAGGTTAAAACTATAAAGCTATCTCCACATATAAGGTACTCCGCTTTCCGAGGTGGTTTCCATCTAAGGGACTGGCCGATCACATCTAATAAGCAGCCTTGATGGTTTTAGCAAACACGTTGTACTCAAAACGCAACGTTCGATGCCTTCTCGTCCGAACACTTTAAAAAAGTAGCAGCGTTGTTCATGATTTTATTCAGTGAGAAACGTATCCAGTGGTGGTGCTGGAATTACGTTTATGTGAGGTTTTGTGAATATGTTGTTGACTTACGACCATGTTGAGCATTCCAACTTACCTTCTCTCAGCATTCCTTGTGTGTATGACAAGGCTTTTGAGCTAATGTAAATATATAGGTCACCTAAATGCCATAAGGACCCACTAGTGATCAGCAATTTCACCCTAGTAATCTTTCTAAAAAAATGTTAATGGAGATGGTAACTACGTGAAAGGCGCTAAATTTGGTGCTTTTTTTGTTACTTATCGTAACGACAACAGTTTCTTTTTGGAACCTTTGAAACCAATCTTGTGTTTGTAGCCCTAGCAAACAGATTTGTTGCCTAAGTAATCACTCTGTGCGCATCATCGGAACCTCGGCTACCCTAATAGTAGCGAAGGTGAACTGTATACGCAACTAAATAAATGAAAAGTTATTGGACGCCCATTTTCTCGACATGCAAAGATGCCTTCCTTCGAAAAGCTATTGTAAGGTACTTGCTATCTAATATTGACATTTATTCTTTTTTTTTTTTTGCTTCGACATGACCGCTTTAGATAAGTTGCTCGCAAAGAACTTGGTAAGAAAGTTTTCTCTTACAATTTCTCATCACAGTTACCCCCGAGCCAGTAGACTTAAACCCCGAAATGGCGCCTAAATATTAGCGCCCCTCGATTAATTCGCTGTACCTAAGCAGCAGAAGAAAAACGGGTGCGCAGAAACCCAGCGTTGAACTCAGCAAACTATCTATAAAAGTCATTTGTCACCGAGCGCAACAATCACAGCATGTCCGCAAGATAGTTCATGGCGATGTACACCCGCAATATAGTTTCGAATTAATCAGAAAAGCAGTGGTGCGGACACATGAATTGCGGTATGTGAGACGCTTTTTTCCCCTCTTTTTTATTTATATTGTGGTTGGCAGTGTCGCTTGTTGAGCACCCTGGGGATCATAGCAAAACAAAGGGAAGCTGCATGCCGAAAACAGTAGTTCATGTTTGTTTTGTCACTGCCCCCAAGGCTTAGATAACAACCGGGCATGGCTGAAGGGTCAGACAGAGTGGGCAGCAACTGGAGCAGGGCAACGCGGGGAAGCAGCGGAGGAAGCGGCTGTAGCGAGACGAGGAGAGAAGTGCGTGCCGGTGCGTGCTTCGAGGTAATACTTGCCGGCACCACGCATGCGCTGCACTTCGTCCAGACTTAATGACCGCACCCTCCTGCGTGCCTAATGAGCCGCATCGGCATCCCATAAACGGTCGCACGCGGTGGCCGCGCCTCAGCCGCGCTTGCATCGTGCTAGAAGGCCCGAGATAAACATGCCTGGTGCCAGCAGCCTCCCTATTTACACGCCCAGAGCTGCCAACGGAACGCCGAAAACTTTGCTGTTGCGGCGCGCATGACTCCGACCATTGGTCGTAGCGGTGCCGGATGAGCGTTGCGCAGGCCCGTGCAACGCGTGTCGCAGAATTTCAGCCACGTTGCTGGGCTGATAGCTCTGGACGGATGAGTATAGCCTAAAAGCGAAAATGGTTTGCAACTTTTCGCGATATCAAGACCTGCGTAGGCTGTCAGCAGCCCTGTAAATAATTGCAGGTTCAGTTATTGACTCTTTTGGGGTAGTTTCCCTAGGAGGCTGACACTATTTCTCTTTAAGCAGACTAGACGAATTCTGTGAACGTCTGCAGTGTAGAGAGAATTTCGCGGAGAAAACAACGTAACTGTCGTCAACTCAACTGTAGCGCAGAGCTACAAAGGAAATTCATACGAATTTCTCAGGAACAATGTCGCAGTTGAAGGAAAAATTTCTCCTGGTCACACCCAGAGTTAACGCTTTTCCGTTTGGCCACGACTCGAAATCTCGGGCCAAAAGCAATATTACTTCAACAGCTAGGCTTTCGGGAATACGATGGCGATTGTGAAAAGGGTGATGATTAATATCGATACCGAAGGGTTTAACAGAATCTGAATTGAGAAACATGGTAGTCCTTTGAGGAAACTTACATCATTTGAAATCAGCTCGGCCTCCGCCTTTTAAAAAAACTACCACATTGTTTTAAGTAAGAACTTAAATCAGGGGAGCTGTATTATTTTTTGTTCATGTTTACACTGTAATTATGTACAATTGATAATAAGTTATGCTGAACGGTCGGGAGCAGCCCATGGCACGAGAAAGTGATACAGACCGTTCGTGATCAATGTATCGCAAATGGGAAGCGTTGGCCTGAGCGACTGTTTTGAGGAGACTGCACAAAAAAAAAAAAAAAGTGAGGTCGTCGCTCCGAAAGGTATTGGTACTCACTCAAGTATAACTGCCATATTTCACTCTATTCTGTCTAAAGCACAACAGCAACTTTCTGACCATGTCAAGGTAATGGCAAATATATGTTGGCGTGACGCTTCAGCGCGCCCCTGGTGGTAGCAATGTTCAACTCATTCGGAAATAACTAAAAAAGCAACGAAACACAAAAACACAGCCAAAATCCAACCGAGAATTACCTGTTCGTGTAACGTACTTGAATGTACAAGCTGGCAAGGCGCGCAAAGCGTGCCCGTCCGCCCATTGCGGAGAAGGCGAAGCGCTAGCACGCGCTGCCGAATTGTGGCCGCTGCGTAACACAGAGACATGCCTTCAGAGCTGTACCTTTCCCTGATTTGTAATAACTCTGAGCCAATTGAATACTACCTGAGCTTATTTATTTATTTATTTATTTATTTATTTACCCTACGGCATTACACAAAGAATTGGATGGGTGGGACAAACGAGTTAATCAGTCAAAATTACTACAGGGCTTAAAACAGCTATCAAGTTATGCACACATGCATACAATGGCATCATAATAAAATACCAGGTGCTATTATTTCTCTGTTTGCTGTACATTCACAGAAAATCTCTTGTAACTCGTATTACATAAAATCTGGGAAAAGATAATCGAAGCCCAGGAGGTTAGCCAGCTGGTTTGTCTCAAGTTCACGTTAACGTGTTTTACTCTACTACATGATTTTCTCCACAGAGTGAGGACGTCATCCTGGATAGCAGGCTGAAAGCACACATCCCAATGGAACTCCGAATATATGTATTTCATAGCACTTATCCCGCGAAATATGCCCACAAAGAATCACAAAGAAAGACGTCGTGCACGAGTCAGGGCACTCAGCCAAAAATTCTCTAAGGACCCCAATACTCGATACACCGACGCTGCACGCTACCCGAACCTCTGCAGTGAGTGCCAACGACAACCATAGAACAGAGCTTGCTGCAGCTACCGTTCATATCAAGGATCCCGAGATAGCAGAAGCAGCCGCCATCGCTCTGGTAATTACCGCCAGCACAGGCAGGGCCATCGTACTTTTGTTTTGATGGGCAACCTGTAGAAACGTTCGAAAGAGTCGAATATCCGAAAAAGCTGCTCAATATCCTCTGAAGGTTCACCAATAGCCATTAACTTCCCGAAACTCGCGTATATTGGACCCCAGGGCAGAAAAGCATGGCGGGAAATGAAGCAGCACACGCTGCAGCTTTAGGAAACCCTAGTCTTGCCTTCCTGCCTTCCGGAGTTGAACCAGTGACGAAAGCAGAATATATCTCATTTAGTTACTGAGCAATTCTTCAACATTGCCATATTGAGCGGAGACATGCCTCATCATCCTGTCGTGGTTTTGGCACGTAAAACCTCACAAATTATTAAGACCAGAGCCTTAAGTGCCTCATCAGACACTGGCCTTGCAAAACGCGCTTTGTGGTAGTAAAACTCGCGTGATCTCGCGCACAATGAGAAATAAAAAAACTTGGAGGACGCTTGAGCTTCGTCTTCAAGAGTAGAACGCAAAAGCGTAATGGGGCCCCTTGCACATCGCCATCTCAATTGCTAGCCTGCCTTCGGTTCTCGGTGCATGCTTAAACCATTCAGTAAGGAAACGAACGACTGTGCGCGCAACATTGGCCGTTTCAAACTATCATATAATGCCTACTGCAAGTACAGTTGTTAAATGCCCACTGCGCCATAATTCTTCCTTTTGCGAATCAGCGAAGGGCCCACTACGCGTCCGTAAGGCAACACGCGATCCTACGCAGCTGTTCACTTCGTTGATGCTTTTGCAGCTGATGATGATTAAGTATCTTTGAGCGCTTTGTAATGGGTGGACCTTTAAAACACCCACTCTTTGCGCAGTTCACATCTTTTGACGCCTGGCGCGATTCTACGCTTCTGCCACGCAATATTACGTGCGTTAAGGAGACTCCTTCCCCTACATGACATTCAAATAGTGTTTATTTTTCCAAAGCAGTTTCAAGCAATATCGTGGCTCTGTGGTAGACCACTTGCATGCCACTTAGACGGCCTGGGTTCCATTGTCACTCGAACCTAATATTTTTATTTGCACCGTTCTCAATTTTTTCGGTCGCGGACAAGATGATTTTTCGCTCACAACCAACGACACCAACGCCAACACCGGAATTTCTGCGAAGCGAGCGCTTTAACGCTATCGCGTTCAAACCAGGGTTCAAGCCAGAATCGGACCCAGGCACCCTGCGTGGCAGTCAAGCATTCTACCACTGAGCCACTCCAGTCCTTGAAGCTACTTTGGAAAAAACCCCTATACAGGAGTCATGTCGGTCGCAGAGACGCCGTAACAGATGTAATATTGCGTGGCGGAATCTTAGAACCACATCAGGCGTCACACCATGTGAAGTGAGTAACGGGTACATGGTTTATAGCTGCCCATATATTACAAAGGACTCAGCCATACTTCATCGTCAGCCACAGCATCAACGCAATGCGCAGCTACGCAGGCAGGTTGTCCCTAGCGCAGGTATGTGTCATAGAAATTGGGCAAACCCCCTCTACTCACCACTGCCCCACCAAAGTGTTACGAAACGGAGAATGCGGCTAAAATACGCATGCTGCCCAAGTGGCTCCTCATGATCGTGCACGAAACGCAAAGCGCATGCGGCAAGCCAGACAAGACGACTCTCGTCGCGGCAAAAACACGCATGCAGCTCAAATGGAAAATATTAAAGGAGCATACGCTACATTCGAAAGGGACTTTCTGGCCGCCTTGGTGGTACAGTGGTTGCGGTGCTCGGCCGCTTTGTCGATCCCGGCCATGGCGGTCGCATTTCGATAGAGGCGAAATGCTGGAGACCCGTGTAGATTTAAGTGCACGTTGAAGAACCCCAGGTGGTCGAAATTTCCGAGCCCTCCTCTACGGCGTGCCTTGTAATCATATCGCGGCTTTGGCGCGTAAAATCCCTGATATTATTATTCAGTATCAGCTCTGTGCTGTGTCCCACACAGCTTCGCTGATCGTCCACCTTCACAGAGGGGAATGGCTCCGTGATAAACACCGAGGCTTCCCCATTCAGCTTCCCTTGTGAACCATCTCGACGGCGTTTTAGGGCGGGGATTTTTTATCACTAGTTGTCTAATTTGAAGCGGACAGCGCTGCATGTGAATATTGTGGCAATGACGAAACCATTGAACACATTTTATGTCAGTGCCCTCAATACAGCTCTGAGAGACAATCCCTCGCAGCAGTGTTTGCTCGCCTCGACGACCAGCCGCTCTCTGAGCAGTCAATCTTGGAATGTCGGAACGATCGAGCTTCACGCCAGAAAGCAACGAAGGCGCTGATGAAGTTTCTGCGAGCGACCCGCCTCGTTGAACGATTGTGACACTCCTGTGTGTGTGTGTTTGTGCTTCCCTCCCTCCCTATCCCATTCCTCTCTTCCTTACTTTTCTGTCTCCCCTTCCCCCTTCCCCAGTGCAGGGTAGCAAACCAGATATGTTTTCTGGTTAACCTCCCTGCCTTTCCGCATTACATTTTTCTCTCTCTCTCTCTCTCTCTCTCTCGATCGGTTGTCGGTCCCTTTAAGAAAGCACATCGCGAATATATATAGTGATAGAGTAAGTATTTACTCTAAAAAGGCGTGACCTCACTAATGCTCACCTCATGTTCCACGATCCCAAATATTTGTCCATAAGTAAATATTGAGAAGGTTATTGTGTATAGATATTTGAACTTTCTCACTATCAAGGAGGTAATTTCCGCGTCACTACAAAATCTGCCCTAAATGGTGTCTCTGCGCTGTACAGCACACGTGTGCGCTGTACAGCGCAGAGACACCATTTAGGGCAGATTTAGGGCCTAATCTAAGAAAAAAAAATAACATGTTATCAGATTGACAGGAATTCAATTCTTTGAGCTATTTCCACTCAGAGAAAGCTGAGAGGGAATACCATGTCTAGAGGGTGTTTCCTAAAACGCATGCATCTATGATAGCACTGTGCTATTGATGCGCATTAACCAGACTTCACACCTGTGTGCAGATATTCCTATCATTAAAGTCGAGGCTACATGCCAGTTATCGTGTCTTCTGAAATATTATTAATTTTTCTTAGTCGCTTTCGCGCGTATTTCTATTGCAACGTTTATGTTGCAGTAAAATTTAATATTGAATTATATATTTCTTACTATCTATTTTACTATGATTTCCTTATCTACAATAGAAACAAAACTACCCGATACAGTGGAAGGGACTTTCAAGATGGGCCTACACGTTTGAGCCAAAAAAGAATCCCAACCAGGAATGTCTTCGCAGCTTTGACATTCCTATCAAGCCAGAAGATTCCAGGATTCAATACACGGCTGATATTTTGCATCATGAGGTATAAAAAAAAGCTCCAGTTTTGAAGACCCTCGAGCGGAGCTGTAATCATTCTATTCGACATGGGTCATTTTCCGTTGGGCTTTCACAGGAAGAAGACTACTGCTTGAAAAGCAGTAGATATTAAGGGAAAAAGCAGATTTCGCTAGGCTTTATCTGGCTGAAGACTGGTATTTTTCAGTCATTGCTACGAGCGAAAAACTACTAATCAAAATTCCTGTGCGCATAGACACCATTGTTCTCTTAAGGAAACCTCCTGGAAAGAAAGGCTTAAGATTTCCTTTGGAACGCCTGCACATCTTCGTGGCAACAGAAGGAGCTCCACTGACAACTGAAGAAATTTTCATATGCTGGGTGAACGAAAGAAGGGGGAATTAAAGGGTTCGCTTTTCACTGATGTGTCTTGTGACCCGTTGTTGAGCAATTCAAATGCATTTTGTATTCCACATCAGGAGTGATACAGAATAAGGAAGTGATTTTGAGAGATTGTAGGAATAGTTACTATATTATGTTGCATTAACAATCGTTGTTGTCAGCGCAAAAACGCCAAAATTCGCTCTTCTGAATTTCTTTGTGCTGAACAAAGTGGACGATTGGGCCAGTAGGTGATTCATGATCGACTTTGTGCTTGCTGTAGTGCAAAACTGAAAGAGACTGCGCCTACAGAACATGAAAGGAGAGCTTCAGGAGAACTTCCAGCCCATTAGAGTAACCTATTGGTGTATCTGCGCCAACAGTATTCAAGACAATCACCTCGAGCATATGAGTCAGTCGACCGTGAGAAAAAAAGGGAAAAAAAGAAAGGAAAAGAAGAAATGCAATTAAGATAAGTGCCTTTTTTAGCAGGATAGACGGCAGATCTAGAGATTATTACACAACACTTCAGTCGTATATGTTCTACTATACGTTCATTCCTAACAAAAAAACTAACCAAGTTAACATTTTCCTGTGTACAAGATCATCTTTCAACGACTGTATCATTTTTGTACACCCGCTTAGACGGCGCCAAGCTTGCGGTGGCAGCCACATTTCAATAAGAACTAAATGAAAACAAATAAAAACTATCTTTAACTTCCTTTTTTTTACTCTCATTCCTAGCGTTCGCAAACTTATCCAGTTCTAATCTCAGGTAACGTAAGGAGCAAACGAGCATCACCCAAGTGGTACACCAAAGGAAATTCGGTTTATTATGCAACCACAATATCCTGTTCGTACCCAAACATAATGGTTTCCGCTAGTTGAAAAAATAAACTCTGAAAGCAGCATGCTGCTCCAATATCCCACCGGTACGGCAGCGCAAGGAACTAAACAAACAAACAAACAAACAAACAAACAAACAAATAAAAACACGATTCTCTTCATGCATCGTGGGCGCGTCTAAAACGGCCAGACATTTGGCATGGCGCGTCTAGAAAAACTGCCAATTCATTGCCAGTCTCCGCCGTCGAGATAACGCCGACAAACAGCGCTCTCTTTTCTGCGCACCGAGGTGAAGCGACAGTCTCGGGGCGTGTGTACTGTTTCTTTTGATTCTCTTTTCTTTAGTGCCGCTCACTGCATACGTCATGGCGGGACTTTTGAATTCTTTAAGGTCGATACGCCACGTGGTGTCGTTCACGCGAACTAGGCCGCTGGTGTCCAGAAGATGTGAACGGCCAGCGGAGACATAAAGGCACAGCCCAGAGAAATATTTCAAATGTGGCCGCTCGGAGAGAGCCAGCAATATCGCCGCGAATTCATATAGAAGAACATTAAGCTAGAATGCGTGAAAATTTGGTCAGTTCACTTTTTTTTGGAATCACTGTGCTTTCAAAGCATTTGTGCAAAGGCCACTTAACTGCTAAACGCCTTTCGTGATGTATACAAGTGTCCTTATTTCCACGTGATTCAACAAATGTTATCACCCACATTTGTTTTCCGCTGCGCAGGTAACAAAATTAATGTCATTTAATGTTTGATAATAATAATAATAATAATAATAATAATAATAATAATAATAATAATAATAATAATAATAATAATAATAATAATAATAATAATAATTACTATTATTATTTGTTTTACGTGCCAAAACTAAGATGTGATTGGTGTGATGTGTATAGACGATTTTACGTAACACATGATCGCCGCCACAATGGTCTGTTGAACGAATGTTTTCTTACTTTAGTATATCGTGACGTGAATTAACTACGTCATGGAACGTCGAATGCACCAACCAAACCGTTTTCACGCACATTCGTCTGCCGTAGCACCATTAATTTAAAATAAACAATTAAAGATACGAATTAAATTAAATATACAAAACGGCACTTAAGAGCGCAATATGGCGGCAACAAAAAACACGCACTAACATGCATAAAGAGTGGTCGAAACCCCCCACCCATCCTGAAAAAAAAAATTTGACTACGCCCCTGCCCAGGTGGTTGAAATTATCCGGAGCCCTCCACTACGGCGTCTCTCATGGCCTCAGCTCGCTTTGGGACGTCAAACCCCATAAGCCAACCAACCAACTTGCCTGAGTATAATTTTCATGAATAAGCATAGGGAGCAGAGTTGAGTAGAAATTTAGTGTCTAAAACCAAGTTAACATTGCTGAATATTGAGTAAATAAAAAGGCATGCAGTTATAATCGAGGTCTGTTCAAATCGTTGAAAACTAATGAAACTTCAATACTTAATTGTAATATAAAAAGCCCTTCATTTTAGGTTCGTGACGTTTGTAATGATCTTCAGGGATCGCCAGTAAAAGGCGGTCTCCAGTTTGAGGGCTGTAACTGCCGGCTGAAACAAGTACAAAGGCAGATTTCTTTTTGCCTTCTTCATTTGCCACTAACTTAATGACTATTGATGAACAGGATTTTGTGAGATTCTGCTATGTGGATGACATAAACGATAATTCGAATGTGTTATTCGCTCTCCCTCTCTCTTTTCTCATACTGGGGAGAAGAAAGGGATACTTATAGCGCGTTGCGTGTGTGTGTGTGTGTGTGTGTGTGTGTGTGTGTGTGTGTGTGTGTGTGTGTGTGTGTGTGTGTGTGTGTGTGTGTGTGTGTGTGTGTGTGTGTGTGTGTGTGTGTGTGTGTGTGTGTGTGTGTGTGTGTGTGTTGTCCTTGCTTTGGTGTAAATTTATCATTTGCGCTATATGGCCGTTAGGATAACAAGCGGCGAATATCAGCGCCCAGAGGACTTTTCTAAACCGTCTTGACATCTACTAAAAGCGTGCCCTAGGTAGCGTTTTTTTTTTTTTTTTTTGCAACACCATATTACATGGTCGAAATTTTTCTTGAAAAAAAAAAAACGCCAGGCCTGCACTGAAACCGCAGCACAGTCACAGCGAAAGCTGGAAGAGTGGCGTTTCTAGAGCCGTTATAAGCTCTCTTGGGGCTACAATACAAGTACACTAGAAAGGTACCCACTACACCATAAATCACAATTTTTGTGAAGTTGGGAAGCACCTACTAAGCAATTATTCGTCATTCTGCGGAGAAGCGAGGCACCAGCTACACGTCTGTAAGGCATTATGTGCACTTTGTTGACGCGACGACTGATGACGATGAAGAATTATGGCTCAACCCTTTGTAATGGGTTGGAAGTTTTAAACGGCCCACCAGTTATGTAATTTGCATTGGGTGACGCCCGGTCGCTATTTCCCTCTCCCGTCATGCTGTATAACATACGTTGACGTGGGAGAGAGACGGGGGGGGGGGGGCGAAGAACTTTACTGAGACGCCGAGGAAATGGATCATGCGCTTATGGGCTTCCTTGGCAGCCAATACAAGTGCACTTGCGAGGAACCCACTACGCTATAAATCATTCTAATTTTACTGAGACCCCGAGGAAATGGATCATGCGCTTATGGGCTTCCTTGGTAACCAATACAAGTGCACTTGCGAGGAACCCACTACGCTCTAAATCATTGTAATTTTACTGAGACCCCGAGTAAATGGATCATGCGCTTATGGACTTCCTTGGCAACCAATACAAGTGCACTTGCGAGGAACCCACTACGCTATAAATCATTGTCATTTTTGAGAAGTAGGGCAGCAGGCACTGTGCCATTTTTCGTCATTCTACGGAGAGCCGTAATACCTGCTTAACGCATGTAAGGCATTATGCGCACTTTGTTGATGCTGTGCCTGATGACGACGAAGAATTATGGCAGATCCCTTTGTAATGGGTTGGAAGCATTCAACAAGCTACTCGTTGCGCAATTCGCATTGTGTGACGCCTGGTTACAGAATTCGCGTTGTGCGACGCTTGGTGCTTATTTTACTCTTCTACGACGCTATATTGCATATGCTAATGTTGTTCCTTCCCGACATGTAGCCTGTATAGGACCTTTTTGCAAAGCAGTTGCAAGCACCGGTATGGCTCAGAGGTTGAATACTGGGCTCCCACGCAGAGAGCCCAGGTTCGAACCTCGTTCCATCCTGGAATTTTTTTCTTATTTCGTTTTTTTTTTCTTATTTCAAGCGATACTGGTTACGGACACCGGCGGCGGCGGCGGACAACTACGGCGCCAAGAACGGCCGGTGAAATGATCTCATAACAGCTTTCGCTGTAAAACTGCAACAAAACGAACCGCGAAAACTATCAATGTGTAAAGCATGGCAGTTTAAAAGAATCAGGGGAATTATCACTCCAGTGCTGGACGCCTTGTCTAGGAGTAAAAGGATGTCAATCGCTGTTGGAGAAGAGACCTTTAAAGAACCCAAGGAAAAGAGCCGGAGGTTGTGGAATCAGTACTGTGAAGATTGAATAATAAATCAAATGACCGTCAATGGATAAAGGCATTCTTAGTAATAAAGACCAACAAATCGCGCGTGCCGTTGCTGCGAAGCCATGGGCCTTTATACCGCAGCGAGCGATCGTTTCTACGAGGGTGAATAGGATAACCGCTGCTCGAAAAACAGCGGTCCTTGCAGTGGGCAGACAAGTGTCTTCTATACGCGAGCAGTCCCACTACCGTCGTAAATCATGCTGAAAAAAAAATAAAGAAAAAAGTGTCGGGAGGGAGGGTAGAGTTGGCGGAGCTCTGCATGCACAGCCACAACGCGCGCCTTCGAATGTCGCACAGAACGCCATCGCGGGTAGATGATTGCATTCGTCTCAAGGCACTATAGAGAAATGACTTTTTGAAAACTTTTCATTCCCTGACGCTGTCTTCACAATGTAAGCATTTTTTTTCTGTACAGGCTTGTATTGTTCCCTTGATCGTTACTTGCGGGTAGACTGCGCAGATGAAAGCTAAAGCAGCGCAACGTGGCGTTAAGTCTCAAACGAGCGTATGAAACGGACGACTATCGCTCTGTGCTTAAGGATGCTTTCTGTTCTGAATAGAACAGCGTAGCGCATCGAGGCTCCTAGAAGGCCGCCACTGCTCTTGCTATTCACCGAGTTTTGTTTATCACGAAACGCAATCCTGCTGACTTCGTCGCTGGTCAAACGGATTCAATTCGCAATGAATCTCTTGCATGGCTGACAACGTCTATGCCTAACTTTTACCCCCGTTTTATAACTCTGCTGAACAAAAACGGGCTAGGATAATCTAACGTTTCTATTTCAATTATTTTGCACTGCGCTCTGCCATTGTTATCACCAGGACACACCAGCCATGGACGCTGGATCATAACGATATTGATAATCAAATGAACGGAATCGTTAAAATAAGGTGGCTAGCGGCATACTCTCACGTTAGCATTTTGTAACTTTTTTGTTTGTGTAGGTGTCTATAGACGCCGCTATAGCTTTTTACAGTTAATCTTTCGAATTGTGCCTCAGCGCAAGAAGACAGGGGCGGTGTCTTCTATGCGCTGTTTTTCGTTACAATGCTTCAAAACCAACTAGCCCGCAAACAAGCATTTCCTCATACTTATGCGGCGATAAGGCGTAATAACCCCTTCCCCCCACCTCTCCCAATCTAAGCAAAACTCATATCTTTACTCAGTAGAATCTGTGTGCCACTAATGTGCACGGTTATGTACATGCAGGCTTTTGACGATAATAGCGGCCGGGGATTCCTCATGTTGCATTCAAAGAATAGTTTACTTGTCACTTTTACCCTCGTAAAGCCGGTGATCAAAGGCAGGCCGCTCTGACTTGCACGTTATTGCTTCATTTTCGTTTGCGCATACATTTCGAAGCTTGTTTTGTGTCGGACTCGTCCAACGAAAGCGGGGGGGGGGGGGGCGTTGCTGCGGTGAAACATACCCCCCCTCTCTCCCCGGACCCTAATGCATATTGAGGACCCTGCGCACGCCTATGGATGTACACTATAGGCTTCATGTCTATGTGAAATACTGGACAATAACGTACACTGACAAATACCCGTTTTCACCTAAGTAACCACATTTCTATAGGAATGGTGGCTGGAGAACGTCATTACCGATTAAGGTGACCTGTTCACTTAACAAAACACGTTGCGAGGCTAGTTGGTGATACAGCGCCCGTCCTGTCACGTACTTCTCTTTCTTGCCCTCGTCAAATGTAGCGCTACAATATTTTAAGGTGACCTGTGCAGTCCGGATTAAGGTAGAGAAGCAAAATTATAGAAATGTCGTGATATCTATAAGTTTCATCAACGCAGTGTTCGCGGGCTGTGGTGTTAGACATCGCTGTGCGAAAGGCGTAAGCTTATATGAGAATGCTATGTCTAACCATGGTCTGCGTATACTGTATGGCTCAAGCCTAGGGATTATAAATCGCGTATGATGGAAGTTGGCCAGTTCCAGTCATATTGCGTGCGATGGCGTGTAAGACCGAGATACTTTTGCGGTAACTGTCTATAGATAAGTAATGGCCCTCTTCGTAAACTAATGAAGCAGCTTTATCAATATGTCACTATAGATAATGCCACAATAATCATGTAAACAATTATAAAGAATGTGGTGTTCCTGCTAGGCTAAGTTGTGAATCGCTTGTGGTGGTCCCGGCTCATGCGACAGTGTAATTGATTGAGCTGCTCGGCACGACCGTGCCCGTCTGTACATACCTGCGTATATTCCCTGCATTTTAAGTGCGAATGCACTTTATAAGCGACCCTGAATCCGCCGTCCCATAGCAACGGCGCGAGGAGCGGTGAGGAGCGTCTGTAGCAACGGGGCAGCGACGTCACGCCCCACGTGACTGCGCGCGCTCCGCCCTCCGCTCCGTGGCTGCGCGCGCCCAGCGCCCAGAGCATTGCCTGTGGTGGTGAAGGCCGGCGGCGAGACGCCGAACGAAAGCGTGCGAAGCGAGCCGAGCACCCCGAAGCCGATCTGGCGCGGGGACGCGCGATGCGTGAGCGAGCACGGGCCCTCGAATTCGATCGGCCGGACGCGCGCTTCAAGCGAGACTTCCTGGACCGCAGCTTCGGATATAGCTGCGCGGTGTGCGATCGACTGTGGTTCGACAACAACCTGAGCCCCATCTCGGGCGTGCGCAACGCCGCCAACAAGTTGAACGCGTTGCGGGTTCTTTGGAACGAGTTCGGAAGACAGATCATCATCATCAGTAAAAGTGCTTTGCACTTAAAAACGGCCAGACCTCCGTGGATCGGCTGGCGCGTGCTCTCTCGCTGCCGTCTCCTTCGCTCGGCTCTGCAGTTTAGTCGCGCGCGCCCCCTCATAACATCACCCCGTGCTTCGCACTTCCTCATACTCCCCTTCGGGGAAATGCGGTTTTTTTTTCGTATAACCGGAGTAGGGTAGGCTAGCTGAAAGCTGGCCATACCAAACGCGTCCCAAGCGCTGCATGATGTTTATTCAAACTTTTGAAACGTGAAATGCCAGTCTCGTGGTACCAGGCAATGTTGACACGTCCGCACAATGACCATGTTTGCGGAGGCAAACTCACTCAGCACTCGACTAGGCAGGTGGAAACTGCGTATTCCCTAGCGTTAGCACGAAAAGTGTACAAGCGAAAGGGACAATGTCGCAGTATTCGGTAACACGATCATTGTTTATGTCCATCAACCACCGTACCAGAATATATAGCTGACGTCCTTTATTTCTTTGGGATACCATTTAATGGGCACTTCCGCTTTCAGTGTCAGGAATACTCTCGTATTGACGCCCGGACGCCTCGCTACCTTTTGTGCTTGCTTTGAACGACTCAAACAAAGGGTGCTGTAACGAATTATTTCGGCACGCTAATGAGATTCAGGCTTTTACTGTAGTCGCGTGTATCAACAGCTTCCTCAAGAGCACAAAAAGCCGCACCAAATTTTAACAGCGAAGCTGTTCAGCAAATCGTTCCTTGTTCACCCTGTACCAAAAGACTATCATCATCATGAACGGGTATGCGCCACAGAAATTACGTAAATCCCACTATTCACCAGTGGCCCACTAAAAATGAAGAAAACTATCGTCCTCAAACGGGTATGTGCCACTGTGCGGCCTATCAGAAAACTATCATCATCATAAACGGCTATGTGCCACAGAAATTGGGTAAATCCCACTACACACACCTCCCACTAAAAACCGAGAAGGCAACAGTTAGCCCAACAAATGGCTGCGAAGCGACGGCGGCGAGCCGACGACCCCGAGTATACGTATAAGTAGAGAACACTAGGGAACGGGAAAGGCAACGGCGGCTGCGAGAAGACGGCGAAGCGATGGAAGGCCTACGCCAACGACGACGTGCCCGTAGATCTATGAGAGATTCGAACGCTTGGTTTCAGCGCGAGGTTCTCTCTATGGAGTTTGGACATCCGTGTCGTCTCTGTGACTGTCTGTGGTTTAACTCGAACCTCTCTGCGCTGAGAATCGACGTAGAAACAACCTAGCATCGCCTAACTAAAGCCTAGCTACGACCCAGAAGCAACCTAGAAACAACCGACATCACCTAACTAAGGCCTAGAAACAAGCACGAAGCAACCAGATTAGTCTTCAGAATCGTCCAGTTTCAATGTTTCAAGCCTTGCGCAGCTTAGTGCAAGCATCGCCCGACCTTTTTGAGTCGGTGTTCCTTTAATCTTCTATACTGGGATATAAGTCAAGAGCAGTGCGGCTTCTACCCGCCAATGAACCCCCTTCCAGCCGATGGCTTCGCCGTGTCACTATGACGTCGCGGTTCACTGCCTTCGTGCCGCGGTTACGCGGTCACAGAAATGAAAAAGCGTATTCTTCCGCGCTTACGGGCTTTATCAACATAGCCGCCTCCGCTGTTCGCTACTATCCGTCGGTGTTGTCAGCATAGGTCGGCAAAGAAAAGGAGCTCCCTCAGACTCACTTAATATATCCTGCTCTTAGGGCTCACTCCGACTCAGATTCGCCAAAATATTCGTCCACCGAACTCACTCGGACTTTTTGTCAACTTTTTTCTCAACTGGACTCACTCAGATTCAATCTCACCAAAATATTACTCAGCCAGACTCACTCAGAATCAGACTCATAACTCGATCTCAGTCTGAGTAAGCCTGAGTGAGTCGACTCGTAAGCGCGTTAGCGTAAAATTAGCTTTTTCGATCATGGTGTCAATGCTCTTTAACGGCAATATCTCACATAATCGGGGTTCTATGTGGAACCTTTTGATCTCGCATCTTCAAATACGCGTTATCAGTGGTCGCAATCCAGTAGGTACATGTTTTTAATGGACTCGACTCACGTGAGATATTTGTATCGCGAACTTTCCGTGAAAGAGTTTGTGGGGAGAGGTCAAGGCAACCCCGGCCCCCCACCCCCTAAATCACGCCTTTGATCAATAAATATTGAGGTGGCTTATGAGCGGTAATGCGTTGAATAATGTGTGAGTAGACATGAATATAGATGTGAGCCTACATAAGGCTGATAGTAATGCTGAAGGTGAGTAGATATGACCACAGGTCCGCAAAAAATGTGGAACTGACCCAGACTTACACAAGAAATATATTTCGCGCTCAGGGCTCACTCGGCCTCAAACTCACCAATATTTTTCTCAACCGGACTCACTCGAACTCACACTCACTAAAATATTGCTCACTCGAGCTCACTTAGACTCGCGGTCTTATCTGAATCTGAGTGAGTCTAAGTGACCGTCTCATGAGTGAGTTTTCCGGCGTATGGTCGTCAGTGAGATCGCGCTCTCCCAAGCTGACTTTACTGCCGTTCATTCGTATCCCAAGTTGAATTCCGTGAAATGACATGCTTCTCTGTTGTGTGCAGTGTTTTTAGCATACTCGGTAACGACGATCAGTGCGGTGTTTCGTCTGCTGCGTCAGCGCTGCCGGTGAACAGCTGCCGCTTCAGGTACTGGGACATTTGTGGCGGTTATCGACGATTTAATAATCCGTGTGATACAAAGCTGTCATCATTCCCGGTTGATGTTTCTCTTGAACGTGAAATAGCGCTCGTTCTGCCGTCCCTCCTGCGTCTGCGGCAGAGATGGCAAAATTACTCCTGAAAGATAATTAAATTACATTGTAAATTACAGCTGGCCTAAAGTAATGACAATAAATTGCTATTACTTTTGAAAAGTAATGAAATTACTTTGACATTAGTTTAAAAAATTATTCAAGCAACGTTATTAAAGGCTTCCGATTCTGATGCTATGTGGCTTTTCTGTGGGCCTGTCTCCTTCCCACGCTGAAGGTTTGGTACTCAAGTTAACATGTCTTTGTTATCTTTCTTTCCTTTAGTGGTCAATTTTTTATGCCATGAGGGAAGCGTACATGCTCAGAAATAATTAGGAAAGCAATGAGTAATTTTTTTAAATTACTCGCTTGAATTCACTACGTTCCTAAATTAGCTGCCCACAAAAGTAATTAATTACGTTATTTATTACAGCAAAAAGTAATTTAATTACCGTGATTTCATTACTACCAAGTATGGTCTGTGGTTAATTGGTGTATTCATGTGGGAGGTAGTGGCCAAGTACTACACCAGGGTGGCCAATCCTGCTCTGGTGAGGGAGTGCATTGCTGGCTGTGGTCGCCAGTGAGGCTGCACCCCAGGCCTTTTTACACAATTCCATCATCACGCGGATTTTCTTTTTTTTTTAATCCGGTTGGGAATTGTCCGGCACCGGGATTCGAACCACGGACCTCTTGCATGCGAAGCTGATGCTCTACCACTACGCCATCGCTGCACCCAGGAGACGAAAAACCTCATTAAGAAACGTCAAGCTATGAAAGCCTCAAATGTAACAGACAAAATAGAGCTGGCGGAGCTTTCGAAGTTAATCAATAGGCGTAAAGTAGCCGACATAAGAAAGTATAATATGGAGAGAATTGAGCATGCTCTAAAGAACGGAAGAAGCCTCAAAGCTATGAAGACAAAACTGTGCATAGGCAAAAATCAGATGTATGCATTAAGGGATAAGGAAGGCAAGGTCACAAACAATATGGATAGAATAGTTGAGGTAGCGGAAGAGTTCTACAGAGATCTGTACAGCAGCCGAGCCATTCAGGATTGTAACGTAAGAAGGAGTAATAGCGCAGAGGAATCTGACATCCCACCAGTATTGACAGGAGAAGTAAAGAAAGCCCTAAAGGGAATGCAAAGAGGCAAAGCAGCTGGTGAGGATCAGGTAACATCAGACCTGTTGAAAGACGGTGGAGAGATTATGTTAGAGAAACTGGCCACCCTGTATACGAAGTGCCTCTCGACGGGGAGGATACCAGAATCTTGGAAGAATGCCAACATCATCTTGATCCATAAGAAAGGGGACGTCAAAGACCTGAAAAATTACAGGCCCATAAGCTTACTGTCGGTTGTCTACAAGCTATTTACAAAAGTAATTGCTAACAGAATTAATACGACATTGTAGTTCAATCAACCAAGGGACCAGGCAGGATTTCGTACAGGATTCTCAACAATAGACCATATTCATACTATCAATCAGGTGATAGAGAAATGCGCGGAATACAACCAACCCCTATACATAGCCTTCATAGATTACGAGAAGGCATTTGATTCGGTGGAGACATCAGCAGTCATGCAGGCACTGCGGAATCAAGGCATCGACGAAGCCTATATAAACATAATGGAAGAAATCTACAGCGGATCCACAGCCACTATAGTCCTCCATAAAGAAAGCGACAGAATCCCAATAAAGAAGGGCGTACGGCAGGGAGACACGATCTCTCCAATGTTATTCACCGCGTGTTTACAGGAGGTTTTCAGGGCCCTAGATTGGGAAGAGCTAGGGATAAGAGTTAATGGAGAGTATCTCAGTAACCTACGATTCGCTGATGACATTGCATTGATGAGTAACGCGGGGGACGAATTGCAGCTCATGATTACTGAACTGGATACGGAAAGTAGAAGAGTAGGTCTGAAAATTAATATGCATAAAACTAAAGTAATGTGGAACAATCTTGGTGTAGAACAGCGCTTTGCGATAGGTGGCGAGACACTGGAAGTTGTAAAGGAGTACGTCTACTTAGGACAGGTAGTAACCGCGGAGCCGAACCATGAGAGTGAAATAACTAGAAGAATAAGGATGGGTTGGAGCTCATTCGGCAAGCATTATCAAATCATGAATGGTAATCTACCACTATCCCTCAAGAGGAAGGTATATAACAGCTGCATCTTACCGGTACTTACCTACGGAGCAGAAACCTGGAGACTTACGAAGAGGGTTCAACTTAAATTGAGGACGACGCAGCGAGCGATGGAAAGGAAAATGATAGGTGTAACCTTAAGAGACAGGAAGAGAGCAGAGTGGGTCAGGGAACAAACGGGGGTTAATGACATCATAGTTGAAATCAAGAAGAAGAAATGGATATGGGCCGGGCACGTAGCACGTCGGCAGGACAACCGGTGGTCATTAAGGGTAACTGAGTGGATTCCAAGAGATGGCAAACGCGTGAGGGGGAGACAGAAAATTAGGTGGGTAGATGAGATTAAGAAGTTTGCAGGTATTACGTGGCAGCAGAAAGCACAGGACCGGGTTGATTGGCGGAACATGGGAGAGGCCTTTGCCCTGCAGTGGGCGTAGACAGGCTGATGATGATGATGATGATGATGGTCTGTGGTGTACGTGGTTATCCCCGTCTGTTGTCACTCCAGTGACTGCATGCGACAGGTGGCGATAACTGCTTCTGTATATCTCATTGGTTACGCCGATAAGTTGTTAATATTACGGTTGTGCGTAGCACATGTCGTCAAGGCCATGGAGCTCCATTAACGCCTTGGGCGACACGTAAACAGAGCGGCCATGCGCGCTGCATTCGGTTGGAGCATATGCATATATTGAGCCATGTGTCCCAAGTTCATGTCGGGCGCAAGCGCATTCGCCCAAGCTGTAATCAAGTCGCCAAATAGAGAAAGCTGAATTTTCGCGCTTTTTGATCGCGAATGGGTGCGAGCAGTCTGCTTAGTAGCGTGATTTAATCTGCTACCTCTTATATCTCATGTTCCTCGGTTAGGTTGAGACTGAATTGTTAAATATGTTAATTTCATGGGCGTATTTTTTGTCGGAGCAGTTATTTTTGTCAATTAAACACTAATATGGATGTGCTCTGTGTTTGCATTATGTCTATGCTTATAAAAATGATTCCACATGATTATTACCACTGTACGGTCATTTTGGTTCTCTCGTATTTTTCTTCGTGAGTAGGCGGTGCTTCGAAGTAGTGACATTTCAGCAGGTAGATTTCGCATATGGACGGCTGCAACAATGCACGCGAAGCAATGAAACGCGCCATTGCAATCAAATAGGACACCCTGCAACTTCTCCTGCCCATAAACATGCATATTATGCACCAAGTCGAATTCTCTGTATGAGAAATGTGCTCTATGGCAGTGATATGGGCACTGTTCGCCTTCTGTTTGTGACTTACATAAGTTACTCTTCAAATTAAGAAACTGCTGCTGCCATGATCGTCTCCATGCGCACATGCTGTGACGCTAAATAGAGCATTCACGGTAGAAAACTTGTCAGCATTTCACCCATTCTCACTGTTGTGTCAGAAGGAGCTGCTGGAGCAGTTAGCTGCATGAGAGGCTGGTTACTCCAGCTGTGTTGGCCATCGTGGACGCCAAGTTGAACAGCAAGCCGCTGTTTGCCGCAGCGCTGTTCACAACCCAACTCGGAAAATTAATTTTAAGATGTCTTTACATATACTGGGAGCGCATATCACAACGAGAGCGCACCAAGTGATGCTTCAAGGGACACTAAAGAGCAAAACGATTTGTATCTGATTAGTAAAGTACTCTTTCACGATACCAAAAACACCACGCTTGCTGCGAGAAGACGCTTAGTAAGCGAGAAAACGCGCAAAAACTAAATGTGGGCGGCGATGCCACCTTGAAGTTTTCGCACCATTCGCCGTGACATCACATGCTTTGACGGCGCCTACTAGGGACTAGGTAGTTCCTAATCGGTAAAAATGAAACACATTGTCCTCTGAGGGGGTCATAGACATAATATACCAAGTTTGGGGTAATTTTGTTGAGCCAATGGCTCCTAAATACGATAAATACACTTTGGAATCTATGACGTCACGCGGGGAGATTTCGGTGCGACATTTAAAAATTAAACATTGAACTTGATTTTCTCCTCTATTAATAAACCTATGATGGCGAAATTAACGACATTAGAGTTCTAAGAGCACCATTTATCTATCTAAACCGATTCATTGCTTATCTTTAGTGTCCATTTAATTTAAACAGCAGGTGATAGTGTGTTTTAAGGCCTACTTAGCGATCTAAGCCAAAAAGAGAATATATCTGCCCTGGTGGTGTATGAGATGTGGATTATGAGTGGATCCGTTGAAAACGTGCATATATATTCAGCCACTGGAACGTTCACATATATATTCGCATATATATTCAGCCACTGGATCATGTTACACATCGCTGCGCTGAAACTGGTGTGTACTTTTGTGCCACTGTTCAACGTGTATCGTCTTTTCTTTGTCACGTGAGAGCCGCAATCATATACGTTCAGGAAAAAATTATCTTGCCAAAGGTGTGCACTGCATGCAATTAATCCCACGTTCGAGGATAGATTAACACATCACGTTCGCCTTTCCCAAATCTTTGGGGTATTGTTTCTATTAACGTCATGCCTCTACATTTGATCCAGCAGATTCTACAACAGATAAAATCTATTTATCCTTATTCCTGTAAAGAAAGCAGATATCCAGATAGAAGCTAAACAGAATCAAACAAGAAATAAAACACTGAAGCAACTTTTCTTGTCCTCACTGCTGTATCAGAAGTTGCTTTTGGGTCAGACAAAACCAGACACACTGCTGAAATATGCGGAGCAAATGAGGTCGGGGTTGAGACACTGAAGCAGGTTTTTGTTCCTAAGCCTCTATCAGAAGACGATTTCGGCCCAGCCAGCCACCCAGGGTTCAGTTACATGACCTCACAAGGGCAATATTAACGTCTTTTCCTGTACCTGACACTCGCCTTTATTATCATTTACATAATGTCGCACAATAATCTCTAGCGTCACCTGCTACAGAATTGATTGGGCTCGTGGGCTCGTGGGCCGCGTGGGCTGGTGGGCCGCTAGTTCCGCCCCACTTGTCGTACCTGAACCCCATGTCATGGAACAGTCCATGGCTTAAGGGGAGTAACATCGCCGCTAGCGTTGAAATCCCCGGCAATCGCCTTCATTGTTGGGATCTCTGCCGAGGCACGAAAGACCGCAACGCGCACTTCGTGAAATCGTCGTACACGTCTGTGCGTCGTCTCATGCCCGCCCTTTGCGGGCGCTTTCGGGAGGGCGTCGAAGCGTTCCCGTCATTCTCCTTTATCTCCTTGTTCACGTCCATCACCAAGCTCACGCTGACTCTAAGAAGATCGCTCACTGTCGCAGTCGTTTCTTCTACACTAGGCTCTGGGTGCAGGTACAGTGAGCGAACGTACGCGTTTCGGATCATCTCCCGCCCGGAGCTGCAGATGACGCGGCGCCTTTGCTTTTCTTGAATAATCGGAAAGGCGTTGATGGTAACGTAATGCAATCCCCAGACGAGAACGATAAAGCACGTTCTGATGTCACTTCGTTGAGCTCCATGGTGAAATGGAGGGAAGAGAGAGCCGACAATGCGCAAAACAACGGTACTTACTATGCTTTACTATCAGTGCCGGGCTGAGCGTTAATTCAGACCATATCATTACTTGTCTTTTCAATAAAAACCATATTTTCCGACTTCCCTCTTCTGAAATTGAGGTAGAAGGATGTCGTTTATAACTGCCACCCGTATCTCAGGGCGCTATAAATAAATCCCCTGCTTTCTCTGCTAGAAGCAATATATTGTCCACACACATTATTAGCCCAGGGGCCCTCCTTTACGGCTTTGGTTTACGAGCGCCATGAAGCGGAATAGGCAGAATTGTGCTAGTCGATGCCATGGCCTCCGAGATTTACAACGCCACTCTTAGCGTTCCTGCGACCACTTGCGTTGCACACACACAACGGTCTGCCTCGCTTCTAGCTACTCTTCAAAAGAGCGAGCCGACTCTTCGCAATAGTGCTGCGTGTGGCATCGTCGAGGCGTTGCTCTTGGGATGTATTTCTGCGAACTCTTGAGCATGACTCGTTGGGGATCTTTGAATTTCACCCCGCCATTTTCACACTCGCGAAAACAAAGTAACATTTAATGAGCAGTGCTCATCAGCGTTCTGGCGAACGCCTGCTTTGAATATTGCTCCTGTCAACATTCAGTGGAATGTGGGACTTTGAGGCCAAGCTGTATGGGAAGCGTAGTATTCGAGTTGCATATCAGGCTCTGCAGCTTATGAGTCTCCGGAGTCTGAAATTTTTCCTTGGGTCTAAGCACTCACCTCAAGCATTAAAAAGATTCAACATATAGAAAGAAGGTTGTTAAATTAATTTACAATGAAGTATTGCCGGAATGACTGCCCCTCTCAACTAATGAAATGTAACGCTGTCATATTACTCCATTTGAGCTGAACATCTCAGTCGATTCGATTCCTATGCTTGCACCTGACTAGAGAGCTCGCTGTCGACTTCAACAAGTACCTGTCGTAACTGGCAACTAGACGTCACACGACGGGCCAAACTAAAGCAGTACGATAGGCCAGAACAATAAAAGAGTTAAACCGACCACAATATACGCCAAATACTCCCATTGGGTAAGCTGTCTGACATATCACCTATGTATTCTGTGTTTTATCTAACCTATCGCTATGCTGTGGATCTCCTTTTGCTGTTTTTTTCTCACATACCCTGCCTCTATCCATACAGTGCGAGCATTATGTTATAAAAAATAAAATAGACATCAGCCCCCTTTTCTGTGCGCGTGACAACTGAGCTTACGCCTCACAAAAGGCACTACTGCTCAGTTGATTCCTCGAGATATTATTTTTATTACTCTAATTTGACTAATAAGAGTGATATTGTACAGAACACAGTAAGTTATTGGTACAGATAAAAAGAATAAAGAGAACAAGTTGGGCAATTTGCTGGCAAACATATACAGTGTTTTCCACCCATCATGCAGCAGTATTTAAAAAAAACTCAGAAGCGGTAATCTTCTACGTGGATGAAGGCAATCGAGAGGCGTCCCGTACTTTGTGTTCTTAAGCCTTTGCTGCCCAGCGTGGACCAAGAGAAACAGCCGACATTTAAAGCAAAGCTTTTATGATCTAGACTTCTGTGGCATAGTCCGCCAAAAACCCGGCGCCGTCGAGTGTACAGAAATGCAGGTGTACACAAATTCGGCCCTCGAATGTGCGTCGGTCAGATGCGTATTTGTATGCGCCGTTTTCCAATAAGTGATACGCTTTCAATCATGGGCTTGTCGGCGATGAGCCGTTTCTGACATGGCAACCTGATCTTTTATCGAGGTCACGTGTCATTTCACGTTGCCACATTTCATTGTTTCATCCATGACCTCCGTTGTTGCCTGAATCAATAGAAGTGTTGCGCTGCTAAGCCCGTGGGTGAAGATCCCATTCCCGGCGAAAAAAACGGTTAGGAGGGAGCATCGCGCAATTCGATATAAAGCAAAGTAATAGGTCAGGGACGCACATGCCTGTCAGGCACGCGCACGGATTCGATGATTCGATACCTGCCATGGCGGTCGCATTTCGATGGAGGCGAAATGCTAGTGGCCCGTGTGCAGTGCAGTGTCAGTGCACGTTAAAAAGCCCCAGGTGGTCGAGATTACCCGGAGGCCTCCCCTACGGCGTCGCTCATGGCGCGAGTTGCTTTTGGACGTTAAACCCTATGAACCAAAAACCAATCAACATAGCTTAGTGGGAAACCGAGCATCTTAGCTGTAGCGGATAGCCCTGTACAGCGCGTCGCGTTGGTATTGTTCTCAAGCATGCGGCGCGCGCCGATGATGCATGGCGAATAGATCGCAGGGAAGCACGAACAGGGTCACGGTAAAGCGATGACAAACACGGAGAAGCCAACCGAATAATCGGATAGCTTTATTTTGCATCGTCACAGTGAGAGCTCTGGAGAGGGCTGAAACAATACTGCCCAGGGGTCCGCCTCCGTGCTTGTTATCTCTTTCCTGTGTCCATGTTCGTGCATGCGTGATATTTTTTCACCATGCGTCACTGGTGCGCGCCGCAGGCTTTAGAAATAGCCCAAAGGCAAAGCGCTACCCAGGGTTATGCGCTGCGGAAAAGATGTTTACTTGCCCACCAAGCTCAGCGTTGTGTTCGCTGAACGCAGTAGCAGAGAGTCCATCGGAAATTCCTCAGCATTCCATGAACGCTCGGATGAATTACTCGGAATTACGCCGCCGAGACGTGAAACACGCCCGCGACATCGGCTTCAGAAACACACCATATCCACCGGCAGTCGAGATATTCATAGCTGACAGTGTTAAGGCTGCCTATAGATGCAACGTCGATATAATTCAATCTAGATATAATTCATCATAATCCAGATATAATCATCAGATATAATTCAGATCCAGATATAATCCAGATATAATTCATCATAAAGTTTGCACTTTATGATGGCCTCTTCATGTCCTGGTAATAGCCCTCACTCAAAGCTCAACTTGAAGGCCAGCCTTCGTTCAACCGTGTTGGGCGTATCCCCCTGCTCCTCCACCATCGGCTGATAATGGCGCCGCGCTTTTCAAGAATTACTGCCGGTGATCGCTCCACCGCCGGTACCACTCCTGCCGAAGGGCGGCGCTGCTCATCAGTCTAAAAATCCGACGCTGGCACCAAGAGTCCCGTCACGTTGAATACAGATATAGGCCATGATGTCTAATGATACGGACAAATTAAAGTGAATCAACATACATTAAAATGAACCAAGAGTGAATGAAATGACTGAAGTGCGAATCAAGAATGAATCAAGCGAGTTAGGTGTGACTCAAGACGGAAACAAGTGACGCAAAGGCGAATCAAGAATGAATCAAGTGGCTTAAGTGCCAATCAGCGTACATTTAATGTGAATCAAGAGTGAATAAACGCACATTAACGTGCATCAATAGTGAATCAAGTGAATTCAATATGAACAAAAAATTAATCAACTGTGTTGGGTGAATCAATATGTATTAAAGTAAATCAAGAGTCATTTACGAGTGTCTCGCCGAGCACAGGCTTTCGCCAGGGAACCGATAACTTTCCAAATGAAACATTCCGTATGCCATTCTGTCACGGGTTTACTGCATTCACCGGAGCAGGCTACACGCAGAAATAAGGATGAAGCGGGTGTTCTCTGTTGCACATACACGTACATACATTTTATAAATTCTCAAAGCACTCGCATTATACACAATACTATAAAAAGCTGTTATCTATGCACTCCATAGTCTATATAAATGGAGGAAAAGTCAATAGGCACAGATCACCCCGATCCCCGGCTGTCATGAGGAGCGTTCCGGAATGATGCTGCGAACGAACTTTGAGAGTCCGGTGGAGAGGCTGCGTGTCACGAACGAGTGCCTTCGTTCCACCGCACGACGACTGGAGTAGGTGCAGTGTTTGACTGCCCCAGGACATGCGCCAACCAACGGTTTATAGCCATAGGCTGAAGGACATCAGGCATTGGCAGGAGCCAGAATTTCTCGTCCTCATGGCTACTTCTTCCGCCGCTCCTGCGCTTCTTTCTCTCTCTCTCTCTCTTTTTTTTCAAGATGCTCGCGCCACGAGGGTTTCTCGCGTCGCTCTTCCTCTTTTTTTTCTTTCCGTTTCTATTACGGTGTCTCAAGAGCGTACTCGTGACTTCGACATTGTCGTCATCACCTTACCATTGTCATTATATGCACCACATGAGACATTCCAGTAATTTAACGTTTCCTTGCGGAATCCATACGTTTTCCGTATATTGCCCATATATTTGCCATATATTTCTGTAAGCATCTTACGCGGACATATGGAATTATTCAAAATCGCATACGAAACATTTCAGTAGGATTTTCTGTAGTCGAGAGAGAGAGAGAGGAAGGTTAAGTGAAAGGCAGGGAGGTTAACCAGAAGTTTTTCGGTTTGCTACCCTGCACTGGAGAAGGGGTAAGGGGGGATAGAAAGGTAAGGCAGGAAAAAGGAGTAAAAAAAAACGCACACGCACTCAAGCACGGAAGCATCATAGTCGTTTAGCGAGGTCGGTTGAGCGGAGAAACTTCAGCAGCGCCTTCGTCGCTTTCTGGTTGGAAGCTAGAACGTTCCGCCACTCCAAAATTGATTGTTCAGAAAGCGGCTGGTCATCGAGGCGTGCTTGCGTTGCTGAGAGCTGTTGTCTTTGGGAGCTGTAGTGAGGACAATGACACAGGACGTGCGCAATGGTTTCCTCGCTGCCACAGTGAGCACAGGCAGCACTGTCTGCCATTCCGATTCGGTAAGCCAAGCTGTTCGTGAAAGACACTCCAAGCCACAGGCGGCAGAGGACTGTTGTTTCGGATCGGGATAGTCCGGACGGAATTTGAAGTTGAAGTGATGGATCCAGACGGTGAAGGCGGGTATGCCGATAACCGGACGTATTCCACATTGAATGCGTTAGAGCCCGTGCGAGAGAGCGAATCTTTGATGCTGCATCGGTTCGTGATAATGGAATGTCTTCCTGCACGCCACCTTCATGAGCATTCTTTGCAGAATTATCGGCATGTTCGTTGCCGTCGATGACACAGTGGCCTGGAAGCCACTGAAAAGTTATGTCATGCCCTTTGTCTCTTAATTGCTGATAGGTTTGTCTTATTTCCAATACTAGTTGGTCTTGTGCACCACGACGTAAAGCTGACGACAGACACTGCAGTGCTGACTTCGAGTCTGTAAATATGCCCCATTTCAGTGGCGACTAGTCGAGATGGAACGTTGAGTGAAGGGACATCCTAAAATCACATCATTACAACAACGATAGCCTGACAAGGCTGAGAAGGAAAAAGAAATGATAATGATGGACAACGTGCATATGACGACACTGACAGGAGAGGTGCCAGCAGCAAGAATGACATGATGACGGCACTTCGACGGCATGACAACACGAGAATGAACGACGACGGTGGGTCAATGACGAAGCGTTGACGACAAAAAGGCAACGAAGGGCCAGTCTGCGAACTCCCCTGTGTCACTAAACGGACGGATCAAATCCTGCTTCGAACTGTTGTATTCAGTTAGGGTAAATGTTTTTATCCATATTTTAAGCAATAATGGTTTGCATCCATCCACCCATATTCTATGGTCATTAAACGATGCGCGACCACGGCAGTAAAACTCACGTGCTGGTAAACAAAATGACACGGACAGCACGGGCAGAGAAAGAGAGAAAAAAACGTTTATTAGGTGGCCATTAAGTGAAGGGGGGGGGGGGGTCCCTTATTTCAGGAACAGAAAAAGACCCTGTTTCAAGTACTTAATTGCAATAGAAAGATCTTCGCATGCTTATACAATTTTTTTTTTGTGGGACAGCAAAGCGTTTTTATCGTATTTATGTTTTTGTCCGCTGTTTCCGATCAGGTACGGTTATATTAGCTATCCTCCTCGTGCTTTTCCATAGTCACCGGACTTGTTCACGCCGGTTCTTGGCAGTAACTCTTTCCTGGGGACATTCATTTTCACTTCAGTGTGCCACTTCACAACTTTTCGCAATTGCATACAGGGTCCGGACATCTCGCACAATGTTTATGTCTTTTTAATCACGTTTTCCTTTCTGCCCACCCCTGTGCTCTCTCGCCCATATTGTCACCTTTCCCAGTAACAATATGTACAACGTGAGTGACTTCGCAAATTGTTCGTTCAACGTGAAGTAATCTCGGTTTGCGTAGGAATAAAAAAAGAAGTCGACTTTTCACTGTGCTAACGATCTATACACGTGCGCACGTAAACGCTAACCTCTAACTGGCCCAAAATAATGCAGGCGTTCCTTTCAGAAACATTGCCCAGCTCGTAACGTTTTATCGTGCGCACGCAAGCGTTCGATGCTATTTGCTTTCGTCGCAATGCGATGTGCTCTCTTAATCCTACGTTTTCACTTAGGGACTTGTGTATTAGTTTTACTGCCTCTGTTGCGCGCTTTGTCCAAGCACCAGCGATACGTGCGTCACCGTGAGGTGAAGAGAAAGCCAGCTATCTGCCCACATACATGCTGAAACAATACACAGAGCGGAGATTTCGGGCCGTGTTATAGAAGGGAAAGGGCGCGTAACAATGCGGACGAGCACAGGAAGCGATATCGGAAAGGCGGATGGGCAGCTGCCGATACGGACACATCACCATGGCAACGTCTCGTCCACGCTCCCATTCCAACGGCACCTCCCTGCAAATGGGTACGCTGGGGAAATCAGGCAAAGCACGTTCCAGCCTTTGCAACGGGATGCGCCCCACAGACTTCAGAACCAGCAGTGGCCTAACGTGGACTGTCATAAAAAGACGCGCGTTAAGCCACGACACGGCGCTGGACGCCATTGATATTCGTGTGTGGGTCAGTGACAAACAGTGTGAACAACGCGGTCAAAAAAAGACCTCAGAGACCGCCTGGCAGTCTGTTTCCTTACTACCTTCGTTCAGGTCGGCAACTATGTCCTGCATGGATTCTGCACGTCCCCGAGAAACAGCATCCGTTAGGCGAGCGGAAACTTTCCTGTTTCCCTTTTTTTTCTTCCCTTTCGGCTCCCTGCTTCTTACAAGAAAAGTTCGTCGCAGCTATCTGTATCTGTGCTGCCACAATAATGTCGATTGGTATAGTTAGTCTATATTTCAAGAGTTTAATATAATAATACAGATGTCGGGGTTATACGTTCCGAAACCACGATCCAGGGACGCCGTAGTTGAAGGCCCCGGAAATTTTGTCCATCCGGTGTTCTCTAACGTGCACCTAAATATAAGTACACGGCATCTAGCATTTCGCCTCCATCGAAATGCGGCCGCCGCGGCCGAGGTTCGAACCCGCGACTTTCGGGTCAGCAGTCGTGCACCATAACCACTATGCCACCATGGCGGATTTTTTCAAGAGTTTGTCATAGTTACTCTAGTAAATTGAATCTTAATAAATTCCTAGTGTGATTTTACCGCAAGCTTGCCCGAGCAGGTGCCACTCACTAAATGCTCACGTTGTATCATGTCAGCCGAGATTTACTTATGGAGTTGTTCCGACGAGAACGCATTCATATCCATTTGGAAGAGAGCGACGTGGTTAGTTGGAAGTGCCCTGCATCTTCACAGTTGCGTCTACGTACTTTCTAACGATAAAAGCTAGTGCACGAGCAGATCTTTCTAAAAAAATACAACGATAAGCTGAGGCGTGCTTTTGTACCATAAAAGTTAATAGTAATTGGGACTTTAACAGAATGTGGCGCTGGCTTTCACACCTAGACATACAAGTAAGCCGCTATAACCTCTCAAAACTACTGCACTGAATTGCGAAGGCCTGTATAATGACCCAGACGTTTATTGACAGCTAGGCAAGCGTCCATCATGGATTTAAATGTCAGTTTATCTCGATCATTATGAATGAGAATGTTTCCACGAACGTTCTTCTTGCAGGTTTCTTTTCTCTTTTAGGGGCGAAGCTCCTCTTAGTCTAACCTTGTCACGTCTCCGTTGTCCGGCGTAACCACCTTTGCAAACTGCCCACTACTTCGTCTTTGCAAACATCCCACTACAACCCATCACCGATCGTTTGCAAACTGCCCACTACTTCGTCTTTGCAAACATCCCACTACGATCCATGACCGATCCATTACTTCACCGACCATAAAGCCGTTGTAATGAAGGGGGAACAGAAGCCACGTCTAGCTACGACTTACGATGAATAAAATTTCTTGTATAAATATATACAGTGTTTGTCACGTCTTTGATGATGTACTGGGCTATCGCTTTGATTACTGCTGGGCGAAACCACTGAAGATTTCACGGCGTAACCATGATTGCTTCAGGAGCTTCGCCCAAGCTCTTCATCATTCACTCGTGGATATGCTGTGAATTTTTTTTCTTTTTCATAGAAGGCGGCGTCCTATGTACCACATTCGGCTATGTGACATATGCCAAGGGTGCGTTTCTGCACGACAAACGACAAAGACGGAGCGCATACCCTCCGTCAAAATTGTTGCTGAATCTGTATGAAACAATATGTCACCAGCATGTGTACACTTGTCACCTGTATATGTGTACACTTGTCAAGTGACACCACCCAAACATTGACATATTCTACATCAATCCACTGCATTTCATTAGGTAACTCCTGACAATTTTTCATTTCTACTTTTTAAGCCCTTGGAAGAAACGAGATAAAAGTTTTAGCATTCTGTTTGATTTTCTTTCTTGATTTTTTGCTAGAGTCCACACGTCTTCAATTTCAACTGGACTCTGCCAGTGCGAGGTCACCTTACGTATGTCTACATAAGAGTCCCTCTCATTAGAGTTCCTGTATATGCTAGCTTTAGGTAGCAGAGTTGCGCATAGGTCCGGCTAGCAACCACAGCTATGCGGTGAAGTAGCACTCCATTTGTGTAGGCGACATGCCTATTGTGTCGGCATTTAACATGTCCGGCGTGTCGAAGACCGGCGATAAGCACTGATTATAGATGATTAGTGTTAATTCAGTTCGCTGCAAAGGCGGCGTCCAAAAATACAAAAATTGGCCCAAGCGTCAGCTTCTCCGCAACGCATGGTTGCTAGCGGCGTTTGGAAGACAGATGCGCAACTCTGCTACCTAAAGGTAGCATATACAGTAACTCTACCTCTCATGAATTATTTTGCATTTTGCATCGGAATAGCTGTCACACGAATCATTCTGTGGCGCGCTCGCTGCAGATGGCAGAAAAGTTTACTCGCAACTGCGCTAACTAGCTCTTGTCGAACATTACACAGTTTCAGAATAGCGTACGCACAGATAGCGTTCGTTGGGTACGATACGATATTTTCTTCACTTAACGTGGGTACTCAAGAGGACAGCGTATGACGCATGCGCAGTGGCGACAAACGCTAACGCAAAGCTTTGCGTACCCTATTCTAAAACTACGTATTATTAGAGCAAACCATTTCGGAATGCAGGCGTCGTAATCCATCGCATCCTAGGGCAAAACATACACGGCAACAAATTTTTAAGGGCAACAGACCTGCGCAAACGGGGTAGCCTGAAATGGTGTTCAGTGTGGTCTCTCAGATAGCCTAAGTAGTTTTTGTATGAATGCACCGCCCAAGGTTCCCGTCTTTCTATCAATGCTTCTCCTACTCCTTTATGAGCCCATCCCTGCTTATTCTGAAGCTCCGACTTTCTCGTCGGCGTAGGATCGCTTATATTTATGTAATTGCATCTGCTCTAGATATGTCTACACCCTCTGGTCCTCATCTTGTCCTTAAACATTGCTTAAACATTGCTCAAATTTCTTCCTTTAACACTGCATTCTTTCTACTATTCAGGCAGGAATGTTGCACATCGTTGATAGGGGTGTCGTGCCTTGTAGGTAGCCGAAGTCCTCTTGAATACGTAAATGCGCGTGATGAATGTTGTCGGGGGAAAGAAAAACGCCCAAAAGTATCAAGCTTTTTCATTTAGTGTCACTGATGGGACAAAATTCGCAAGCCGAAATTTCGCAAGAGACCGCGGCGTATGCGAGGGTGATATATATAAAAAGAAAAATCACCTGCATGAAATAAATAAAACATCGGAATTTTTTTTAGAAAATGGGAGTTTGCACAATATAAAGGTTTAAAAGCTGCTAAACTATTTATATCACGAACTCTCTCCTAACCATTCTCTCTCTGTTTCCAGCATGAATTTCGCAAAACATAATGTGGTTTTCGGAGGTTGAAAGGAGGCTTGTATGCAAGTTCTCAGAGAGGGGGAGAGAACAAAAAAACGTGACTCCTGCATTCAAAGGGAGATACGCTATATAGCTTCTTGGCAAGAAAATATGAACGCTACAATCGAGACTGGAGTACAAGTGTCATGAGGCTATCCCATTTCACTGCGCACTTGAGTTAAAACCATCAGCCTAAGTGCATTATCTATCCAGAAAGGATGCGCTCGGACCCGAAGAGTAAAGAAGAATTCTCCGATGCTGCGCGATCTGCGCGCGCGTTTTTCATTTTCCCTTTCCTCGCACTTGTCATCCCATCTACCCGGAGAATTCGGGATTAAGGCCGCCGCGTCACACAGATTCAATCAGCTTTTTGAAATCGAGTTCAGTAGGGCAACTTCTTGTGATGAAATATTCAGTCCCGTCGGCGAGGAAGTTTTGTGTCACTGTTGGGGAGAGCAGAGGGGGGGCAAGCGGCTTTGCCTCAGTCTATGCGCTTTTAAATATGCAAGCCGAGCAGCGCAATTAGTTGCGCATCGCGTAGCCGACTGCTGCGATGGCCTACGCATTTTTTTCCCACGCCATCATCGCAGGAAAACAAGGCAGCGTGCGGGGCTGCCTTATATTCTAGGTGTAACGGCAGTATTGATGCTATTATATGCGGTGAGCACGCTTCTTTTCTTTTCTGGTCGTAGCGTTCCCCATGCCGATATGCTAAGTGCGTCGCAAAGAAAAACTTTTACAGGGTCAAAGAAGAGGAAGGAATGGAATGAAAGGAAGGGAGGTCAGCCAGACGCGCATCCGGTTTGCTACACCTTCACTAGGGGGAAGGGATGAAAGGATTAAAAGAAAGAGGGAAGAAAACCCTGTCATGGTGCATATGCGCCTGTCCATTGCCCACCTACAAGCGGTCGCTTAAACCGGCCGATTGTCCCAATACCCTTGTCGAGGACAGGCGCTGCAAGGGGCCTTCGCTCGTTCGCTCACAAAATGTCACAAACTTGGTTGAGCGACCCCAGTGTCTGGAACCGCCGCCTTCATAAACTAGACCCACCGAGGAAGCTCCAAGTTCCATCGCACCTCTCCCGCCATGATGCAACATTACTGTGCCGCCTGTGGCTAGGAGTAGCTTTCATGAAGGCGTACTCTTTTTGCATAGGAATGGCAGACACCTCCAGATGCGACTGGTGCAATAGCGACGAAACGATAGAACATCTACTGTGTTTCTGTGAACGTTTTGTGAACGAACGAAATGTTCTGCGCAATGCGCTGAACAAGCTAGACGACAGACCGTTTTCCGAAGAGAAGATCCTCGGATCGTGGCCCTACGCATCGCAGGCAACGTTTTGCCGATGGTCGCAGGCCAGCAAAAACGTTGGTCGCAGGCCAGCAAAGCGACGCGAGCATTGCTATTGTTTTTTACAGGGTCAAAGAAATAAAAAGACAAATGAGGTGGGCTAAGTTTCAAGATGTTGATATAATTATCGTTCAGTGGTCGACCACAGTGTCATCGTGTCCGCTTAAGGCGCCGTTGACTTCTTTGCAGAGTAAATAACTTACACGATGCCGAAAGGGGAGTGTGAGCCTTCCGAAGAATACATCCGCATATAAAAAAAACGTGCTTCCGGTAGCCATGTGTTGATTGCTTTCGCAGATAGATCGTCTGGTGACACGAACACTAAGTAAAACGTGAACTTAAAACAAGCTTTATATTTTAGTATTAGAGGTGAACTCGTTTGACGTATTTTGACTGTATTTGACGGGAAAGCAGGCAAAAATGCGGCGGGAACATGTTAGCGTAGTAAGTACCTCGAAAATTTTGGCCCGCTCATAAGAAATAATTATGCTCCGGGATCGCGGGGGATTGACAGCCTACCATGATTTCCTCGGATTGTTATTTTGCATTCGAGACAAATCTAAGTGAAATAATTGGTGTCTCTGTTGGCAGATGGCTGTCAGGTAGGCGTTTTCCGCTTCGTAGCATTGTTACTGTGAGTGCTGACTATAGTTTTCAACTGAGCGGCGCGGAAAATCCACCCACGCCATCAATGGATGTCATGAAAATTGGGACGTTCTTGCAGATCACGGTCCACTCAAGTTTTCACAAGCGCTTAGATGCATTTCCCTGCTTTCTGCGGGGAGACTGCTATGTCGACTTCACTCTCTGTGACAATAGTCTAGCCGTGATTATTTGAATGCTGGGAACAAAAGTTCATCGTTCCTATATTTAACCTGACGAAGAAAGGACAAACTTATGTTTCATTAAAAGAGGTCTCTGCGAAATAAGCCAAGTAAACAGAATAATTAAAGGGGAGGGGGAAAGATATTGAAGCCTGTAGCGAGCACGAAAAAGACTAAAAGTAAGAGAGTATCCTCTGTGTAATCATGTTAAGTTTAAGGTAAACGATGACGGTTTAGGCACCTTATAGAATGTGTTCACAGGCACTCCCTTTGGCATAGCTGGGAGCGAAAAGCTAAGTCACCAAAATATGTCAAACTCGACTGCAGCACATCATCGAGGAAGCAAACTAAATAATAAACTCAGTCCAATATGTTCCAAGATTTATAGGAATGTAAAGCAAGTGCACTGGCACAAATACAGCTTTACACTTTACGCAAAAAAGCAAAAGCACCGATGTCATGCTATTATGATAACATCACGTGTGATGATAAATATAAAAAGGATAAACTTGCTGCGCTATGCGCCACTTTCAAAAGTGGTGCCACAATATTCGGAAAGCGGAGTCGTCTATCGCTTTTTTGGTCTTGGCTGCCAAACTGGATTACATAGCGTGGCGCACCGTGTGAGGAGAGCTGTTTGATGAAGGTCGAAACATTGTACTTTGCGTGTTTTCGCTTCTCTTAAAGGGGCCCTGCAACACTTTTCCAAGTAGCCATGGAATGGCTTCACTAAAGGAGATTATTGCCTCACGAATTGACCGCCGCAAAAATTTTTAGAATCCGTCGAGTACGAGCGGAGTTACAAAGATTTCTCGCACGCTGTATTTACTTTCTCTCTTCTCTCGGCCCGACGAAAGCGCTGGAAGCTAAGCTGGGAGGAATGGCACAGGGGAAGAAGGTACTAGAGACGTGAATTGGGCTAGTTCGTGCGTATTAACTGCAGACATAACTGATTAGCGCAAAAAAAAAAAAAACAACGGACAAGGTATGCGCTCCGTGCTGTCTGTCGTCTCTACCTTGTCCGTTATTTTTTGCGCTAATCAGTTATGTCTGCAGTGAAGAAAGTACGTCACGTGCGCCTCGCGACCTTGAGCGCTTTTTCTTTTTTCTTCGAACGCGCGGCGTTCTTTAAGTGCGATCACGCGTGCGCGAGGGCAAGTAGCGGTTTCCCGCGGCGGCCGCAGTAACTACCAAGCGCGTCATGTTGAAATCAGCCAATAACATGCATCTTGAGTCAGTGACGCAGTGATTTTGAGTAAATAGCATCATTTCTCGAGAGAAGAGAAAGCGATTTTTAGCTGACTTTGAGAATTTGTTGTAAATCCCAGGCCGCGTGCTGCGCTATAATGTTTGGCTCGCATGTTCTTGGGAGCCTCGACTACCGATCGGCAACGTTTTCTGACCATGCTGAAAAAGTGTTGCAGGGCCCCTTGAATGCGAATGATTATTATGACAGACCCCATGGGTGTTTCTTCGTCCGACCGCTTAGTCTCAATGACAACAACAACAATAATAAAAGGTAGTTGAAGTTTGAATGGAAGCTGTGAATACAGCGATTTTTCAACTTTTTGCCGTCATGAGAACATACTTTACTCTGTATGGTTTCGCTCCTGCCAGAATAGCGACGCTAGCAGCAGGGACCTTGTGAAGACCAGTGGGGCATCCGTAAATTCCCTGAGTTGGTAATAAATGGTGCCTAAACTACATGCTCCGTCACATATTTATCTACAAAAAACACCAAGAGCGCCTATGCGCTTGCAATGAGTGGAAATGCGAAAGCATTAATGTCCAATTGAACGCCCGAGTGATCAAGCAGCGTGCTGCCCGAGTGATCAAGCAGCGTGCTGCCCAAGCCTGAAAGCAGCAGCAGCAGTAGCCTGCGGTGCCAATGTGCATGCCACCGATGACCTGCGCCACGAGACACCGAGGAAGCTGCAGTGGCCACAAAAGTGTTTCCTTACCTCCGCTTATATCCAAAGTGTTTCTTTACCCCCGCTCAGCTCCCTGAAAGAGCGCACAGGAGGTGGTGTCGCAACCAATGGGAACTTAGGAGCCGTGTTGCGGGGACAGACGCCAACTTTTTCGCTCAATATGAGCCATTCGGCACTTTCGCTTCAATAAGCTGCCTATATATATATATATATATATATATATATATATATATATATATATATATATATATATATATATATATATATATATTGTATGTATGTATGCCCCGCCACGGTGGTCTAGTGGTTATGGCACTCGACTGCTGACCCGAAGGTCGCGGGATCGAATCCCGGCCGCGGCGGCTGCATTTTCGGTGGAGGCGAAAATGTTTGAGGCCCGTGTACTTAGATTTAGGTGCACGTTAAAGAACCCCAGGTGGTCGAAATTTCCAGAGCCCTCCACTACGGCGTCTCTCATAATCATATGGTGGTTTTGGAACGTTAAACCCCAGATATATATGTATACTGATGACCACTTGTCGTCAACTACTCTTCAACCGTGGCACTTTTTAGTGCCAAATTCAAGGATAAGTAAACGTTTCCGCCGCACTGCCAAGCTGCATCAACGGCTGTAGAGCTTCTAACCATTCGTGAGACAATCCGTTTTACCGGATGTTTTGTTTCAGACGACACAGAATTTTTTTTTTTATAATGCTATGACAGTATAAGAATCCTGCGTCCTCACACATGAACTCTACGTCGGCGCGGATGTGCTTTGCCGCTGGTAAAATTACATTGATGTGAATCATTAACTAAACTTCGTTAATTATCTTTTTATTTTCAACTTGAGCACCAGTTCATATTGTCGCGGTGCACCGTCTAGTGGAAACCAAGATGTATGCTACGACAGCAAACGGCCTGTTTTATGCACCAGCATAGGCCAAACACAGTGGCGTAGCCAGGGGGGGGGGGCACACCTGGCCCGTTCCCCCCCCCCCCCACCCGAATTTTTTTTTGCCGTGGCATACACAGCACACAATGACACTCGACCACATCCGCCTACCCCTACCCTGCCCCCCCTTCAGATCATAGAAGTGCCCCCCCCCCCCCCCCCCGAAAAAAATTTATGCCTATGCCCCTGGCCAAACAAAACACAACCTACTCTTCGAAGAACGTCTCGTTCCGCGAGACAGAGAGCGTGAGAACGCGCATCGTATTTGTTGTTTGCAAGGAGCGGGGCCGCATTTGCCTCCCTCTAAAAGGGCATCGCCCCGTTGCTACAATCAAGTCAGTTCAATATAAAGTCGTTTTGCACAAGCACCAGTCCCTCGCACATATAGTCACTCGCTTACGTACGGCTTTTTGCGCACTACGTGCACACGTTCAGGTCGGTGCTGGCGGCGCCTCGTACAGTGGGGGCTAACCGAGGCGACCTCGTAGGCGACCTCACTTAGTCGCCGCAACTCCTGATAAGGTCCGCGGTATCGCCTGAGCAGCTTTTCAGATAGTTTCTGTCTTCGTATTGGCGTTCAAAACCATGCCCTGTGGCCGGTTTCGTAGGTTACAGGTCTATGGCGGAGATTATAGGGACCTGTATCGTGCTCTTGCTGTCGGTATATTCGCAAACATGCATGGGAGCTTCCTGGCTTCCTTCGCACGTTGCGTAAACGCGTCGGCACCCCTCTCTTTGTTATCGCATTCGTGCGGCAGCATCGCGTCCAACATTATCCAGGCTGAAGAGAGCCATCCCTGTCGTTTCTTGTTTAGCCGTGCCCTAAGTAAACGTTATACAAGGTAGAATCTCGTCCCACTTTTTGTGCTCTATGTCCACGTACATGTCTTTCAGTGTCTTATTCCGGTGTTCGGTTAGTCCGTTGGTTTGCGGATGGTAGACTGTCGTCTTACGATGAATCGTACCACTGAGCACCAGGACATGATGTAAATGCGCTACTGTGCATGCGGTTTCTCGTCTGTTATTACGATCGATGGTGCGCCTGTCTCAGCACAACATTCTCTATTAAAAAGCAGGCTACCTCCGCCGCTGTGCCTCTTAGGCAAATTTCGAGGGCGTCACAATTAGACATATCTATTTTTTTAGAAATCGTAAAAATCGCACGTAATTTGAGGTTATCCAAAAAAGCCATTATCCAAAAAGGAGGACTTTTTTTAGCTGAAGGCTTTGACTATTTGAGAAAATCACGTATTTTTCAGTAATTGTGACACCCTCCCGCGCCATCAAAATTTCGGGCATCCCCGCCCCCTCCCCCCCAACCCCCCTGACTACGGGCCTTCTTTCCTGGCTCTCACGAAATTCTTGCACGAGATCGGTCTGGATATAAAACCTTGCCGAGTCTTTCTCGATTCCGGTTTATTCACCACTTTCTTCGTCCTCATAATTAGCACCCCTTCTCCGACGCTGAGTAGCAGGTTACAACTTTAATTGAACTCTCGGCTTAAATGTCCGCAATAAATGCCTCTCTCTTTGTATCTTTTATGCAATTGGAATCCACCTTACAGGTCACAACTTTATTCGCTTAAAGTTACTCAGAAATACTAACACCACAATAAGGAGATGTATGCGCACCATGAGAAATCGACGCAGTAATGTTGCGATGCCCAAATTCTCCAGAATCGTGTGCCTCAAATATATTAAAATCAGGGAAATTAATAAAAGCCATTCAATCTTCCCTTTAAGAAGTCTTTATATTTTAAATAGCGGACACTTACGGAGAGCAATGATTTGATACTGCCCAACGAAGTTTATCCCACTCGTAATAACTTTAGGTCAAAATTCTGTTCTGTATACATATGCCTGAGCTTCAGCCGAAGTAGAAACCGATCGAGCAGCACTCGCGCCATATTTCGGCAGATTAGGTGTCGCAAGCTTGGCTCAAGCAGTTGCGTATGCAATGGTGACTTCTCAGCGCATTTCTTGAACGCAGAAGCCGAAAGCTCCAACTATTAGGTCACTGGCGCACGCATATAACTCGACACTATAAGAACCGTGTCAACTCTTCTATGCGAACTAGCGATCGTGGCACTTGGCAAGTGAGTCTAAACCCATTACCTACAACTTAATCATATGCGCTACATCCCCGTTCTCGTCCGCCGCGGTGGCATAGCGGTTACGGTGCTCGGCTGCTGACCCGAAGGTCGCGGGTTCGATCCCGGCCGCGGCGGTCGCATTTCGATGGAGGAGAAATGGTAGAGGCCCGTGTACTTAGATTTAGGTGCACGTTAAAGAACACCAGATGGTCGAAATTTCCGGAGCCCTCCATTACGGCGTCTCTCATAATCATATCGTGGTTTTGGGACGTCAAACCCCAGATATTATTGTTATTACATCCCCGTTCTCATTATATGCTAATTTATCATGTATTGTATTCTAGGCGCCGATATGAGCATCTTCTGTGCTTACTTCTCAATAAAGAAAATATTTAAAGGGGTGCGAAACCAATTTTCCATATAATCATCAAATAACATCAGTATCAGAGTTTACTGCCTCACTAATCGATGGCTGCGAAAATTTTTCCAGTCCGCCTCATGAAAAAGTGAAGTTTCAGGCATTTGTTGCGCGCTTCCAGCGCTTTCTCTCTTCTCTCGTCCCGACGATCGTGCCGGAAGCTACACAGGGAGGGATGGCACGGGGCAAAGAAGCTACGTCAGCGGGCGTCATGCGTCGAAGAAGCTACGTCAGCTACGTCAGCGGGCGAATTCCGGCGCGCGCTAGTGTTGCTTCTGTGTAATTTTAGCACACTAGAGAACACGCCGCAGGCACGTGGTGGCACCCCTTGGCTAGAAGCGCATCTGTTCCAAATGGCGCTCTTGGTTTATGTCAGCTATCGCCCAATAGAAGCAATTTGCTCTATGACGACATACAGCTGGCGCCTCGCCACCGAAGAGAGTGAGGACGGGCATCTGTAAGAAAAGAGCGCGCTTTATTAAGTGGCAACTTCGCGCTCCGCCGGTAAACGCTGCTTGCCACGCACGACTGGAAGATATGGTTGAGCTGTTCCCAGCAGCGTCTGTTTTCCACTTTCACCAAGCACGAGGGAAGTCTCAGGGAAGTCTCAGGGAAGTCTCTTTAACAAATGCCTGTGTAAACCTATTTAGTTGAGGACGTCACTCTGAGAAGATCCCGATTGTCCCCACCCTGTCACTTTCTTCATTAATAATAATTATTGTGGTTTAGCGTACCAAAACCACGATATGATTGAGAGACGCAGTAGTGGAGGGCTCCGGAAATTTCGACCACCTGGGCTTCTTTAACGTGCACCTAAATTTAAGTAAAGAGCCTCAAGCATTTTCGCCTCCAACGAAGGTGCAGGATTTGATCCCGTGACCTTCGGGTCAGCAGTCGAGAACCATGAGCACTAGACCACCGTGGCGTGTGCTCTCTTTTATTCTTTAATAATATTATTAATAATAATAGTAAATGCAGAGTACAGGGATATGCCGTGCAACCTTCCAAAGGTGCGCAGTGGATGCTGCACCGTAGGTGACAGAGCTATAGCTCTTTCAGAATGTAATATCTATGCTCGCTGATTTTTTAAGTAACTAAACTGAGGCCATCTTCTCAAAGCTTTACTTTAGTGTGCGCGGTTCTTTGCTACGAATTTATTCTATCAAAGAGGCAGTGTGAAAGCAGTGCGAAGCGAAATTAGTAGGCGTACAAATTTTTTAGTGAATGTCAAAGGTGTTTTATAAGTTGGCTTTTGAGCTGTATATAGTACTAACAGGAAAGAACAGAGCGTTACCAACGAAATAATTTCCTAATGAAAGCAACAAAAAACAGCTGAAGTTTTCAGAAAAACATCGCTGAAATTCTCAACTCTGAACATAAGATCAACTCGCCACTGTTTTCATAACAGCGTTCCTCCCGCAAACTTTTTATTCCTCTCCGTCGACCGGGCTACTTCCATCACTGTCTCGAGGATGAAGCCGAAACGAGAGCATCTACGAGGGTGCTTGAAGGAACAAAGAAGAGCAACAGAGAAATAATATGCTACTCAGCGTACGAGACATCGCAAGCATTCCACCATTATTCTCGAAAATTCTAAACCCTCGACAGAGAAAGTGGAGAAGATGACTTTGAGAAGCTTTATTACCCGTGACCTTCGCAGCGAGCGCCCTCTTGTGGTATTCTCAGCTGCCGTACGAGCAGAAGACTGAGAACAAAACGCCGCTGCGCGCCGAGCTTCCGCTGCGCCAGCGTTGTTCCTTAATAAAATAAAGTGGCACTGCGACGACAGAAATTGAGGCAGCTGCTTCGGCCGACTTTGCCTAGGCGATAAAAGCTCAGTCCAGCTGATATAGCCAGATGCGTGGGCTGTAACAGTAATCGAGGTCAGTTTTTTTTTTCCCTCTTTTTTTAGTCAACGTCCCTTCTGGTTGATAGATCTTGGTTCATGTTGAGCAGGCTAACTACACCGACAAGAACATATAAAAGAGGCGGTAGAACAATACTCCCCACCTCCAAGGGGGGGGGGGGGTGCCGTGTAAACAACTTCGGCACAGCTAGGAGCGAGTACGAGCAAAGAAATAGGGGTTTGAGGGAAGGGTTGCTATTAGCATCAGTGAGGACGCCGCTGTATCGAGCAAGTACGGCGGCGAGACCTGCCCGGACGAGCCATGACACCAGAAGTATTAATATTTACCCTGGCAGCCCCGAGTTTGCTCCCGCGGCACCCACAAAGCGCGGTGCGGCGTGCGTGCAATACTAATGTATTCTCCTCGTTTACGAAAACTGAGCCGCTATTAACCGAGAAGGCATGGTGTGGTCATGCCACGACCCTGGCGGCCCGGGAGCGCTGCCTGCACTGATGAAACGTTTCTGTCGTGTGTCGTCAGAGCCCTTAGGCGAGCGGGCGGAGGGACCACTTCATGTCAGTCATGGGCCGGCGGTGAGAACCCAGGGATTCACGTCGCTTGTAGGCTGCTATGAAAGTGAGGAAGAAAACTGTCAAAGATAAGCACAAACCCTACTTTTTCTTTCTCTCTTCCCGCGGCATTCTGTTCTATTTCGCTCAAACATAGTAAAAGAAAAAAGGAACGACGATCTCAATGTCCGAGTACTACGTTTAACGTCTTACTCTGAGTTACCCTGTCTATATACAGGGTGTTTTTTTTTTTCGACAATACAGATTTTTAATAAAAATCCTATGAGAGTAAGGCTCCTGTCGTTTTCACGCACCATCTCTATACCTCGAGGCGGATACACTTTGCCTCAGACGGAGTGACACTGTCGCGACTAATTAAAAAAATTCGGTAAATAACTTTATTAATGATTGCCTTGAGGGTGGTGTTTTATATTAGAAAGTTGGATTGCATGACAATTTATGGCATACCCATTTTTTATAAATCACGAAAGTTGCACCTAATTCGAGATATTTATCGAATTTGCAGGGCGGTATTCAAACTGGTCGCGCCCGGCGCGCACGAACTGTTACGTCA
Organism: Rhipicephalus sanguineus; assembly: GCF_013339695.2. Taxonomy (NCBI): domain Eukaryota; kingdom Metazoa; phylum Arthropoda; class Arachnida; order Ixodida; family Ixodidae; genus Rhipicephalus; species Rhipicephalus sanguineus. The sequence goes on along the minus strand of NC_051176.1, from coordinate 208,445,540 downwards.
GACCCGGAGTACTCGTGACAAGGAAATGACGAAATTTGAATGAAGGCGCGTCGCGGCCGTATCTTTCCCTGAAAAGCGGCTTGTTACCTCTTTCGCGCCAGCACCGCCTTGCCTTTGCGTGTGGTGCTTGGTGCTTCTGTTTCTTTCGAGTTGTGTGCACCAAAGCCACAATGTCAACCATTTCTTTCTCTGTGCAGCATAAAAATCGGAGGCAGCCACTGCGGCGCTTCTTACCGCAATTAAAGGGGTTAATATCTGCGGTTTAACGTCGCAAAACCACGATGTGATTATGAGGGACGCCGTAGTGGAGGGCTTCGGAAATTTCGACCACCAGGGGCTCTTTAACGTGCACCTAAATCTGAGTACACGGGCCTCAAACATTTTCGCCTCCATCGAAAATGCAGCCGCCGCGGCCGGGATTCGATCTCGCGACCTTCGGATCAGCAGTGGAGCGCCATAACCACTAGACCACCGTGGCGGCGCGCTTCTTACCGCAGACCGGGGCGAAATAGTTTTTCGTGTCTGTTTATAGTTTAAGAAACAGATAAGCACCACACATCGCACCCGAAGAATGAACTGTCTATTTGTATATTTCGGAATGCTTGCCAATTTTCCTGACCAGATTCTGCTTTGGCGCGCCTTGATTCAAATTTCGTCATCCTTGTCACGTGTAGCTCCGGTCTTATGTAACTGAGAGGCCGCGTTTCCTGCACGCCGGGCCCCATCAGTTTCGATATCGCCTATAAAAAGCAATGATGAATATCTCGAATTACGTGCAACTATGGCGATTTCTAAAAAAAATGGGTATGCCATAACTTGACACGCACTACAAGTGACTGCCCTCAAGCGAATAATAAAAAGTTAATTAACGAGTTTTTGTTAATTATACACTGCATGAAAAGTGCATGCAGTGTATACACCGCATGCTGGTATACACTGCATGAAAAGTAAACGCCCAACATTTTCATTTCACACGTTAGAGCAACATTCAGTAAACTCTTGCAATATCCCCCTTTGGATCGAGCGGTTAGGTTTTTTGAGGTTTTAAGCAAACTGCTACCCGGACTTTGAGAGGCTCTAGTAGAGCACTGCACGGGCATGATTTTTGCGGCCCGGGCCCGGGCCCGCTAGAGGATATTAGTTGATGATTATTAATGATGACTTGCGCTTTGTAGTGGGCGATCGGACGGAAAATCCGGTGTATACATGCATCGAAATGTTGTTTTGCCCGTGGTGGTAGCTCAGCGGTCAAGCGGTTTCGCTGTTAAGTCCTAGGACGCGGGTGCGTTTCCCGCGGCCACGGACGCATTTTGATGGGGGCTAAATGCAAGTACACCCATGTAGGCCTACTTATCTTTAGGTGTACGTTGAAGAACTCCAGGTGGTCGAAATTAATCCGGCATGCAATGCATAACGTTCACGTGTGCTCGAAAGCCCGACAATGAGCGGGCCCGAGTCCGCCCCTGCCCGCGGCTTCAAGACCGGGCCCGGCCCAGGCCCGCACTTTCAAGCCCGAGCCCAGCCCGGGCCCGCTGGAAAACGCTCCGGACGGCCTGGCCGGGCCCGGGCTTTCGCGTCGGCCCGTGCAGTGCTCTAGGTTCTAGCTTGTGGTAATAAATTACGCGTTGCGTCACTGCTCAATAACTCGCATCGCGAGCTGCTCTGCTTATTTTGTTCCTCTGTGCTCTCACACGCTTCTATAACGGCGCATAAATTTCGAACGCGTTGGTCTGACTCTTCGAAACTTCATAATGTGCAACTGAAAGCATAATTCATATAATGCTTGGCTATATTGCTCATAGCATGTTACACAGAACACAAGACTGTTTCAGGCACGTTTGCGTAATAAACCTTGCATTTAGACACTAGAAAGAATTTAATGAGATTGCACGGTCGAAATATTAACTAGTACTCATAATTCGCATTCGCCGCTCTTTTGACAGACTTGAACTTTTGAAAATCTTGTGCTTTTAGGGCGAAAGCCTTAAATGCCTCGTGAAACGCGAAATTTGATCGTCGGCGTCGGCGTCCCGCGGCGTCGGGGACAAGTGAGGCAAAAAATCGTCACCTCATGACGTCAACATATGGCGCCATCATGACGTCACAGATCGCCAAAATTTTGGTGTGATGTCACGTGAGGTCACATGATGCCGTCATCAACAATGGTGGCTCCAATCCTGGCGGCAATGCAAAACCACGCTAGGCGCGCAAAGCTTTCGGAGGGTGGCGGGGCAGGATCAATGCATCGACTGAGAAGAATATGGATGTCGCCTTCGAGTCGTCTTACACGCCAACTCCGGCAATTTTTCGAGGTCAATGGATTTCAGTAAAATTCACCGGGTACGTTTCTTTTCACGTTCCCGTCATTTAAACCAAATTACAGGCTGGAAATATACGCAGATTCATTACAAATGAATTTTATTGATTGCCCCGACTCTCTCCACCTTGCTTCCCAGACTTATTGGCAACATTGTGATCGTGACGTCATTTTTGGAAAACCGTAAGTGACGGAACCGAGTTGCTACTACAACGTCTGCTATTTACAAGGCAACAATTGTGTGCGTTTGGCCAGCGCTTCGTTGGCTGGGCGTGCGAATTTCAGTTCCTTGTGGGCGTGCGTGCGATGTTGGTAAGTGGTGCGTTGATGGCTTCACACGATTCCCCGGACAATTACCTTGACAGTCACTAAACACTCGCACCTAACGATTAACCCGCGCCTTTAGAGTGTTTTGGCTAGCAGGGCCGGCTTACCGCAGGGAAAGTGCGGTAATACGGTACCGGTTGAAGAGTGCACATGCGTGAACATTACCGTACGGAAACATTTTCCGTAGCGTACACAGGGTGCACCGTGACCGGGCCTATCGGTATACAGTGAGCTGCGCGTCGTGCGAAAGGTGACTCGTACTTGGCTTACATTAAAAACCTTTGGCCCTACCAACGCGATGTTGAACGCCGATATTGCCAAACTTATGCACCCTTCCCATAGCAATATTAGGAAGCTTTAGGTAGTCCACAAACTTCCCAGCGATAGCTTTTTACGCGATCGCGGCCCCACAATCTTGAGCCGCCTGGACAGGTGGCGCCATCTGGCGATGGGACGCGCAACCAGGCAAGAAAATAACTAAACAGGTGTATTCTACTTCATCGAAGAGGAATGGCGATTTTAGCTGGCCTCCAAATGCGTCCGAATCGCAGCTCTCATTTTTCGACAGCTCCGAGGAGCTTGTGCACGTAGCACGGTCAGTCACTGACATGGTACGGCTGTTGCGACGAGGTCACCTTTCCCCTGAGCGTCTGCTCTTCGCCGCTTTCGCAGCTGTCATACTACGCGCTGGTGGGACTGGCATGCCTTGCACGATTTCCGGTTTTTGCCGACTTATACGTCACATGAAGACAGTACTGCTCGGTTGGGTTTCGGTTTAGGTGTTGCGCTTTTTTGCTTATTTAAAATTATTATCCAATGTGCCGAGTATTTCTGATATCGGACCAGTGACAGGAGCGTCTCAAGAACATAAAAGCGTCCATACTTTGGCATGGTCAAAAAATCGCCTAAGTTGGCCTTTAAGTGAATGTATAAGGGACCCTGTGAGTTTTTTCTTCATCGCGTTCGAAGTTCTCCTTCATCACGCGTTCTAATCATCCATCAAGAAGCCAAAGCCGCCATGGAATCTTTAATTATACTTTGGCAAATGGAAGTAGCGTGAGAGTAACGCGTCACAAAAAAAGGCGCTCTGAAATGCGCAGACATTTATACTCCAACCCGCAAAATGCGGAAAGAGCTCCGGCGTGCGGGTATATCAGTGGTGTAGAAAAATGTTGTCGTGTCATGTTGAGATGTTTCCATACTTTTCATCAAGAGAATCACTTATGATGACTTAAATTAAACCGTAAACTACGCGCACTTTCTATTTGTTACAACAAACGCAAATGCAAAATGGACAATCCACATGAAAACGAGGGTTTGTCCTCAACAGAAACTACATGCAGCATGACAACTGAGAGCAAATTTCTGCGGAAGATTTCGTTCTGTGGCAATAAATAGAACGCGGTAATATTTGTCTGTATTTCATCACAATGGATATCGAGAGTTTTTTTTTTTTTGGTGTAGGTCGTCTAAAAACGACTATTATGCTGGGGCATTTAACGGGGAGGGAGTTGGGAAGTCGGTTTGGGGATCAGTCTTAATGGCGGGATTCAGAGACGCTTGTGACGGCAGCGAGGAAGAGAAGACGACTGGCACGGCACATAAATATATATTCGAACACCAAATGGCACAAATGACAATAACGGCAAGTACAGCTACGCAAGGGATACGCGAAGCGTCTCTACGAAAAGAGTTCGAACAACCGCCGCGTTCGAGCGTTAGGGCTCGGCAACGCTGTCGTGTCTGCGTCGCTCGTAGTCTCGTTCGACGAGAAGAGACAGCCGGGTTCTCACAGGTTCTTCTGGGGTCGCTTGATGCCAGGAGCAGAAGACGTAACTAGGTAGCCCGGACGTATACATGTTGGCCTCTCCAACGTTCTCGTCCGACCAGGCCAACCCGTCTACTCTCCTCCAGCATCTGGCTCCATCTGAATGGCCAACGTGGGCCGTTATTTTTTTCGCGCTACGTGTGCACGTGCGTCTTCAATGTGTGGCCAAAAGTTCTTACTCCAGTGCACGTGGTTGCACGTGTCTGTCTCCGTTTCGTTGTCGTCGTTGGGGCGGTAAAGTAAGTTACTTCACCACAGTGGGTAAATATTTGAACCTGTGTTTAGGCGATTTACCCATCGTTTTACGGCGAAGCTGCATATGTTGAGGCAAAACGGATGTCCGTCGGCAGAAAACCCCCAGCGCAGATATGTGCCACAGAAATTGGAGAAGTCCCGCTACCCACCACTGATCAACTAAAACTGAAGGAGTTGTCCGCGGGGAAAAAAAAACATATGTGCCACAGAAATTTGGCAAGCCCCACCACTCACCACCGGCCCACTAAAGCGCCGCAAAGCGTCTTGCAAACACACACAAGATTTTGTCCGGAGGATACGAGGAAGGATGGTGCGGCAGAAAGACGCCGTGTAGTGTCCTTATGTGCACTGTGTTGTCCTTATCAGCGCTATGTCCATGGCGTCCTTATGCGCCTTCTCGGGCCCATGTGTCGTTTTGCGTTACATCAAAGCAGTTCATTTGATTCGCCTACAAGCCAACATTGCAACTCTTTTTGCAGAAGAGGCAAACGGACTCACGCTGCTCAAATGGCTCCTCAAGCTCGTGCATGAAACGCCAAGCGCATGCGGCAAGCCAGACAAAACGATGCATGGTGTGGCGAAAAGCGCATGCTGCTCACATGGAAAACTCTAAAGGAGTATACGCTACACTCAAATAATACTACTAATAATAATAAAATCTGGGGTCTAACGTCCCAAAACCACGGTATGATTATGAGAGACGACTTTCTGTACATTTGTATGGAAATTCTGTGACTTTCTATACCTTTTATCAAAATTCAGTTTCATATCGCGAGGCATATAGGGGCGCTTGAATTGACACACAAATGTGTAACAATATCAGAAACACTTTAATATGCCGACGTGACAAAAACAGGGGCCGCTGCTTTCAGTTTCGCTGGTCAGCCATCTTCATAGGGTGTAAAGGCGGTTTATCATGCGTCCGTCACTTAGAAGAAACCATAATATGCTGGGTTGTCTTGATACACTTCTTATATTGCTTTTACTGTACTTCACAATGGAGGAACACAGAAATCGACTTTATTTTTATCCATTGTTTTTTTCACCCACCCATAGGCTCAGCACCAGGCGAAGCTACCGCTGTGCGTCATTCTGAGAAACCTGACTGACTGTCAGCCACCGCATTTACGATCTTCAGCAGCGCCTGGCGTATTTCCTTCGCGTACTTATCTTTTTCACGTGAATGGGGTAGGAACATATTTCTGCTGAGCCAACCACTGACTTCAAAACATTTGCCTTATTTCTTCTCTGCCTGTAAACGTGTGCCTTCGGGCAGGCTGCCAAACTACCCGACACCGATCTTTTATTATAGCAGCCGCTGCCTCAGCTGGTTATCTAATACTACTATTTCTCCCTCTTTCGATGTACTGAAAAAAAAAAGGTATAGGTAGTACATCGTGCAAACACACAGATTTTGTCCGAAGAATACGCGGAAGGGTGGTGCGGTCGTCATAAAAAAAAATGACTCAAATTTCGAATCATGATCATCAGGATGATTTCCGCACACTTTGCGCAACGAGCGCCAGTCACGAGTTCATGTCTGTTTGGAAGAGAATGCGCATCTGTTTAAACGCTCACGGTCTTAGATCGCGCAGGAAAGGCGCCATTCGCCAGTCAGCCATTTCTTTTACGTTTTTTTATGAGGGACAAGGGATGGGGTGCGTAGCGTCTGCGTCGTAAAAGAGATCATTCCAGATTCATTACGAGGAAGTATTTGCGCTTTTTTTATTACCGCGTTCTATTTATTGCCACTTTATTTGTGTCCTCAAACAGGACGACTACACAGTGAGCGACCCGTGAAATATTTATGCTCCAGCATTTAAAAGGCACCATCTCGCATAAATTTTTAGCAGACCCGCCATAGACCCCGAAGGGCGCTCAATATCGCTTTCACCAATCAAAGGAAGAGACCAAGGCAATTCCGAATTAAAGAAAACAAATACGTGACAGCTGCGTAAGATTTCGATACGAAACAGAGAAATGAATGCCACTTTATAGCCCTCAAAAATGACCTTGCCAAACAGTGTACACGTTATACTTTTGACTGTATTTCATCCTTCTAGTATGGCGCACGCAATCACTGAGCCTTTCAATACATGGACCTTTACATATACCACGAATAGCGTAATTTCCTAATTTGAGTCTGCTATCCCGAGAGAGAGAAATGTTTTAATGAAAAGCTGGAGATGTTTGCATGGCTATTCGCCTGACATGCTACTCCAGGTGCTGGATGATGATTATGATATATACACTGATAACCACACATACATACATTGTATTCACTATAACTGACTCGAAAAACTCATTGCTTCCCGACATGCGGCAACACTACTAGGCACGCCAAATTAGCGCTGGGACTATTTCCGCGTAATGGCTCTTTAACGCGAAGTGAGATGTTCTGGCTTTTACGTTTGTGTAATGCAGTTATGCCTGCTGTGCGTTATTTGTTATATTGACTTGCGCGTGTGATGTTCGGGCTTCCTGGCATCCGTCGAATTGTTTTAAGTGGCAGGATGAAAGGCTTAGAAACGAAGTTTCAAATTAATTAATCCTGGCTTGAGTTTATGACTTCAAGGCAGCGCTCCATTATTAGCCCTTTCTATCATTAGAAGAGAGAGGAAAAGAAGCGTCTAAGGTAAATGAGAAAGGCATGGAAAGGCGTTCGAAACGGAGCCTTCCAGCTTCTAGACGACAATGCCGAACAAACAAACAAGTCGAAGAAGCTAGAATTCGTTAAAAAGTGACTAAAAGGCGATGGTTTTGCGTCCCAAAACAGCAATGATGAGGTACGACAGAGAACGGATTCCGCATAAATGTTGACAAGCTGGGTTTTGTCAACGTGCGCCTGCATCTGAAGCACACAACAGTTTTTGCCCTTCGTCCATTGTTTCGTCCGCATTGAAAGGGAGCTGTCGTGGCAGATAATCAAACCATTCACAGTGTGCTTAGCAGCGTCATTCCGCAACCGTTAAAGGCAACGCAGCGGGTCGTAGATTTGAGCGGGGAAAGCTGGCCGAAAACACGCTGCATGAAGTGTCAAAATTGCATTCATGGATCTCTTCACCGCAGAAAGCTGCAGTAGTACCCTAAAGGCATTCAACTGTGACATCTGGCAAGGTACGAATATCCTCCTAGTCGGTAGTCGAGGTGAGATAGCGCACCACCTCCTATTCCTACTACAGCGAAAACGATGGCAATAAAGAAAATTGAAAAAGACTCAACCTAGCTGTCTGAAAACTTCTGCAATGCGCTCCTCGCTCTAACAAATTGAATTCCCGAAGGATGCCAGTATTGCCTCGCAGTACCAGGAAAAATCAAACGAAGAAGGCAGGGATTTAAGCGCGCAGAAAGGCGACTAGTTAACTACGCCCTACACTTAGAAATTGCGACACGGGACTACAAATAAGAGGGAAATCAAGTCGGAGAGAGGCGGTGAATGCGTACGTGAGCAAGGACGGCGTCACACAATCGAACACATTCGTGCCGGGAGGCGACCAACGAACAACAGGGACGCTGTTTTACTATCGCCTGCTGCCAGTCGTCTATATACGTCTTCAACGGAGAGAGGGAACGGCTTTTTTTTTTTACTGTTGCACGGGTGTACAAAGGCTTACGTACGCTGACGTCACTGCCACCGCAGTGTGAATAGGAGAGAAGGCAAATTTTCAACAGCAAAGAGGGGATTATGGCGGCGCCCAAGGAGCCTTCGTTGAAAATTTGCATAGTCGTCGCATAGTTCTTCGGAAGAGATCGACTTAGGAAATCACAATAGAAGCCGAGCGGTACGAATAGGTCGATATTTTCTTTGCAACGACACGTCGCATGCTGCTTTGTCAGTGATCCCAATTCGCGTTGTTTGTAAGCCTTCATGAAGGCTGCTCTTAACTAAACCATCACAGAAGCTATGCGTAACGTTGGTGAAGTTCTGAACAAAGTCTGAGTTCCCGCTAAGGAATTAGTTTTATATTTGCCGCATTCCAGTCTGCTACAAAGTACGTGTATCACGTGACGACGTTCCCTTGCAGCATCTACCTCGGAGAGTGCAAGGAGGATGCCGTCGTTTTTTGTACGGTAGACTTGACAAACCTTTGTCTACGTAATTATTACCAGTTATCCCGCTATTGTCATGTAGATACTTGAAAGAAATTTCGTGGTTTTTTTCTTACGTTGTGCATTGACGTCTGGGAATTTCGTCATACATCACCATTAGGCTGCAGTCAACGCGCTTCATTCGCCGACAATCGACTCAAACCGCCTACAGCGAAGCGCCGCTGCGTACATTCGTATGCGCGCCGCCGACCACCTATCCACACAAACGTGGCGAAGGTAATAAGAATAATAATAATATCTGGGGTTTAACGTCCCAAAGCCACAATATGATATGAGAGACGCCGTAGTGGAGGGCTCCGGAAATTTCGACCACCTGGGGTTCTTTAACGTGCATCTAAATCTAAGTACAGGGGCCTCATACATTTTCGCCTCCATTGAAAATGCAGCCGCCGCGGCCGGGATTCGCCCTCGGGTCAGCAGTCGAGCGCCATAACCACTAGACCACCGCGGCGGGGCACGCGGCGAAGGTGCTACCACCTATAGCCCGATCTCGCGGCGAATAGGTGATGTTGCTAGAACATGGAATCAACAGTAAGACGCTTTAAGTAGCAAATATCTACGTTTTGTTGGCGCACGCTACGCTAACAAGCATGCTTTAATGTGCGGCAATTTCTTGTACAAAAGGGCCTCACTGTGGTTACAGTTGACCAAACGTTCTGAATACTATGAACGCAGTTATTCGGCAGCGGGTATACTGTACCTATTTCTGTCGGCAAATACAATGGGAATCATCAACAGCGTTTGGTAGCAGATATTGTAGCAATAAAAGTGATTTGCAGCATGAGTTACTTTTAACAGGGAGCACAGCAAGAGCAAAGGAGACAGAGAACAGAACGCTCTCTTTACTTTGTTTTTATGCTGAAAGCCTTGACTATTTGCGAAAAACGCCTATTTTCATCATTTATTTTGGTAAACCACCATGTGTCATAAAAATTTCGGGGGGGGGGGGGGGCGCCCCCCCACCCCTGGCTACGAGCCTGTGTCCAGCTCATCCCTTCATTTGTCTTGTTCCCGAACATGGTGCCACTCTTCAATATAGTCTATAAACTCCTCTTTCAGGGCTTATCCTTGCAAGTTTCAGCAGTGTGTGTTATGCACGGTTTGTACTGTGGTCTGTTTTTTTTTTCAATATTTTAATGCTGTATGCCTTGATAACGATGTTGTACCGGTAGAAGGTCGCGATTGGACTACGCGAGTAAGACTGGAAGGATGTGGATGAAGAGATTTCGATCTATTTCGGGGTTCATTGCAGTTTGGTAATAAAGGTGCGAATAAGATTCTCGACGCTTACTCATTGGATGCATATGGTTCGAGGTAAGGGGACATCACTCGGCACGGAATTGGTAACTGTATTTTTTCAACCCAGATATTTCGTCAAGTGAATATACTTTGCCCCACGACCTACTGTACTCCTGACCTGCCCAGATATCGGGGGTCCTATGGGAGCGCGCGTCCCCGCTCTCGTTCAACCGCTTGCCGTAGGTGGCGCTTCCTATAACCTGTTCGTCTGCTACTCTGCGACCGTTTGGACGGCGCTGGAGTAAGAACGCCTGTATTATGTGACGAACTGCCGGCATTATTTGACTGTTTCTGCAAACTTAGACCGAGTTGCGGTTAAGTATTTATTGCGCACTGGTTGACTAACGTGAGAAGCCGTAGACTTGCATAGTGTAGGACGGCTGTGTCCTTTTAAATGCAAAAAAAGTTCTAATTAACTTTCCATATTTTTTTTCCAAAGTATTTTGCATTTATGAATAATAATTACATGATATGAGCGCTCTGTGCTGGCGAAACATCATCACGAGCGTTAAAGCTGACGTCAGCGAACAGGTGCTGACTAGCGCCACAACGCTCGTAGGTTACATCCCTAGTGGCAGAAGGCATGAACTAGAACGTGGGCGCTGGAGAGGGGACATCTGGGCGGGTCAGGAGTATAGTAGGTCGTGCTTTGCCCCACATCATGTCGAATGGACCTATGCTATTCCTGCACATTCCAACGCTGTTACGGCAATATCATGTAGCTCTGGCACCATAGAGCGGAACAAGACGAACACTCCGATATTAAAAATGTGGGCACCCAAAGCAGGCTGTGCATGTCCATGTCGCGTCACATGACCACTGGGAGCCATGACGGAGTCACGGAAAAAGAATGTGTGTTTAGAGCAATTCTATATGTAACGAGACTCCGCGCAGAACTTTCGTCTTTGTGGACTGCTGGAACTTTCAAGAACGGCGCCCCGCTTTGGAGCTCTGCGATTACTCTTCCGATGACAAGTTATAGATATGAATTTATTATATTATATTTATTACTGCTATTGCAAAATAACATTTGGGATATAACATAATAACGAATACAATTAATAAAGTAAAGAAGAGTGAGATGTTAGCTATGTAAGCGCCTGGTCTATTTACTTTTAGCTCCTTCAATTTCAGATAAATCATGTAACCCCATAAGCAAAAGCAAAAGAAGTTCAGTGCTTGTCCGTCATAAAACTTTTCCAAGTAGCTTGCCCCACATAAAGTAAGCGTTTTTTTTTTTTTTCGAGATATAATATGTGGAACATATATGTATGCGCAGCGTATGTGGAACTGTCTGAAGAACTAAGCAGAGTCCAAGCCCGGGTCGACCCGTGCCCGCCACCTAAAACCCGCGCCCGACCCTAAGCCCGGAGCTTCATGTCCGAGCCCGGCCCGGGCCCGCCGTGAAAAGTACCTTACGCGGCCGGACCTGGCCCACGCGCCGGGCCGGGCCCGGGTTTTAGGGTAGGCCCGAGCCCGTGCAGTGCTCTAATCTGCAATACAAGGTCGACGGTGCAGCGGTAGTCCAAAATGAGTATTGTGCTTCGTGGCACGTTCCCAGAAGGAGAGGAAGGAAGGAAGGAAGGAAGGAAAATAACTTTATTGTGTCCTGCAGAACGCGACTGGGTCGCGCACCCGGCTCAGTCCCACGTAGGGACCGGCAAGCCGAGCCTGCCGGCCACCTCGCGGGCCCGCTGGACAGCCGTGAGCTGATCATTGGGAGCGGGGCTACGTAGAAGCTTCTCCCACTCCTCCAAGGTGAAGCTTGAGTCCATGGCTTGGCACATGCTGAGGATATGCTCTAATGTGGCTGTCTCGCCGCATGCCGAGCATAGTCCGTTCGGGAAGACGTCCGGGTATGTCTCGTGAAGATACGCAGGACTGGGATACCATTTGGTTTGGAGTAGTCGAAGGGAGACTGCTTGGGGTCTGTTGAGGTTAGGGTGCGGAGGAGGGTAAACCCTTCGCGCCAGGTAAAAGAATTTAGTGATTTCGTTATACGTGTACGGCGCGTCCCTGTGGCCTGGGTGAGGGACGGGATTGGAAGCGGCGCGGTCCGTCATTGAGAAATGTTTTAATGAAAAGCTGAAGATGTTTGCCTGGCTATTCGCCTGACATGCTATACTCCAGGTGCTGGAGGTATTGTGATATATACACTGATAACCACACACACATACATAGACTACACTGTTTACAAAGTTTCGGTCAGGCTTGTGGCCCGCAAGAAAGTCAGCAGCGCTTTCGTGGCGCGTAACGCACAGGTGCTGTTTTGCCATGGGCCCAGAATGTGCCGCAGTTCTAAACACGAGCACCGTTGAAGGTGCAAGGCCGCCTTCAGAGATCGTCTTTCTGATGTGTATCGCCTACATTCACACAGAACGTGTTTCAGGTCTTCTAGGACGTTACATTGAACGCACAATGGTGAGTCCGACAGCTTGATTTTGCTCTTGAAGTAATCAGTGTAGGCGACGTTTAATCTGATGCGGTGCAAGCATGTTTCCTCTTGTCTGTTGAGGTCTCGCGGCATATCGAAGTCACAGAATGGATCAATTTTGTAAAGAGGTCCACAATGGTGACTAGCATCTATCCAGAGGGATCGCTGGAAGCGCCAAGCATGTGCCGATACGAGCGTCGCCGCGTCTTTTCTTGAGAAAAGTATTTCAACCATTTCTCTCGAGGCGTCATGTCCAGCTTTGGCAGCGTCATCAGCATGGACGTTGCCTTGTATTTCGCAGTGGGCAGGTATCCACTGTAGAACAATGCGGTGATTCAGTTCGCAGGCTTTCTTGCATAGGCGTTTGATGCCCATTATGAGCTGTTCCTGCGTGCTTGGGGACTTCAGAGACTGCAGCGCCAATCTTGAGTCGCTGAAGATGACCCAAGACTCGGCTGTCTGGTCTACGATGTAATTAAAAGCAGCCCGTAGTGCAGCCAGTTAGGTGGCTGTAGATGAAGTACGGTGACTGAGAGTGGCATAAATGGTGACATTGGCAGATGGAACCCAGACGTCAATGGTAGATGACGTAGGCGTTACAGAGCCGTCAGTGTAAATATGACGGTGAGCCTTGCAACTGTTTCCCACGTGTTGTAGAGTGAAATACGTTAGTGCTGGTCCTGGTGTGCGCCTCTTGTTATTGAACCCAGGCACGAAAGTGACAATTGACCATGAAGGAACTTTCCACGATGGCTCCGCAGGCACCGATGTGCTTTGATAATGCAGCGGGAGTAAGCTCCGTACTACAGTACCGCTGTCTGAAGCAAGCGGATGACCTGGCACTCTGGTGGCATAGCGCAAGTGGACTCGAAGAAACTCCTGCTGCAGGAGCACTGGAGCTGATAGGCGCCTGCTTCCGGCAAGGGTTCCGATAGTTAATGTACTTTTTGGTAGGCCAAGGCACACCCTCAGGGCTTTTGCTTGAGCTCCAGTGAGTGGTTGTATGTTGGTTTGGGAAATGCCATGTAGCGCAGGAAGGCTGTATCGTAGATCTTCGCAGAGAGCCGTGTACATTCGCTGCAGGGCGTTTACGGAGCAGCTCCCGGCGTTGTTTGATAACAAGCCGAAGATGCTCGCGTATGACCCAATTTTTTCTTTTAGTACTCGAACGTGGGGCGTCCACGTCATTAGCCTGTCGATTGTCACTCCCAGAAACTTATGACTTGGCACATACCGAATGAGAGAGTCCACTAACTTTAACGTATAGCGCGAGACATCACGCCTAGTAAAAGCAACGGCGGCGCATTTTTCTAGTGACATCGTTAGACTTCGTGCGAGTAAGAATTTCTCGATTGAATTGAGAGCTTTCTTTAGCCTTGCTCGTAGGACACGTCTGTTGCTACCGCTGCTCCATATACAGATGCCATCTGCATATAGAGAGATTTCAACCGATGCAGGGATGCATGTCTCCAGTCCGATGAGAGAAGTTGAATAAGGTCAGACTTACAACACCACCCTGGGGAACTCCTCGCGGCACTGTGTGCGGGGTTGTGTCACCTTCTTTCGCGTACATACGACCACCAGCGGTGCATACGACCACCAACTCCAACAGACTTCAGGGCGTATAGGATAGACTCGCGAGTCACGTTGTTGAACGCTCCTTTGATGTCGAGGAATACGCCGATAATGATGCTGCCTCTAGCTTTGTTGACTTTTACGCAGTTGATAAGGCTAATCATATTGTCTGTGCTGCTGCGGCCCTTTCAAAAACCTCACATTCGTGGAGGGTATGCATTCGTCTTCATCAGAAACCAGTCCGAACGCATCAATACCATCTTCTCCATAAGCTTTCCCGCGCAACTGAGAAGTGCAGTGGGACGATAGTAGTTAGGGTCCGTTGGAGACTTGCCAGGCTTGGGAATAGGGATGACACGAGCTCATTTTTAGCAAGGTTCAAGACGCCCACTCTCCCAGCTGGCATTGAATATGACAAGAAGGCGCATCTTCGCCTTGTCGCCGAAATGCTTTAACTCGGCGTAGCTAATGCAGTCAGGTCCAGAAGATGACGCCTTGTTCACCAGTGCCAAAGCTCCAAGCAGCTCCGCGATCAAAAAGGTTCATCGGCTTCATTGGTGCTCGGCGTCGTTGAAACCACTTTTGCTGCACGAGGCGAAGTTCCTAGCGCCACTGCTGCAGTTATCTTAGAGCAGAAGGCCTCCGCTATTTCCAACTCACTGCTGTTACAGGATAGAGAAACCGAACTGAAGGGATGCCGTTGGGTCGGCCGGGTTTTTAGGCTGCGGACAATACCCCATATTCTATAGGTCAGTGGTTTTCTGGGGTCCAGTTTGTAACAGAAGGCCAGCCATTGTCTCCTGTCTAGCTCGTCCAGCTGACGTTGGACTTGGTTTTGCATTCGCCTGGCATCACGAATGTCATCTGCAGACATTGTCCTACGAGCACGTCTTTCAGATCGGCGGCGAATGGCCCGGAGCCTCTCATACTCAACGTCGACCGTTGAATGAGTTCGAGGTGGTTCCAGATGTTTCGTGCTACTTCGTTTTGCTCGATCCCAGAAGGGTGATTGTCTACGCCGATTGTGCTAACAAAGAAGGAATAAACAGATTGGAGAACAAAAGTATCACGAGTGAGTTCTCCTGATAAAAAAAAATGAAAACCTGATCCCCAATCGGCTCTTCTACAGCGGCGTCTTCGGAGACGTGATGAAGACGAAATTTATGGAGGGACTATTCCCGTCGCTGGCACGTCAAAGAGCTGCGCCGAATGACGGTATGTGGGCAGGAATACAATGAACCATCTTCATAATTTAAGATTTAATTCTTGGGAGTACAAGCGGGGGAAAAAAAGCAGGAAACACAACACGAAAAGAACGAAACACAACAGTCACCTAGCGTTCTCGAAGGCGGCATCTCGTCGAGTTCAGGAAAATTTTGAGAGTAAAATATTTTTGGTAGGAGGCACAGACGACAGCTCCAAGCACCAGAAAAGTGAGAGCCATTTAAATTGAACACAGAAAATAAAAGTGATAAATAATGCTTCAGGCAACGACAATTCAACTATGCTATAGGATCTTCAGCTAGAAATTTGTCATTTAACTTATTCTCTGGTTAAGCATTACGGATGGCTCATGCCCGCTAGGAGGGATTAGCAATCGAGCAAATCTCCCCTTCTTTCTCAGGACTCTTCAAGGATTCTTCTTCGATACATCTATTCGAGCATCTATTACGCCATTGGGACATAAAAACCGTAATGTGCATAGGCTGCAATAGACATGTGCTTCCCTCTTTATTTATTTATTTATTTATTTATTTATTTATTTATTTATTCAACAATACTGCCGATCCCATTCGAGATCATTCCAGGAGGAACCCGTATTAAGGTATCACATACTAAAATTCATAAATGAGAGCATAAAACAAAAATTGAATAGTACACTGAAAGTTGGTTAGTACAATATACAACCTATAGAGACTGCTGCAATAACTATACAATAGCGTCCGTAGGACATCGCGGCAGCTCGAATAAAAAATTGAAGTATTTCGCGTGAGTATGAGTATATTCAGCCAGTGTTCGGGAGTGTTTGCCTCTTATTGGTCTAGAAGTGTTAAATGAGATGAACTTAGTGGTATCAATCCTAATGTCTCCATTCAGACATTGGAATAGGAACTTTAATCTCACTATTTTTGCTCTGTTTTCTATTATTAGTAATCCGGCTTTTTTAGCAGTTCTGTTGGTGAATCAGTACGTTTATATTTAATAAACACAAAGCGAATTGCTTTTCGTTGTAAGCCTTCCAGTTGAGATACCAGTTTCTTGGTATGTGGAAACCACGCGACTATGCCATATTCTAGTATTGGTTGAATTAGTGTAGCGTAGGCCAGTAGTTTTGTCTTAGATGGTGCGAGCCACAGCCGGTGTCTAAGAAGAAAAAATGCTTTTTAGGGCTGATGACGTGATGTTGTTTATGTGGGTTTCGCACCTGAGATCGTGTGAAAGTGTTAGTACCAATTATTTGTGTTCGTTCACTTTTGGAATTGTGATGGTATTGATCGCGTAATTGAAGAATGTTTTTACTTTTTTACGAGTTATTGAGAGTACTGCAGACTTTTGATGTTAATCATCATCTGCCATTCCTGACACCACTTATGAACAGAGTTTAGTGCTTCGTTAAGTGTCTCTTCATCGGATGTTGAATTAACTTCGTGGTATAAGATGCAGTCGTCTGCAAAGAGTCGAAATGTTACATTACATATGGATGGCAAGTCATTTATGTACAGGAGGAATAGCATCGGCGCGAGAACACTTCCCTGGGGTACCCCTGATATGATAGGTTGTGATGAGGATGCTGCGTTATGAATTTGCACAAACTGATGCCGATCAGTTAAGTAGTCCTGGATCCAATGGACAATGGGACTGTTACCCAAAACGGAAAAAAAAAGTTTTAACACTAGCTTTCTGCGCGACACGCTGTCGAATGCCTTGGTAAAAACTAGTAGTATTAGGTCTATTTACTTCTTGTTGTCAATTGCTAACGACATGTCATGCATTATTTCTACTAATTGCGTTACTCCCTCTACGAAAACTGTGCTGACACGGCGATAGGATGCACTGTTTTTCAAGGCATGCGGTTATATGTTTTAACACTATATGCTCTAGAAGCTTGCATGCCGTGCAGGTCAGGGAGATGGGCCTATAGTTTGAAACATCGGATTTAATTCCAGATTTGTGCACAGGAATGATTTTGGCTGTCTTCCGCTCTCCAGAAATAGAGCTCAAGCCTAATGATTTGTTAAAAATAATGCTCAAATATTTTGACAACCATTCGGCATATCGCTTCAAGAAATTATTTTGAATGTTGTCTGGTCCCGTTCCCTTTCTTTTGTCCAACATTAACGAAGGGTGTAGCACCCCCTGTGTATTTACTGAGCGAGATTCTATTGGTTCACGAAGGCATGGTTCGATAGAAGGGTTCTTTCCGTTGTCCGAGGTAAAGACAGCCTGAAAATAACTATAAAAGGGTGTGCCAAGATAAGACTTTTTTCGTAGGATGCAGTGTTGTCATCGCGCTTCTTAGGGTTTATGTGATCCCAGAATTTTCGAGGGGCAGTGGTTATAGAAATTTGGGACGAGTGTTTGAGAAGTGGTTTGTTTTAGCTGACCAAAATTTTCATTTGATGTCGGTAATCGCGGTGTTCATACTGGCTTTTGTAAGGAGCGAAGGGTGTAATTTTAACGATTTTCTAAGTCTCTTTACCTTGCGCTTAGCATGTATAAATTCTCGAGTAATCCATGGGTTGGAACTCTTAGTCTTTTTTGTTTTGGACGGCACGTAGTTAAGTATACAGAAAAGTACTATACACTTAAGCTTATTCCACAGAACGTCCATGCTGTTAGATGTGTCGGCTGAAATTTCTACAAACGAAGTGTAATGAAACATCAAGTAGTCAAGAATGCTTGTGTCGTCCGCTTTTGAAAAATCCTGCGCGTTTTTAGTGCTGGCAAGGAACCATGTATTTAGATTGTGGTCGGATATGCCGTCCAGTATTTGTACGTTAAGTTTATCTTGAACAACGTGTTTGCTCACAAAAACTAGGTCTAGGATGTTTGATGTGAAAACTTTAGTGCGCTAGGTTGATTGACAATTTGACGCAGGTCAAAGTGTCGCATCATGTTGCAGATTAACTCGGAACAGCGCGACGGAAAAAGCAAGACTTTCCGATCTATATCTGGCAAGTTAAAATCCCCACGTAGAATGAGTGTTTGTTTGATACATGGCCTTGTAAACAATTATGTAGTGTGTGGATGACGCCAATATCCGCTGAAGGGCTACGATAAACACAGCCGACAGTGATAGTCTGGGAACCGACAGCTAGTCTACAAAACTCCACTTCTACGTTATCAATTTGAGGCAGCAGTTTGACTGAAATCCTTTGTTGATTATTAAGGCGACGCCCCCCCTCCCCCCCCGTGTTGGCCTGTCTTTTCGTATAATCCTGTAGTTAGGTGGAATTAGCTCGTCATCGTTAATTATTTCTGCAAGCCAAGTCTCTGTGACTGCTACAAAGTCTGGCTCAAGGCGTATTAGCGAGTACTCAAGTGTGTGTACTTTGTTCAGAAGGCTCCGGGCATTTAAATTAACAAAAGTTATTTCCGGCATGGCTGGTATCCGGACCGTAGCGGCCTTGGTTCACTGCTCTGGTTTTTTGCGTTTGTACCTAGTGAGTGCTGAGGCGCAGCTGGAACCACTTCTTCCTTTGATTCGTCCCAAAGAAACTGCTCGCCGTTAGTCCAGTTTGTCGTGTGCTAGAGATACTTTATCACCGGCTACGTTTCTGGGTTTGGCAAAGTTCCAAGCTGGTTCCTCACATCTCGAACTCTTCTCGATAAATCTTCACTTACAGTAAAATCTGTTCACTTCAGCTTGTAGCACTGTTCGAATAATTTTGCTTTTTCTGAGAAATCTGTAAGCTTTCAAATAACTGCCCTATTGCCATTGGCTCTAGGTATTCCCACACTCCAGTAACCGTAAGCGCACTTACGTACATGCCAACGCAAGTAATTTTAGTGAGTGCATTGAATCGGGCATGTTGAATGAATGATTTTAGTAAACCACACCAAAATGCGACAGTCAGGTACAAGCTATACGCGATAAGGAGGAGTCACATATATGGGGTCTAACGTAACGTACGTAATAATATATGGGGTCTAACGTACCAAAACCCCGATATTCTTATAAGACGCGCCGCAGCGGAGGGTTCCGGAAATTGCGACCTTTAGCATGCACTGGCATCGCGCAGTACACGGGCCTCTAGCATTTCGCCTCCATGAGAATGCGACCGCCGGGCAGGGATCGAACCCGCGACCTTCGGGTCAGCAGCCGAGCACCGTAACCACTGTACCTCCGCGGCTGGGCGAATGCTAAAGTTTGAGTTTGTAAAAGCAATCACTCCACCGCGGGGACGGGGTCATTTTGAAAGGTCATGTTGTTTATCATCGACAGTTGCCGCAGAGTGGTTGATCCGCGCGGTGACGATTGTGCGATATCTGAGCCGCTGTGCAAAGGTGAAAGAGAGGAAAATTCTATATACCACCTGCGCGTTGTAAATTGCCATTCTCTGATTAAAGAAACGTGATGGAGCGAATAGCCAACCTAGTTTTTGTGGGAAGCAAAGTTAATGCCGTCAAGCATCCTTGAAACATATTATCACTGGAGATGACTGGCAGATTGGGTGACTTGGTGGCTTTCCGTTTTAGTTTAAAAAAAAGAACAGCAGTACCGACACAGGACAAAGTAAGAAGGGACACACATGACACTGTGTGCGTTCCTTCATTGACGTGTCTTACTTTGTCCTGTGTTGGTAGCGTTGCTCATATTATCTCTGCTGAATCAATAGGCAACATAAAGAAAACATCATTGGTATTTTTTCATGGCAGGCCCCATCACCAGTCAGCAGAATATACCATTTCCGGCTCTGCAGTCTCATCCGCTGAATCCTACAAATATCTTGGCGTCATATTTTCAAGTAACATTTCCTGGTCAGCTCACGTGACTAACATAGTCAACTCCGCGAATCGCACTCTGGGTTTTCTACGTAGGCACTTAAGACTTGCGCCCCCATCAGTTATCATATATCACGTTTGTTCATCCGAAATTAGAGTATGCATGTTCTGTCTGGGATCCCCACCAATCTAACTTATCCAACATTCTCGAATCGATTCAAAACCGTGCTGCACGTTTTATCTATTCTGAATATACCTACACTTCCAGTGTGTCCAGTCTTAAAACTCGTGCTCACCTTTCTGATCTAGAGTTACGACTTCACATATCTCGACTGTGCCTTTTTTACAAATTTTATCATGCTCCTATCGAAGTTCCAGCCATCCTGCCAGTCCATCGCTCATCAAGCCGCACAAACCATTCAAGAGCAGTATATCCTCCACCAGCAAAAAGCACCGCCCATCTTCGCTTCTTTTTTGTGACAACCGCACGGGACTGAAACCGTCTGCCTGCGACTACCATGCACCACTCCGACCCACATCAATTCAAGATTGCCCTCGAATCACTTCTTTTCTGCAATTAATACCCATCCCTCATGTAATACCCCAGCTGGGACCTTAGTGGTATTCAAAATAAATAAATTAATAAATAAATAAATAAATAAATAAATAAATAAATAAATAAATAAATAAAGTATGGTTGACCCCCCCCCCCCCCGAAAAAAATTGCTGGCTACGCTACTGCACTGAACACATTAAAAAGTAAATTACAAAAAAGACAAAAGCTGTGTGCACATCACATTTTTCATGTGTCCTTTTTTGCTCTTTGCTCTCCTTTCCGCTGGCGGCCCTCCGCGGTTTCGCATTCGCCTACCGCTCGCGCCATGTCAGCGCGGCGGCGAATGCTCGCCGGCGTGTCCCACTTCATTGCTGCTAGCGGTTGTTTCCGGGAGTTGGTTGAACTAGAGGGCTAGGTTCCGCTAGTCCGAACAGTCAAAGTTGCGCGGTAACAGGATAGCGGTCTCAAACTGCACCCGGGAGCGAAACATGAGGCTAAATAACGTTCATATAAGCGCCAATTTTGAAAATAGGCATTCATAGGCATTTGTGAGCGTTTAGGCACGAACGCCAAAAATAGCCATTTATAGGCACTATAAAAACACTATAAAAGCCCCCCTCTCATTCATGCTCATATATCAAAATGGCGCGTAAGGAGCTCGAGGAACAATACAGGCAATTGCCTAAAATCTGGTCTCTATAGCTGATAAGTTGGAACACCCAAGCATTTTTTTTTTCGCACTAGCCGCAGTTTTCGAAACAATTGCCTAAGCGCTGCATTTGTTCTATATAATTATGGCTGGGTCATTCCATGCCAACTGTCCCAGTCTGGGCGCTCGACAAAAATCTATTTCTCTGGAAAAATCTGAGAAAATTGCACACGTATAGACATTAGTCCTGCAGTATTTTCCCGAAATATTTTGAGCGGCAAAAATTTTTCGGGCACGTGAGCGCCATTTGAACTTCTCGATAGGTGGAAAACTAGGTACAAAAGAAAAATTCGCTATAAATGGACCGTTTCACGCATTCATTCGAAACTTGCTTTTTTGTGTTTTTAGAGCATCGCGCTTTTATTATAGGACAGTTACTTAGAGTAGCTTTATGTTTTTCACTCGTTGGCGCGTAGGTAAAATTGGGTAAATTGCAGCTTTTTCGGGAATTTTTTTACAAAAGACTACTGCAGATCAAATACATCAATTATTTTTATAGAACCCTCCATAAAACGTACTATCGCCTAAAATTCTTATTATGCATGTGTGCGGCGCACAGGCTTTAAAATAAAATCATGAACTTGAAAAAAAGGCTACTTTGGCCTATGTTCAGACGTCTGTAGCACCCTAAGGTGGTCCAAGAAAAAATAAGCAGAAAAGCGCATACGATTGAGAATCATAACAACTTCGTCCACAGAAAGTTTAATCGAAGTAGTTTTTGTTTCAGTGAAAAACTTTTTTGAAGTTTAGTCCTACCATTGCATTATTTTGCTATGGGGGCAGTACAAACCGACTGGATTTACTGCATAAAAAAAGAGGTAATGTATTCGTAGCACATGGTTTTCAGCTCCTTTTGTTAGTACTTTATGATGTATATTAAATATCAAGGAGACGATACACAGAGGTAAAAATATAACAATACCATTGGCTTAGGTGCCGAAATTCCCCAATAATGAATCGCGTTACTTATTGCTGCGGCTCTGAGAATCATTTGGCGTCAAAATAAGCTAAGTCTCAAAGTTCATGTAAATCGGAGAAAGGAGGCGTGAGCGTGGTCATTTATAGCGTGTCCAAACGGAGCTCATTTAAGTATTCCGCGACGAACGGCACATGATGTGACAACGCGCCGCGTATTCACGCATTCCGTCCGTCGACCGCGACACTACGGACGGGATATGCCAAGCTATTTTTCACATCCTTATATGGATGGTTGCAGGCAGCAGATTATGGTTAAAGTAGAATTTTTCAGGCTGGTAACATGCACTGTTTTACAGCTGTTATGAAATCACAACAGCCTGTTTATGTGGCGTAGTTGTCCGGCGCCGCTTCCTCCGCCTCCGGTGTGCGTAAACAATGCAATAGGTAACGCGATTCATTACTGGGGGAATTATGGCATCTACGCCAATGGTATTGTTAATTTTTACCTCTGTCTATCGTCTCCTTGATATTTAATATCCATCATAAAGTACTAAAAAAAGGAGCTTAAAACCATGTGCTACGAATACATTACCTCTTTTTTTATGCAGTAAATTCAGTCGGTTTGTACTGCCCCCATAGCAAAATAATGCAATGATGGGACTAAACTTCAAAAAAGTTTTTCTTCACTAAAACAAAAACTACTTCGATTAAACTTTCTGTGGACGAAGTTGTTATGATTCTCAATCGTATGCGCTTTTCTGCTTATTTTTTCTTGGACCACCTTAGGGTGCTACAGACGTCTGAACATAGACCAATGTAGCGTTTTAAATGCGAAGCATTTCTTAGCGAACTTCTGCGACTTTGAGCGTATCTATCTATCTATCTATCTATCTATCTATCTATCTATCTATCTATCTATCTATCTATCTATCTATCTATCTATCTATCTATCTATCTATCTATCTATCTATCTATCTATCTATCTATCTATCTATCTATCTATCTAGCCGCCTACGACTTTGTGCTCTCCTGGCCGTTTCGTTAATCGGATGTATACCAAAATTGGTGTGTCATAACATGGCTTTATTACGAACATAAATGACAGGTCATATCATGAAAATCATGACACGCATGTCATGAACAGCATGATTTACATTCCGCGGCCTTTGGGCTCCCTGGCCGTTCCGTTAATCGGATGTGTACCAAAATTGGTGTGTCATAACATGGCCTTATCACGAACATAAATGCAGGTCATATCATGAAAATCATGACACGCATGTCATGAACAGCATGATTTACATTCCACGGCCTTTGGGCACTTGCGGCCGTTCCGTTAATTTCATATATACCAAAATTGGTACGGCATGACAAGAGTTCATGACGAACATAATGACAGGTCCTAACATGCAAATCATGACGCGCATGTCATGTGCAGCATGATTTACATGACATGGTCTCGGGGCGCTCGCGGCCGTTTAAGTGAAGAGATACATACGAAAACTGGTATGACGAGACATTTCTCTATGACGAACATAACTGACACGTGGTAGCATGAAAACCATGACATCCATGACATGTATGTCATGATTTACATGCCACGCTCATGGTGCATTCGCGTCTGTTTCGCTTGCGTGATATACACCAAAATTGGTGTTACGCGACACGACAGTATGACGAACGTAAGTGAGACGTGGTAGCATGAAAATCATGACATGCAAGTCATGTACGACCTGATTTACATGCCACGCTCATGATGCGCTAGCGGCAGTTTCAGCAGATTGATATACACCAAAATTGGTATTGCGCAATGTGACTGTATGAAGAACATGAATGACAGTTGGTAAGATGAAAACCATGACATGCATGTCATGTATGTCATGACTTAATTGCCACGCTCATGATGCATTCGCGGCCGCTTCGCTAGCTCGATGTACACCAAAATTGGTATTGCGCGAAGCGACTGTATGACGAAGGTAAATGAGACGTGGTAACATGAAAATCATGACATGCATGACATGCACGACATGATTTACATGTCATGCTCATGACGCACTCGTGCCGTTTCGCTTGCTTGACATACACCAAAATTGGTATTGCGCGACGCGACCGCATGGCGAACGTAAATGAGAGGTGGTAACGTGGAAATCATGACATGCAGGTTATGTATGTCATGATTTACATGCCGCGCTCATTGTGCATTCCCGGCCGTTTCGCTAGCTTGGTGTACACCAAAATTGGTATTGCGCGACGCCACTGTATGACGAACGTAAATGAAAGGTGGAAACATGATAATCATGACATGCATGAAACGTACGACATGATTTACATGCCATGCTCATGGCGCACTCGTGGCCGTTTCGCTAGATTGATATGCACCAAAATTGGTATTGCGCGATGTGACTGTATGAAGAACATGAATAACAGATGATAACATGAAAACTATGACATGCATGCCTTGTATGTCATGACTTACATGCCACGCTCATGGTGCATTCTCGGCCGTTTCGATAGCTTGATATACACCCAAAACTGGTATTGCGCGATGAGACTGTATGATGAATATTAGTGACAGGTGGTAACATGAAAAACCATAATATTCATGTCATGTATGGCATGATTTACATGCTCTTCTCATGGTGCACTCGCGGCCATTTCGCTCCTTTGATATACACCAAAATTGGTATTGCGCGATGTGACTGTATGACAAACATAAATGAGAGATCTTAACATGCGAATCATGTTATGCATGTCATGTACGGTATGATTTACATGCCACTGTCATGGTGCGCTTCCGGCCGTTTTGTTAATGTGATATATACCAAAATTGGTATGGCATGACACGAGTGCGTGATGAACATAAGCCACAGGTCATGCATTTATATACCAGAATATGCGTTTCGTTGGCATGGTGTACACTAGATTGTGCATGCATGCGTGCATGTCAAACATGCGATATATGGTGGACTAGATGCCATGGCATGATTGATTTTATTTGGCTCAAAGACAAACAAGGAGATGTATGCAGCTCTTTGCTGGCTGCTTCGCATTACATCGATTCCCACAGTGCGTGGGATCTGCCGAATTTTTTTCCAAGTTCATGATTTTATTTCAAAGCCTGTGCGCCGCACACGGGCATAACAAGAATATTAGGCCATAGTACGTTTTATGGAGAGTTTTATAAAAATAATTGATGTATTTGATCTACAGTCGTCTTTTGTAAAAAAAATTCCCGAAAACGCTGCAATTTACCCAATTTTACCTACGCGCCAAGGAGTGAAAAACATAAAGCTACTCTAAGCAACTGTCCTATAATAAAAGGGCGATGCTCTAAAAACACAAAAAAGCAAGTTTCGAATGAATGCGTGAAACTGTCCATTTATAGGGAATTTTTCTTTTGTACTTGGTTTTCCACCATATCGAGAAGTTCAAATGGCGCTCACGTGCCCGAAAAATTTTTGCCGCTCAAAATATTTTGGGAAAATACTGCAGGACTAATGTCTATATGTGTGTAATTTTCTCAGATTTTTCCAGAGAAAATGATTTTTGTCGAGCGCCACGGCTGGGGCAGTTGGCGTGGAATGACTCGGCTATAAGTGATCATTATTAATTTAGAAATCGGTACATGTGCTACGGAATGGGCAACTGAAAAGTTGTTGAGCTGATACCACTGTTCACTGGATGTTAGCTAGACTTTGCCCCGTAGGCCCCCTACTACACGTAGAACGTATGAGTGTGAAGTGAAGCATAGGACTTAGAGAGATGTACTGGAGATGTAAAGGAGAGCCACCTTTGGTGCCCAAATGCCACACAAAGCATAAGTCCCGTTACGGACAAACAACTTTATCTTCGTGACCTACCGCGGTGGCCTAATGGTTATGGTACTCTACTTCTGACACGAAGGCCGTGGGATTGAATCCAGGTTGTTGCTGCTGCTGCTGCTGCTGCTGCTGCTGCTGCTGCTGCTGCTGCTGCTGCTGCTGCTGCTGCTGCTGCTGCTGCTGCTGCTGCTGCAGCAGCAGCAGCAGCAGCAGCAGCAGCAGCAGCAGCAGCAGCAGCAGCAGCAGCAGCAGCAGCAGCAGCAGCAGCAGCAGCAGCAGCAGCAGCAGCAGCAGCAGCAGCAGCAGCAGCAGCAGCAGCAGCAGCAGCAGCAGCAGCAGCAGCAGCAGCAGCAGCAGCAGCAGCAGCAGCAGCAGCAGCAGCAGCAGCAGCAGCAGCAGCAGCAGCAGCAGCAGCAGCAGCAGCAGCAGCAGCAGCAGCAGCAGCAGCAGCAGCAGCAGCAGCAGCAGCAGCAGCAGCAGCAGCAGCAGCAGCAGCAGCAGCAGCAGCAGCAGCAGCAGCAGCAGCAGCAGCAGCAGCAGCAGCAGCAGCAGCAGCAGCAGCAGCAGCAGCAGCAGCAGCAGCAGCAGCAGCAGCAGCAGCAGCAGCAGCAGCAGCAGCAGCAGCAGCAGCAGCAGCAGCAGCAGCAGCAGCAGCAGCAGCAGCAGCAGCAGCAGCAGCAGCAGCAGCAGCAGCAGCAGCAGCAGCAGCAGCAGCAGCAGCAGCAGCATTTTGATGGAGGCGATATGCTAGAGGCTTGTGTACTTAGATTTAAGTGCAGGCTAAAGAGCCCCGGGCGGTCGAAATTTCCACAGCCCTCCACTACGGGGTCCCTCATAAACATATCCTAGTTTTGGGACGTAAAACCCGAACAAATATAAACTTGTATCTCCGTATCTTATTTCTTACGAACGATTGTATTCATTGTTCCTCTGCACTCTTCAGATTCCTTAACCGAAAATAAATGATAAGTGCTCTGAACCCAGGAGGGTAAAGGCTCCGTTCTGCCCGGTCTGTCGTTTACTTCGTGTCGTTAATGCTTGCTTAATTGTGTGCCTGTGTTGATCATAAGAACTGATATCTAGACTTTTACTTTTATCAAAAGAAAACCTTCGTTCTAAGCGACATCACTTTTTAAAGAGTAAAGAACCATCATAAAATGGGCGTCACGAAATTTCGAAAGAGCACACCAAAAGTTCTACCGATCGTTTTCTTCTCTTACTGGAAGACGAAAAAAAGCGAGCGAAGCATATAAATTTATACACGAAGTACTCAGAGGAAAAGACGCACGAACGTGAACGTGCTGTAGAACGAAAGTGAGAAACAATAGGCGAGGGAGAGCGGCCACTGTTTATATACTTCTTAAGTTTCTATAGTACATTCAGGAGTCTGCGCGTTTCAACAACACAGAATTTAACGTGTGCGGAAACAAACACAGTTGCAAAGTACATATGCGGGTGAGAAAAATGTGTAACTCGAAACTTCTTGGTGGCAGAAAGTTCAAGTGCTTGCGCGGTGCACTTCCACGAAGTAGAGGCGTGCATTATTCTAAAGAACGCCGGGACTCTCAGTCACTTAAGGGAGAAAACACAAAAACTCCCCTAGCATCTATACTACCGGCGACAAAACTTGCAGTCAGCATTGAGAGCGAAAACTGGACATTTGGAAGGTTGGCGCACGTGCGTATAAGACGGTGTCTCGTGAAGTGCGGTATTCCGGATAAACGAAACTCGCCTAAAGAGAAATGCTGGACGAATGGAACAAGTTCATGCTGGCTGCTCACAGGCACAATGTTAAATTTCGCTTAAACGGAACGTTTGCGGGTGTATGTCAGTGTGCGTTACTCGGGTTGAACGGAAATTAAATCAAAACCCACACTTAGGCCTTCACAGGCCTAAGTTGTATACTACAATACTACATACAAAACGTGATTGTTTCGACAGACACGGAAAACGATGATGCTAAATGATGAACATTAATGATACGGTGGTTGTGATGATATGTTTTGTCAGAGGCTGCTTTGCGGCCTTCACATTACTTAGTTTTCGCGTTCTGTGCCTCGTGTCAGCGACAGTTTAAAGTGCAAGTACACAGTTCGCTTGCAGTGGCTGCTAAGGTTGACGAAGGAAATACGCGAAGCGCGGCAAAACTCGCTTAAACCGAACTTTCGATAAACCGAACACTTTCTTTTGTTTCCTTGTGCTTCGTATCAGTGTACTCTACTATAATATACACGGAAACGAGACGCCGGTAGAAAAAAGAGCGAACGTGGTCCTCCGATCCTGTCCAATGAGTTGCCATCGGCCGGAGTGGTTGGTTATCGACCTTCCGTTCATGGTAGAGAGAGGATGCCCACCTCTTTTGAAGAATCGGATAAAGGAGTGACACGCATGAGTAGGCAGGCTCGGAAACTGAGAAGCTACGGTGATGAAATTGAAGTTCAACCTCAAGTTGTATAGAAAGGCGGACGAGCAGCGCATCAATAGGGGAACATGCAGGAAGGTCGCGTGTTACTGAATTTATGCATGCGCTGCATCCAGATTCACTTCTCTGTTACTCTTCTTGCATTTTCTTGTCAATGCATTCGTTTAAAAAAGTTTCCAGCCTCTCTACGAGTCGACATTCGTAGTTGTACACTTCGTTGCACGTATTGAGGCTGCCTAACATGCTACAAGAAGATGAATACAAGAGTTAGTACAACAATAAATAGGAAAGTTACTTCGTCTTCACATACATGGGCTGCGTGTACGTCTGCACTGCTAAGCTTTTGTTTCCTAAAAGAAAAGCTAAAGCATCTGACCATTTCTGTTGAAGAAAATGTGCACCACATTTATCATGTATGAACGCGACGCAAAACGCCGGATGTATTTTTGTCAGTTATAGGAAGATTCAGAACATAGTCCTACATCTGAAGTAACGCCTCCAGCTTGCCTTCCTCTGCAACATTTATCTATACCTATATCTTGTGTCAAACACATGATTTGTTACACAGGAACTAGGGCTGTTATATAGTAATAATTGCACTATATAGTAATGTAGCTCAATTCCATTCCTTTCTTATCGACCAACGCCCCGACCAGACACTAATGGTGAAAACATGCGTGGAGTTTCGTTAGGATAAGTGACAAAGCACAAAACTCAAAAAGTGAACACATAGTAGTTTCGTTATCCTGACTTATTTATTCGAAGCACTGGAACTAAAATGTGAATGAAAACCCGCCACCTGGCTTATTAATTCGAAGCATTAGAACGATCATGTGAACAAAAACCAGTCATAGTCCGTCGGTTAAGGTGGCGTGCGAGAGGAAGAATGAGTGCAAATAAGAAAGTGAGTGACACCAGATGGAAGGGAGGTGATAGAGAGCATTTGAATAAAGGAAAGCGTGATGTGACATCACATGTTAGGAGCCACTACAGCCAATACACGCCCTCATGCGCTCACAGCTGCCAACCACCTGGGGAAAATAGTGATGGCACTACTGCACGCTGCGGCGCACTTGAAAATTGGCTATGCCGTTTGGTAGGCGCAGATATGCCTTGTAAAATCGCATGTTATTCAGCACGCTTTAAAATGACGCAGTACCATCAGCGAGCGATACGTAAAGTAACTGAAAGAAGGCCTAGGCGATGCAATGACAGGACGATTAAAAAGAATTGCGCAAGGCTTGTTTGGCTGCGACAGCTGCATAGTTAGAGAAGGAGAGCTAACATCGGTTAGCTGGGGAGGCTGAAATTTAGTGGGGTTGTTCAGGCGTCTCGTGTGTTACCTAAGGCTTGCAAAGGGTTAATGCTAGCGCAAGCCCGTAGGATCAGGCAATTAATCAAATGTAGCTTTATCATTCTCAGTTTAAATGACGCTTTAAATACAGAATAGGCCTTACGCGCGTACTTTCCCAAAGAATTGGCATTAAGACCTTGGTTATACTGTAGTGAAAATAACCAAGTGTTTTTTGCCAAAAGTTATCAATGATTATGCTGATGACTTGTGCCCCAGCTAACATTAAGCAAGGTTTTTGCAAATACAAACCATAGGGCAAAACGATGACAGACAACTTCCAGGGGGTTCTTGGAAACGCATCATAGAGCCGTTTTTTATGTCTCGTATAATTATTTTTTCTGCGTTGTAAAAGAACTCCACGGTTCTGCTAAGGAACTTCTGAACTCACCAAGCGCAAGACATCTTTTTTTAGTGGCAAGGTATCGAGGGACACTCTTTGCTTTCTTCCAGACCACCCTGTCAAGTACCGGTGAGAGTTGTCCGAAAACCCTGATAAAAATAAGAATATATATACAGCAGGAATGGAATGGGTTAAGCTAAGGGCTGTATATGATAGAGTGGGAGTTTTGGTATGTCATAAACTGAGTCATAATTAGTAGAAATTAGTATAAACAGTAACTGTATCTGAGAAACCCATTGGATCGAGCTCGTTGCGGCACCTGGCAGATGACATCTTGAACGTGCTTCTTTCTACGTGGCTTCGGCCGTGCGCGAAACACAAGGTTCCCATAAGGAATACACCAAGGCACAAGAACGCCGAAAACGTATATAAAAGTGATGGAATGTGTCAATCTAAGGGTTGTATATGATAATGGATATGAAGGTATGTAATATAATAAAATACACTCAAGTACCACAAACATCTGGCGTGTTGGCGTCACATCCTCCTCACCGCACGCTCTCTCCCGGTCCTCCCTCCCGTTGCGCCAGCTGCACGCCCAGTTACACAGCGTTCATCTCACCTACATTAAATGATAGGGCTCGCGTATGGTTCATGTGCTCCAGCTCTCGCCAGGTGCCGCGCGCCTCGCTCTTCCTCCTCCCCTCCCTCATATAAGAGCGCGTGCTTGCTTACGCCACCAGTTGCTCGTCTGGGTGCGCCGTGGTACAATGAAATAGAAGAGCAGTAGTAGGCTCACTGGCCTCGAAAACAGTCACATGATCAGAGATTACGGCTTGATTTCGTCATCATTTGACATCAGCATGACCTCACAAATCACCAAAATTTGTGACGTCATTATGACGTCACGTGATGTCAACCCACGATATCATGGCATGTGCCCATGCCGGAGGCAGTGCAGAACCAGGGGAGGTGCAGAAAGCCTGCAATGCTTCCGATCCTGGAGGCAGTGCAAGGTGCAGAAATCTTTCGGGGGGTGGAGGACAAGAACCACTACATCTACTGAGAAGAAAAAGAAGATAGCTCACAGTTAAGCACAAGTTTACCAACACAGTCAGGGCGAGTGCCAATCTCGGACCGCTAAGTGTTGCATTAGAGCTGCTTTACTTCTTATTCCTTTCAGACTTTTAAGTTTATAGTAAGTGAGAAGGGTAGCCATTGCGAGAAAATTGCGGCAACTCCACCATTTACTTTTATTTTAATAAAAAAAGTTCGCATAACGATAAAAAAAAACAAAGAACATAACTTGCACGCGGCGTTTTCTGTGCTCTCAAACGCGCGACGTATGAACAAATAGTATTTTGCTCTATATTATAGCCATCACGAACCGTCACGAAGCAAGCATATCATCGGCCCATACCCTCTATGCTGCAACTGTACAGAGATCGTTTATTGGATTCCTGCGGTGCAGCTTACCTTCAATATCCAACACCGGCAAGACTAACCTGAGCACGATTCAGAGCATTCAAGCCCAAGCTCAAAAGATATGTCTTGGCTTACCCCGCAGCGCGTGAACGGCTGAAACCATTGCCATCGCTCAAGATTACTTAATCATGACGCACAGTATTGTCGATACAGCGCGTACGTACCTCAGGCACTACGCCACGACCCTTTCCCACCACCTGGGGAGCCTCACTGCTGAAAGGCCTCGCACAACATTTAGTGCAACTGTCTGCGCACATTGTTCATCATTTACTTCGGGGTACGCACCTGTGGCAAAGCCAGTGTTTCCTCCGTGGTGGCTAGGCCGTCCACGAGTTCCCCTAACGATTCCAGGAGTGAGGAGTATGCCAGACCTACCGCACGTGCTCTAAAACAATAAAGCTTACTTCTACTGTACGAAAACTACATAAACACGGTCACATCTATGCCAATGGCTCGACAACGTCAAATTCTGGTGGCGCGGATATTATACCCTCACAAGGAGTAACACTGCGGCTTAAGACCATGGCAGACCTGGCGGCTCTGCACAGTGTACTAGAATTCATTGATTTTGAGACCGAGTAAGTAGGCGTTGCTTTCCGACTCAAAGCCGGGGTTACAGTGCCCACAGTCAGTTCTCAGACGGGTATGTCACGAACAGTCGACGTACGAAACCGTCAAACTTCACCACCACGTAAAACAAAAAGGCCACGAGATTGACTTTCAGTCGTTACTTGGTCATTGCGGTATCAGTGACAATGATTCCGCAGATGACGCTGCTCGCCCATCCCATCAAAAAGCGCACATCGTTCCAACTCCACTTTCAAGGAGAGAGTGGTTCGTGAAAGAAGAAAGGAAAAGAGACGCTATTTCTTTCAAGGACAGACGCTGCAAGGCATATTCGACAACTGGCCCGCCGTCTCACACTGACGGAGTGGAAGGCGGCAAACAAAAGGCATACCAGACTGCTTCAACTGAACCCTTCACTGCAACTGCGACCTCCATCCGGCCTTCATCGACGCGAAGCTTCGCCTCTCTATCGGCTTTGGTTAGGAGTTGCCTTCACGAAGGCATATGCAGCCTTAATTGGAATGACTGACAGTGCACCGAAGAAAACATCGACCACTTGCTACACCATTGTCCTCGACGTGCTTTGGAGAGACAAGTGCTTTCCAACGCACTGCGACGATTGGAAGATCGGCCACTGTCTGGACAGGTGCTGCTGGAACACGGACCCCATCTCTCGTCGACGCACAAGGCAGTGAAGACCCTCTTGTGTTTTTTGAGGACGACGTGCTTGTGCGAACGCTTCTGATTTGTCGTGCACGCGCCAGTGAATTCACTGCCTACCCCCCTTCCCTCTCTCGTCTTTATATTCCCGTTCCCCAATCCCGTTAGCCAATCGGAAGCTTTTCTGGTTAACCTCCCCGCCTCCTGCCTTTCTGTTTCCTTCCTTCCTTCGGCACACCACTGGAAATTTTTGGCATTGTAGCACACCAGACCACAAGTTGCCTAGAACACTCTGACAACATTTTAAGTGAAGATTACATGAGCCACAGATTTTGGTGGCCGCAGTGGCGGCATAGTTCGCGAAAAACTCGGCGCCAGTGAGTGTATAAAAAATTCAGCCCTCGAAGGTGCGCCGGTCACACGCGTATTTGAATGCGCCGTTTTGAAATAACTGACGCTCTCTCGATCGTGTGCTTGTCGGTGATCAACCGCTTCTGGTATGACAATCTGATCTTTTATCGAGGTCACTTGTAATTTCACCTTGCCACATTTCACTGTTGCCTTTTATTGTTTCACGCATGACTGCCGTTGTTGGCTTAGCAACAGCAGTGTTGCACTGCTAAGCACGTGGGTGCTTTTCCCGGCATGTATGGAGGACAAAATCAGGAGGGAGCATTGCGCGATGCGTAAAGAAAGAAAGAAAGAAAGAAAGAAAGAAAGAAAGAAAGAAAGAAAGAAAGAAAGAAAGAAAGAAAGAAAGAAAGAAAGAAAGAAAGAAAGAAAGAAAGAAAGAAAGAAAGAAAGAAAGAAAGAAGGAAAGAAAGAAAGAAAGAAAGGAGTAGGTCAGGCACGCGCACAAGCTTTGCTTGCCCCCCATTTTCCTTATAAGAGAAGAACTGCTATTTCTTTTATTGAAGAGGTAGCGGTAAGGTTAACATTTGTAAAGCTGGTAAATAGACTTGATCAAATATGAAGTTTAGCGCAGGACAAAAATATTAGAGTGAGAGAGACAGAGAGCATAATTTCTGGAAACAACAATAACCAGGCATAGCAATCCACACGAGGGCATACTCACCCTCACGTGGCGAGGTACAACTGCATAACTCGTGACTTATATCATTCGGCGTAACTGCATATTATGCACTGAAAGACAGAATTTCCATCAAGGACACAAAATAAGAATGTTTTTAAGTACTCTAGCAAGGAGCTTTGTGCCCGCATGTTGAGAATGCGCGGAAATTAAAAGTGAGTGCACTTGCTATTGGAACGCAAATAGAATGAGGCTTTATTTCTGACATCACTCTAGTAGCGAGCACCAGCGAGGAAAACAAGGTCCAGCCTTGTACGACAACTGAAATGATCAGGGCCTGCGGTTATAATTTTATCCGCTTTTTCGCTTGGCCTACAAGCTTACGCGTCATCTCATGCTCACGAAATTCTTCGTCGGAGAGCAGCTACGGTAAAAGGTTCGCGCTTGTCGCCCATTTTAACTGTCTGGTAAACTTACTTTCGCTGTCCATATAATAAAAAATTATATTACATACCGGAAATCGCCTTACCTTTCGTTATATTTCTCTTTTTTCATTTCAAACTAGAAACGGTAAACCTTAGCTATAATCATTTCTTCGACATTGGTGAATTTCGCTAAGCAAGTTAAAGAAACTGAACACCCAATGACGCGTGAGTCCGGATCAAGTGCTTTGCGCGCGGTGCAGGGAAACATTTTATTATCTCAGTGTGTTTCTTGTAGGTTTGTGTAAATCTGTATTAGACACTTCGTCACGAAATTCAATCTGGTAATGCCAAAGGCAACCTAGGAGGGATGTTCAAGAGATTACGTGGCACGGTTGAACTTTGGGTTTGTTGGTACGTAACGTCGACGTAAATAACGCTGGATGAACAGGGACACGAGAAGAAGACGCACAACACAGGCTCTATTGTTGCGCCTGTGTTGTTTGTCCTCTTCTCCTGTCCCTGTGCATCCAGCGCTATTTTCGTCGACGAGATTACGTAGGCTCATAAACTTATTTCGCATAACGTGATGAATATTTCTGTTAAATATCGCACCTATGACGGCCTTAATTTTTTCTCTTAGCGTTGTTTCTATAGTGAATACGTGCGTGTCAATGCGCTTTCGGGGTGCCGTGTGAAGGCGCCTATGGGATCGATCACAGATAATGACATGGCTTTTGTCTGCATAACTAGCTCTGCTCGTAGCGGTGAAGAAAAAAACAATCAACTTCGAAGCAGTTTGGGCACCGTATATACTGCTGTCTACCAGCACGTGAGCGCTCGCGTCCACGCATTTATATTAATTTATTTGCGGTATAAGCTGCCGGCCGGATTTCCATAGGTCAAGGTAGCTTGGTTGATTCATGTTTGCCGCCAGGGGCTTTGAGGGGACGACGAAACGAAAACACTGGCGAAGACAGCACAGGTTCAATCCCCCCCCCCCCCTGAAAATCATCAATTTTGTATGTGTATATATACACGCTCACATTCAAACGCTCGCACGAACATACATAAAATATGGTTCATGTTCTGCTTGAGCTTTGGAAGAATATCCCATGAAATGACTTCTCGATTTTTTTTTATTTCGTGTCATAGAGCGAGACATTTTTAGTAAGAATTGGCAGAAGATCGAGCGCCCAGGCTGACGCATTTGACGTGGAATGTCCAATAAGTAGGTGGGTTATACCCTGGCAACAGACAGAGGCCAGCCATTTCTCCGCATAAGCGTGGACTTCTACACACGCTTTCTAGACTAAACCAAAAATCTGTAATAAGGTTGTAGGTATTATGTTTCGCAACCTATAATGTTATCTTTCTTGCACCCACAACAGCAATATCTGCTCCTGTATGCATTCTTGAATTAAAAAAAAAAGAATGCAGAAGGAAAACGATGCATCGCAGAAACCTCTTGGATATGAAGCAAAATGGCGGCACCTAAAGCTTCATAAGGGCCGTTGCTCTGGCCACTTTCTCAGCAAGCGAATTGTTCTGCGGTACAAAAACATCCACTCGAACCATCCCTGCCATTTTCTTGTTTTGTATTTTATTTGGTTGCCCTTTAGACGTTCCATTAATATCAGTTCATTGCGTTCATGCGCATTTCATATACTTTCAGAGCTGTCTCCTTGTTCGAAAAACCTGTGCCCTGTCTCTTCTAACTGAAACGATTCAGACGTAAATTTCTTGAATCGCGGAGAGGAAAGTTTTTGCAGCTAAAAATTGAGTTTCGGTTTGTATAATCCTCTCTCATCGGCTGTAGTTCCTCGAGGCAGGAAAGTACGTCATCGCTCATACACATTCTTGAAATGGAGCTAATATTTCTCCATCCTGCTCCCCGTATCATATCGTGGGACAAACCTCGCTGCTGTAGCTTCTGTATGCCGACTCGTTCTGGAATCATGTTTAAAACGCAATTTCCAGACTTGCTTGGTGCCTTGGCAAATACTTATACAGCCATTGGGTGAGTGGAAACTTTGTAACTTAAGATTCAGAAAAAAATTATTGGAAGCTCCTGAGCTATTTAAAGCCTTTTGGACGTTGCCGTGCGTTCAGTCTGACAATATTGCCAAGCATATCATGGGGAAAATTCCTTGGTTCAAGGGACTTTATCATTTTCTTAACTCAGTATCTGCAAAAAAAAATTACCAGCTCCCGACTTTTGCGGCTTTCGCTGACCTAGCAAAAGCAGCTAGACTACTTCTATACTGAACTGTGCAGGGCCGAACTAGGAACTTATGAGGCACCGCTTTATTCAGCCGTGCTCGAGCCGAAATCACATTGATGATGATACATACAGATCACGAAGATGCACAAGCGGTGATGATATGTAAAGAGGATGAAGAGTCATTCACCTTTCACGCTCACATTATGTGTAACTATCGATACGACATTCAAATGAAAAATGTGGCCGGATAACATGAAGGAATAGTCGACTTAGAGAAAAGTCAAAGTGATAGTGCATGAAAGGCTTGAGACTTGAAATGAAAGGCAGTGCTTTAACTATTCCAGGGAGTGCGAAGATATACTAATCCATAAGAAGGGAATTCGGTTGCATTCAGCTGGACAGTTGACTACAACCAACTTCTTTATATGGTTTTGATGGTTTATGAAATCTGCGTTTGATTCTGTTGAGGTAGCAGCCGTGTAGGAAGCATATCTACGTACCTCACCAAATATCAGCAAGGATCTTTGCGAAAATCACAATTGTCAAAAGGGGTTAGGCAACGTGCATCCAATGCTATTTGCGCATGCTTACAAATATATTCAAGCTACTTGAAGGGATATCATTTGGAGATAGAATTAACGCTGAATATCTCAGCGACCTTTGATTTGTAGAAGACATTGTCTCATTCGGCAATGCAAGGGAAGGGGCTTCAGCACCTGGTTGAGGACCTTTCACGAAAAAGTGTAAAAGTAGGATTGTAGATTAATATTCTGAAGAAAAAGGTACTGTTCAATAGACTGGTGGGTTAAGCGCAAGTATTATAACTGCAAGGATTGCAAATTTCATGTATACAAAGATTGGAATAAAGACTTTTTATTTGCGTAATCAGTATTTGCTAGTTTATCCCTTTCAGGCCCAGTTATTCCAATTGGAATCACTGTCAGTCAGCAGGCACGTGGTAAAGATAAGAGCTCATATTTAGTATCTGCTCTACATGTGGTGCCAACCTGGTACACTCAACAAAGCGTGGTCACGTGTGAACGAAGAAATTAGAGAAGTGGTAGCGCTGCTCGCGCATTTCTCTGAGGCAGCTTCTTCTATCACCGTGCAGAAGTAGGTCATTTATCTTAGTTGTTTGACGAAAATTTGAATTTTGGCTGTTGGGTATTATGCCATCGCATCGAAATAATTTTTAAACTAAAATATTAAGAAACAAATAATCGAAATATTACGAAATAATAATTAACTCAGAAATTTATTTGGTCACTCATTAATGATGATTGAGAAGTGCGAGCACAGATTTTTTGCATCTTTTTGGACTACCATGATGTGCTCATCTCAAATTGTAAAAACAAGTTGCTTACACCGAAAAAAAAATTAATTCGGGACTGAAAGGGTAGAGGTTGCATTTTTCGTTTGTGTGGTACATATAAGTTGGTTTCTGTGGTTTCTCGGA
The DNA here is from genome assembly GCF_013339695.2 of Rhipicephalus sanguineus. NCBI lineage: Eukaryota > Metazoa > Arthropoda > Arachnida > Ixodida > Ixodidae > Rhipicephalus > Rhipicephalus sanguineus. Next base: position 208,407,488 of record NC_051176.1, on the reverse strand, counting down.
GACGTTGATTCGAATCTTTACACGAAGCTTATAACTCCCTACGGATCTATTAATGTTAAGAATCATAAATATAATACTGCTGCGAACCTTTCTACTGTTTGCTTTGTGCACGCTGGTAACCGCCGGCATGCGGCTTCATCATTTTTGCTTGCGACACGAGACGTGACGCGATTTATCTGGCACAACAGCAGCCACGCGAAATTGGTTTCGAGATTTTCCCCGATTGATGTTGTAGTAGCTACTTTCGGGGGCGTATCTCGGTATTTCCATGCCGATCTTAAATTGAGCGCGGTCGATAACAGCGGAGATTCTGTTCCTCGACGACCGCCGAGTACGTTGTTTGCTGCCGCCGTAGCCGAGTTGCACAGCGTTCTTATAGTGGGTGCAAGACAGCCTAATAAACAGATTCTTTTTACGAGCTTTACAGTGTCCTCCTGTCTACCGAACTGCCGTCACTATACGTAACATATGGTGAAGGTTCGGAATAACCGCAATGGGTTTCGGTAACCCCAAGTCCAAAGCTAAAAAAGCAGTTTAAAAATACCGGCTTACCTGTCTATTTTTATCACGCAGAAAAGGACACAAGTGTCTGTAGAAAAAAAAAAGCCTCGGTTCGGTTTCAAGGTTTCTTAGTGACCGCCTAAACGGTGTGCGCTCCTGTACAATGATATTCCTTTTTTTACAAAGAGGTAGATGACTGTCGTGACGTATACCATTTGCATATTAGAAGGTGTTCTGAGAATGAACTGAGGCGCTTCAAGCTGTCCTCTCATTACATTGCGTGACATGCGGCATTAGCGCTTTGAACGGGACTTTCGCCACCCAGTGATCTTTAACTTTGCCCTTGAAGCCTTGCGATGGCAGGAAAATGTGTCCCGTGGTCTGTCATCTTCTTGAGTGCGTCTGATTCTTGTCGCGTGGCAAGCTTTTCAGGCGCGCAACTATAAAACTGTTCCACAACGTGAGGCGCCCATGCAAACTCTGCCCACTGCTTTGGGAAAGTTGTGTATCCCACACGTGTTCGGAAATCCTTTTGTTTGTAGATTATAAATAAGTATTTCTTTGAAACGCTGGTGGGACCGAATGAAGTGTTCGACGTCTATAATTTGTTCACATTATGCGCATAACGAAGAGGTACCTAAGGGATGCTTCGCACATTTGAGCTCGGCTTTAACAGGTACGCCGTAAAACGCTGGTGTAAGGGAGTACGGCCACACTGGTAGAGAAGCGGTTTTCTTTCAGTCTGTTGTCTCAAGGCGAAGCGGTGAGAGCACAACACGTAGGAGGGTATGCGAGTCGTTTGGTGATGTCTGTCGAGATAGCGCACGCCAGCGCTCGGGACCGCGCCCTTATGATCAAAGTTCACACACGCTGCTCTAGCGACGCAGGCCCCCATCCTCCTCCGGCGTCCATGCTCCTTCACCCGAGCGAAGACGGGCGAGGCGTTTCCTCTCTGCTTGAGGAGCAATCGACGGCAGGCCTCGCACGCGCGCTGATGTTATCGCACGCGCCCTGTGAGCGACGGAAATGGCCCGCTCGTTTCATCTCTGCTTCAGCCGCGTTCGTCGCCCCCACTAGCGCACTTTAACTCGCGGGTAGAAAGTACGATGCCCTTGGCGATGTTATCAGTTTGGACTTTATACGGAGCATGATGGCGACGCCGATGGCAACGGCGAACGCCCGTCGAGAGTGTCCATATAATTGCTATCGCAATAAAAATAGGTGAAGCACATTCCGGTCCCCGCTGCCAGTCTAACCCCGCTTGTAAGAACAACTAAACACACTAATCAATTTCTTAACGTCACACACAAACTCGGGCGCTAGGAGGCATGTAAAAGGAAAAGTAATTGCTGTGCGTGCTCCTTGGTGAGGAGGCTTTTTTGAAAAAGGATGAGTGCTATTAAAAGTTGCCTCAAGAGAACGTTAGGGACCGTTTCCTCAAACTTTGAGAAGCATGGCCCGTTACTCGCAGAAATGGAAACAGCGGCAAATTCCAGGTCGTTCACGTGTACTACGGCAGAGTAAGCACGAACATAAGTACTAACCTCTTCTTAATGTTGGCTCTTAGATGCCTCACAGTTCATCCTCATTATGAAGCTCCAGCGTCGTTAGCGAATCGCACAGACACAGCGCACCTTCGGTGGAACTGCAGCCAAACAGACGAAGTGATTTCTAACCCTCTGGTATAAAGACTCCCTTTTGGGCCTCAGAAGCGCACACTTCACTGAAAGAGCAAACCATAATGACCTAATGTTTGATGACATTGTAACTTAATGAGATAACAAGCTGCAGGTGACATTCGGGAAATGTTGGAGGATTTTTGACTTGACGCTCTGACGTTTTCATTTTGTCTTTAACACAAAATGAAAGCGTCAAAGCGTGCTGGGTCTAGTTAGCAAAGACCCCCGCGACCACGGGACTAGTAATCTTTTTACTCCCTGGAACAATAAGAATAAAGCTGTCGGGGCGGAGAATATTAAATAGTCTGCCTTGGTGGTAAGTGGTTACGGTGCTGGGCTCGAGTTTGATTCCAGCCGCGGCTGTCGCATTGCAATGGAGGCGAAATGCTAGAGGTCCGTGTACTGTGCGATGTTAGAGCACGTTAAACACCAGATGGTCGAAATTTCCCGATCCCTCCACTACAGCGTACCTCAATTATATCGTGGTTTTGGCATATAAAACACCAAATATTAAAAAGAAGTATTAGAGAATATTATATATCTTTGTTCTGCACATGAAGGAAGAGATAGTAGATACGGAGCGAACTGTGCCTCTTCTGACATGTGTGTAATTTTGTTCGTACAACGTGTAAGCTAGCAGTTCAATGTGTTTATCATGCCAGTGACGATTTATACGTCATTCTTACCGAATTAAAAAAAATAATAATACACTGCCGAGTATATGAATACTATATACCGTCATATGGTACTGATTTCAGGTACAGAAGCGTTTTCCAGACTTCGAAAACGTTGAAGTTTCACTGCAAGATTTATTAGCATAATGTCTAACGCTGAGGCCTTATAAGCCCGACTACCTGGTGGCGCGCTCTTATTGCAACAAGGTGCTGTGCTTTGTTCACGGCCGTGGCCGTCACAATTTAGTGGCGACAAAACGCAAAGCCAGTCTACCGGGCATTCGGTGCCCGTTAAAGAACCCCAGGTGGACAAAATTATTCCAGAGTCAGCGGTATTACAGCGTATCTAATCATCAGATTTTGACTTGGCCCGCATAATTCCAGAATTAAGTTTTAAGCTTTCAACATGGTGCGTGGCTTTGCCCATTTATACAGAAAGGTTGAGCACCGGACTGCTGCTTCAGAAAACCGGGCTCGAAATCCATCTTATAAGGTTAACAGTGTTTATGGACATGATATAAAAGATGACGCCGGTGTCTTTAGATACCACCGGCTAAATACTTATCCTGGATTACCAAAGAAAAACGTCAGAAAGACTGACACACAGGGTGTCCAAATGTATATCAAGGTTCAATAATTCAATCAATCAATCAATCAATCAATCAATCAATCAATCAATCAATCAATCAATCAATCAATCAATCAATCAATCAATCAATCAATCAATCAATCAATCAATATTTGAACACAAAGTTCTACACGTGACTATAAAGCTAAACCCATACAAGAGGTTAATGTATAAACAGAAACACCTTGAATAGCCAGATTTTAAACAAAAAAGCATTGCTTTATGGACAAATAGACAGAATCTAATTACACGGTCGTAAGACATGCCTTCTAGACAACATAACAAGTTTAGGCATATATTCTAGGAACATATTTCAAGTGACAAGCATATTTCTGTGAAGCACTCTCGTTCGAAATCGACGAAGTATATTTTTCAGGGCTGAAGGTCATTCGCCTATCTAAAAAAAAAAGAAATTTTGTCTCAGTCTACTCAATGAAATTTTTATACGGTGCAATGAACGACGACGGTGATCGCACGCTCAACCCCGGTATGCTCATTATTCAAAAGTAACTTTCTCATATTGGAGCATAGCCTATCTCAAGAGGAACGTCAACGCTACTGCGATCAGCAATCAAGTAACGAGACCACGGATCGTATTGCTGAGGACGCCTTTATTTAAAACATGGAGTGATTCTGAAATACGCATTGCTTCGGGTTCGTTGCCAGATGCATAAGTGAGTAAGAGAGTCTGTAGATGGTTAAATTATCATCAGTATATTTAAGCGTTACATAATGGATGGATGGAAACAACTTTATTGTAGGGATACATAATCGGTCATTGGCAGATATTTCAAATCTCCAGAAAAAGGGAGGGGGGCGCTTGCTCGGGATATTACGGTAGGATGTTGAGAAATTATGGCGCGCAGCGTCGCGCTTATGTTACAGGCTTTGTTGCTTAGCTTCTCTTTGTTGATGCAGCGCAGAGGCGTAGAGAAACCTTGACGCGGTGCAGTTTCCATTATTCTAGCTCATTTCTAAAGGTAGTATGTCCTAATAGTCTAACAGTAACTAAGCGAGACTTTGTGAACAGTCTTACATGCAGTCCTGATGGACGTCAATACAGCAACAGCGTGCAATTTTACTATATAGTGTTGAGCGACCTTCAAAATGTGCAGCTGTTTCACGAGGTGGAGAGATGTTTCAGGGGCTAGATAGTAGACAGATGATGCCATAAATAGCAGACAGTAGACAGTAATATTGTCACGAGGCACAGTATGAGATACGGGTGAAGCTACGTCAAGCGTAGAGATACGTCAAAAGTTAAGCTAGAAAATCAACACACCCTCTAGAAGGAACGACAGAAGCCGGCCAATTTCCTTTCGCTATGCGTTGATACAATAGACGTCTATGCATTCTCACCCTGTCATCTGTTCTCCAATTGAATTGGGTCTCGCCAAAAATGGATGGCAGCTGCATTCTTCTGAATGCCTGGCCATGTTGATTCGACGCTGTGATAGAAGTGGCGTAGAAGAAGAAGCCTTCTTTATATGCCTTTACAGGGGATATGCCGCATTACTAAAAGGGCAACAGATCCCTTGTGAATCTGGGAGCGTGCACATCAATAAGCGCTGCGATGTTCTTTGATTGCCCAAATGCATGAGTGAAGCACGACCTTAGTTAATTCCGCACGTCTGCTCACGTGTAAGAAATCCACGCTGCAGGATTGCGCGCAAGCGCATTGTTTCCTATTGAATAGTTAGGTGGAGCATGGTATTATAGGCCTAATTTGCTAAAACAGGCTGTTATAGCTAGGGTATTCTACACTAGATGAAGAGAAGACCACGGAGGTGTTCCCAGAGGAAAAGTTCAAAACGTAGCTCTCATTCACGGAGCCACGCGCCGTATGCATCTGCTGCTGCAGCAAAATAGGCAGTAATGCGACATCAGTGTGTGTATATGACGTCAACGTCAAAGAGCCCTTCACCAAGTTAGGCATTGAAAAGAAACAAGTACGGCGCGCAGATCACGTTGCGGTGATCGTGTGTGCAAACGTATGGAATAACGACTGCGTGGCGCAACGACAGATCTTATAATAGAATACCGCGCGTCCTTTATCTCGAGGAAGCTGCACTTTGAGCGAGCGTCAAAGTCATAATTATAAATACCCTACGCAGCGTTTACTGCTTCAACGTCACTGACCACGGCCCGTCACTTCGACTGATCATCAAATGCACAATTCGCAATGCCACCACCGGCAATCGGCCGCTAGTTGAAATAGAGCGGGAAGTAAAAGAGGAGGCGCGGATAGTGACGTGAATGGTCGGCACTACCTCGGCTCTGGCATATGGGAGAACGCCCGCAACGTACACCGTTTGCGGACATTGGCCGAAGCAAAAGGGGAGTGCCTCTGTTGACAGGGGCCCTCGCTTGCTAGTGGCATGGTATAGCAGGAGAAATCAATTCATTCCAACCCCCCCCCCCCCTAATAAAACCACGTGAAAAATTTATAGTATGTAATGCTTCGGAAACGGCGCATGCAACTTACAGCGTCTAAATAAGCTTGTAAATCTTTCCTTTAGAGCGCCCGTTTAACTGCTGACGTTATTTGTATTGATTTCACTTATGTTTCTTGCATTGTTGCGCGCATCTGTAAAAATGTTCTTTTTTTTACCACTTCGGCCACTGCAACAAGCAAAGAACCATTTTCATTTCTTATACAACGACCGTATTTACTCTTGCTTGCAGCCAAAATTTTGTGAACTACAGACTGCTACAGACAAGCGGTTACAAATGTGAACCGCTTATTTATTTGAGGGCATAGTGTTGCCCGCCGCATTTTAACACCGAATACGACTTCGCTTTTTACCTTCGTATCAGGCAACAACAGTAACAGATTGAGCACTTCTGAACGTAACTAAAAAACGCAGGCTATCGCGTGTCAAACTTGCGAGCCGCTGGTACCATTCATCGGTCCATCTGGTGTTTCGTTTAATTAATGCTTAAGATGCAATACAGAACCATACTACCGTTAGGTGATGTTGCTTTTTTGTTTTAATAAACGTTGATAAATTCAACGCTTCCTTCATTCACTCGAGGTAAACTGCCATGGAGACTTCGCACCCGCAACAGAGAAAACAAAAAATTATTTTGAACCCACACTAGCCTTTGGCTATATGGACACACTATGTGTTTGCAAACTGTGTGCAAAAGGAAAGAAATTCAGGTAAATTGGGAAGAACAGACAGAGGATTACAGTCGTCGCCCGCGCTTTTATACTGACTTCAAGATTATTCTTTGCTACAGATTGATACCGATTGGGGGTTTTAACGACTGGTAAATCCTGAGACCTCTTTTTCGCGAGGCACTTCCGATACTGTTGTACGCGACAGACCTTGGAGTAAAAGCAGCTTAGCGTAGAATTCTATACTTTTGCCGATCCAGACAGGTCAATATCGCAATACCACGGCACGTTTCCACGCGTGTGCCTGGTGTGGCGTAGGGATACATGACAGCAATGCGTTCTCTCTCGCGGGCTTGCATGGGGCCGCCGGGAAGGATATCAAGCAGTGCGTAATCAGAGAAGAAAGCCGTTTCTCTAGTTGCGCCAAGACGTCCACCCTGGCGCCCTCTTTCCATTTTTCCTTGTTCCTGCGTGCGTGGGCAGCCGCGTTGCAGGAAGAGGAACAAACGGCAAACTAGCAACACCGAGAACAACAGGCCGCCCATCCAACGTGCAGAAATCATTATCGTGTCGATGTCTTTCCCTGTGGACGGATGTTGTAATGAAGCCAGCTAAGTCGAGACCTCTTTCCGATGTCTGCTCTTAACCGTGCTTCCTTTGTTTCCTTCTCGTATGTCCCAGGAAGTTCCGAATGTCAATCACGGTCGATCGCCCCGATTCGCTGTCTTGGTGTGTCTCTGGCACCCGAAGAAACGGGCCTCGCTTCGCTGCTCTCGGCTACTGCCAAGGAGGCACCGGAGCAGATTCCGGTGCTTGGGGATTAGCTGCTCTATGCTGGCCGGGTTCCTTCTCTGCTCCAACCCGCACGTGTTCTGTCCAGGAAAAGAGGCCCGGCGCCTCGCGTCAACGTCTCGCAGCTGCCGGCGACTGGAAGTTGCTTGGCGAGGCGAAATAACAAGAAGGGCAGAAATGGGAGTACAAACATATTTAACCAGAATTCATTCCTACACCCCTGGTTGCCTCCAGAGGGTTTACTCTAATGACGCATAAGGATTTCGATAGACATTTTAGGCGTATACATACGAGTACAAAGACTCGCCGGGCCTTGATCCCTTTCGTCACGCACCGCAGAACCTTTGGGGAACTTCGGGATCGCGCTGGCAGTTCCTTCAATATATGAGTTCTTGGTTTCCCTGTTCGCTCGCCCATCTAGATGTATTTCGAATTATGTAAAGCACATGAGGGCAAAGTACAGCTTCGCACGCTGTATAAAAGATTGCAAGTACATGTTGACTGCAAGAATGCCGCTTTAAGCAGGCGCTATGTCCATCTCGTTTTCATAGATGTATTTCTTGCCAGTCCATCTCGTTTTCATAGATGTATTTCTTGCCAGTGTCCAGTCGCTCGTTAAGATATACTCCTTTCGAACGTTAGCAGTTCGGTTTTACTGGCGTCAACTGCCCAATCTAGTGATGAAGCTGGCTGTTTCGCAAACCTTATGCTATCATTATGCCACGTAATCCAAGCAGTTCCTTGTACCGTCTTTTCAACGGCGACACATAGTCTAACATATTCTTCGCCTAAAACATACCAACATTACACCTTGCGCCATCTTTATTGAGAAGGTGTGATACAGGTTGCAAAAATGAATGCTGGCGAGCGGCATCTTGTCAAGAACCCTAACATCTCGAGTGAAACCTTTCAGCTCGGACTCCAAGTTGCCAAAAATCATTTCACAAAGGCGGCCCAAAATAGTAAATCAGGGTAGCGTGTCTCCCGGAACCTGTCAAGCTGCTTAATAATTTTTTCACTCAATAGGTGTGGGCACGTTTTCTTCAAGACAGAGGCCAAACAGGAAACAGCAACACAATTATTCGGTAGCTTCGAATGACCAGAGCGCCAGTTCAAAAGTGGTTTCACTGATCGTGGAGAATAAATCCAACGGGGGTGGGAACCACCAAAAATAATAGTCAAATATAACTAGCACTGTCCCTCGTAACTTCAAGCTTGAGATTAAGGCCGCCCGTTTTTCCTTAAAAAACTTGAATACCTGAATTTAGCGCTCATTTGCTTCGTCATGAACTACCAACTCGCCCAGGAAACATTTCAAGGTTGCTAAAATCTAAGGAAGCACATATAATAAGTGAAGGAGCAAATCGCGTGTTGGAGCGAATATGCTGAACAATTCAGATAATTAAATATTTCTCGACGAAGCAGCAAACATTACTAAGCTGTCTCCGGAGCCTTCAGAGCGCTCCCTCGAAAACTGAAATAAAATTTGCATAAAATTGCAGTTTAAAGAAAAAATTGGCCGCGTATCTGCGTGCTTCGCTGCAAATGTCGTCTAAAGACGATAGAAGAGGCGCTGCGTGAGATATGGACGCCATCTGGCAATACGTCGGGAAACATGAGTGCTGTGTTGCGGGCTGGTAGTCCCGGCGCAGCGGCAGGCGAAGACCGGCGGTGACCAACGCGACCGGTGGGGACGCCGGCCAGCCCGAACACGCTGTTTGGCGCGATGCGCCGAAGCAGAAGAAACGTCCGCACTCAACGAGTACTCTCCACACACTCCTTTATTTACACGTCGCCTGCGTAAAACAGGAATGCCAGAGCGGCGCCCCATGGCATTCGTACAGTGCAATACAGAACCGAAACCGAAACAGAACAATGATCTCGTGCAGAGGGCACGGAGGAAGGCAAGTTCCAGCGCAGTCGCATTTTCAGCGCAGCTTATGAAACTGGGGTCTTTAGAGTTACATATGTATGCATTTTCTATTAAAGGAACACACCACCTAATACTTACCTAGTGATGTTGCGCCTCAGATATGCGTGATATTTACTTTTTGATCGACAAGGTTCACAAGTATTAACAGCCGTACCAGTTCAAGATGGCTGGCCCAAGGGCAAGTGGTTCAACTTTGGCCGAGTGGCTGGATCGAGTGACGTGCCGATAAACAGAAAGACAGAACAAAATTTCTCCGTTGAAGTATCCCAAGAAAGACTATCGTCTTTAAAAGCTTAGTAGTACTACTGCTTGAAACGCTCAATGAGCAGCAGTGTAGGAGCGTTAATTGTAAACCCTCACCAGTTTTGAGCCTCATGTCCAAACGGTAATCTGGCTCGTCGAAGCGGTGAGGACGATGAAAGAGGGCTCGGCTGGATTCGACATTTTTGCGCGTAAGACATGTAGCCCAGGGCTCAGACCACTCTGTTTCGCTGGAATTTCGACTCGCACATTTCCGCACATCTTTCCGAGATAAAATGGCCCAGCGTGCCAGCAAGTTAAACTGTGTAGAATAACAGAGAGCTGAGCTAGTTCGTAGGTATTCACGTTAAAAAGACAGGGCGTGCAAACACGGACACAGGAGAGAAGTCAAGACACCACAAACGCCGTTTGTGGCGTCTTGACTTTTCTCTTGTGTCCGTGTTTGCACACCCTGTCTTTTTAACGTCAAGTTAAACTGGCCGAGTCGTGGGCCGCATCTATCCCCAATCGCCAACTCACTTTCTGGGTCGCACGGGCAATGGTGTGAGAGTTTTGTAGCATCTAAAAGTCCATAGTTTCTGTGCTTGGAAGTAGTACGCTGTAGCGCTTCTCCGCCAGTGGGATGACCTGTAGTACCCGTTTGATAGTTGACTGCGCGTCGTTGGTCGGTGTACTCCGATCGGTAACTGTTTCACCTAAGACGCAAGTAAAATAGGTCTAAATAAATGTCGGAATGGTGAACTTCGTCCGACAATGGACTCCAGCCATTCGGTACCGAAAAAATTTACGAACGGTCTCCGATATGGCCTGACTAAATAATTTCGCCAAACAAAACTAAGAAAGTTGATTACTGCGTAAATACGTGACTCGTATTGAGCCTATACTATCGCGTTTTTAAATTTTTTTAGACAGTGTCTGCTCATCATTCATGCCTGAAACTATATTTCAATATCGCGTAAGGAACAAAGAAAAAGAAATAGTGGCTACGGGTAGCGTACGCTACAGCAGCGAGCTATCTTTGAACATTACTGCCCGGACTCTGACACAAAATATTATCTATACTGGTGATGAGGCAACAGTTGTAGATAGCGAAGTCATATCCTGTTATTGTGGATGTCGTATCCCTGTACTTTTTAAACAACTAACATACTGCGTCTTGACTTTTCTCTGCGGTGTAAGTACTCGGTCGAATGAGTGCAGCGCTGGCATTCTTTGAGCCCACAAAATATCCTCAAGGCTGCCGTAGTTAGAAACACAGAACACAAAATTGGCCTATTCACGATTTCATTCTCCCTTGACCTCCTTACGCAGCTAAGGCTATAAGGAACCAGATATTTTCATTCATTTTTGCTATTTATCATTGTGTGTGTTTCATTTGTATTTACCTTAACAAAATATTCCACACTGAATTCATTTGATTCATTCAATAAAACATTTGTTTTTCACGAGAGAACTGGTTTGTCACTACTCCTTAGGACAAGCTTGTGTCACACGGATATGTAATCAGTTTGATACCATAGCCAACACTTATGAAATTTGTAATATATACTTTAAACAACAGTGTATCCGATAGGTCACCTTCCAGCACTTCAGTAATTTTAGCGTTGACGTATACCCATTGCTTGTTACTTGCTAGCGGCCATTTCCGAAATAAGGCGTTAGAAGTATCTTGTATAGGTGTGGGGTATTCGGTGAATGAAGTGTAGAATGCATCAAAATTTTTGTCCTGCAAGAAAAGAGTGCCACTCTTCGGTTCTGTCTATCTTTTCAACGACACCAACATTTTAAATTTTCATGAACCACAAGAAATTATTTGGGCAAATGTCTCATCGCAGTAGTTTGTCCGACTTATGGAACCCTATTACTATAACAGCGCAGCCTTAAGGCTTTCCCATAGTTCATGCAAAAGTGAATTGCCGCCTATGTGATGCCCGATCCCTCGCTGCGCCGTAAACACATATGCATCACGTCCCTACAGGCCACGACGCCTTCGCAGCTTTCATGACCATTTATTATGGCTATTCTCGGATCGAACGCCCTCTGGAAAAAGGCGGTGCGGGGCCCTTTTTGAGCACCTTGCCTACTTGAGTCACGCACCGTTATTTCGCTCTATGAGCGCACACACGACAAAAGTTGCTTTGTCAAGAAGAGAAAAACTACACTGAGCGCGCAAACAATTTCAAGAACGAAGGATTAGTGGGAGCCTCCTTTGAGGGATGCAGTCCTTGCCGAGCGAATATTAAATCCACTGTCTGTCGGCATTTCTCCTACTTTTTCTTTCCGTTTTCAGTGCGCTGCCGCAAATATTCAGGAAAGAATGGGAGTAGAAAAAGAAAAAGGGGTTTAGACTTTGTAGAGTTGGAAGTTTCAGGTCCCTACCTTTTATCCGTCCTTGTTACAGCGCATTTTACGCCCGACAGCTGCCGTCTGTCTTCTGGCTGTTCAGAAGAACAGATAGCGATTGGTGCAACCGAAACATGACTTCCATGCTGTATGTATACCGGTTTTGTTTTTCTGCTTAACTTTTCAACCAACCCCGCACCTCCAAAACTTCGAATAGGATCAAAATGCGAAAATGGGGCGCGTGCAGCATAAGAGAGAGCCCATCGCACCACTGCATATACGTGCTTAAAGAGTCGCAAGGTAGACCACCTTCTTCCAAAAAAAAGTTATGCGGTCTCTTCCTTTTTTTTTCGTTTTATACCGATGTGCATTTCTCTGGTGCCTTTCGAGTTTTTTCCACCCCTTGTTTCCTCTCTGTCTGTAACAAGAGCTTCTGAAGAGTTGCCCCCCCCCCTTTTTTTTTACAAAAAACTTGTGAGCTCTTTGGAACTCCCACTCTCCGTCGCATGTTCTGTAGCACTCTGAATTTTGCCCGTGTTCTTGAAATGGTGATATTTGAATGCGTGCGCGCCCGCTCGAGCCGCAACAGAATCGAAGCCCTGCTGTACCATCTATTTGTTATCGGGTTTTCTGCGCAATCTTATTTCGAAAAAAACAAGGGAGTTAGTCAGCTTCGCTACACCTGTCGGGCCCCATTGGGTCAAGCGTGTTTTAAAATCATGCATCTTTCATCCCTGCAGGAATGCACGATGATGTTTCTTGTTCCTTGAGTAGAAAGGAAACGTCAAGATTCCTCCGGTTGGCAGCTGTCGGCGCCCGTAACGTAATATCTTGTAGACGACCTTAACGCACGTGTACTTCGAGCAAACTATGCATGAAATTTCCGAGGTGCGTCATGGCCCCTGTATGCATATCGTCAAGAGTCTAGATGTATTTCAGAAGTCCTGCGTAGTGGCACAAATCTCGGTCACGGGAAGCAGATTTGTGACCTCATGGCCGTGCGTTAGTCACAGCGATTCGGAAACGGAGATATACAGTCACGTTGCACTAACTAAGTGTAAAATTTTGTTACGGTACCGTGCTGTCTCCGTCTTGGAGCAAGATGCCCTCAAATGGTGCAAATGTTTGACTGTACCACAGGCAGATAATCGTTCAGCATCTTTGTTCTTTTGGATTCCACTAGGATTCTCCATATTGAAATCGAATGAAAGTGAAGATTATTTTTATTCAGTTATGGGACTAGAACTCTGTCAAAAAAAAAGGAACACGTAACATACGGCGTGGAATATATACGCTAGGCACTCTACACAATGAAGACAACGAAAATGAACTGTTACAAAGATTTTGAAAATGCAAAAGTAACTTCAATACTATAACTTCAGTAAACTTCAGTAATATACGAATACAGCTGGATGAATGATCTCTTAGTCGGAACGCTATATAATATGGAAAATATAGAGAATAACCAAATACAAGACAAATAAATAGAACTGTAATAATGCAGTTATAAGGTTACACTGCTGTCAAGGGGGGGGGGGACGCGGTGTATTAGAAGCACAAAAACCAAGGAAAAAGACCGAAAAAGTAACTTCTTCTCGTCTCGAAATTATACACCAGGGTATATAGATATCCTCGTAAAAACAATAAACAAGGCAAAGCTTTTAAGGTCCCAGATATATGGAAGCGGGGGAACAGCGTAACATAAATGCGCACTTTCCCAGATTTTAAGCGTGATTTGTCTACCTTATAACTTCCTCCCAGCCGCGCTGCATAATTTAGGTGCCTAATTCGTAAGTTGGCTGAAAAGTACGAGTTTGTTATTTTCGTTCGTCTTTCTAACTTAAATTTATGTTTGATGTGTGATAGTGTATCAGGTGTAGCTTAACCATTGCTTAACTATAAGAGAAAGTTCGTAGATGTAGCAAACGGTGCTATAAGGTTCTAGCTCAAGCGAATGCAGTTGATTAAGATTGGTGAGAATTGTTTTATTCCGCTCTCACTGGTAATAATTTAAACAAGACAGGGCTTAGAAGCCAGTATGGAAACCGGTCGATTACGAATGTACTTTGATGTAATTTTTGCAGAACGCGGCTTACATGGTAATCCTGGAACATATTTGGGAAAGTAAACGTGCCCCCACATTTAGAACAATAAACCTATTCTACAGTGCCAGTATTTGCAATAAAATTTAATGGGATGTAATTATTTTATTCGTTGTCCTGAATATATGCAGCTCTTGGTTTGTTTTCGTCAATACGCATAGCATTTCCTATTGACAGCCTCACCAGAATTTTAACTGCGAACTTGTTGTAGCTGGCCGTAGTTTGTCGGGTGTCTGTTTGTAGCTGGCCGTAGTTTGTCGGGTGCCGGCGCGCGCTCTCATCGTGGTCTTCTTCACCTCCCCTAACACGCGCGCCCGGCGCGCGCTCTCCCGCTGCGGTGATTTTTCCTGCGTGGGATGCAATAATTTGGAAGGCCGAGAGAACGTGTACAGAAAGAGAGAGACGGAAATCAAGGGATAGAAAGAAAGAGGTAGAAAGAAACAGAAAGACAGTCATAGAAAGGAATAAAGGAAAGAGACAAAAAATAGAAAGACAGAGAAAAGAAAGAGAGAGAGATAGAAAGAAAGAGGAAGTCAGAAATATAGAGAGAAAGAAGGAAAAGAAAGAGGAGGAGAACGTTACGTAAAATCACGTAACACTAGTGACGTGACATATTCCTGCTTAACTCGTGGAGGGAGTAGGGGAGGATGTAAGTCTTGTGCTTTCACCGCGATGTCCGCGCTGAAGTTACAGAGCGTACGAATGTCACTTCGCTCGCTGCAGCGGCCGCGTTTGTGAAACGAGCACGCTGTTCAAACAGAAATAAGTAACAACCGTGACACTTGATAGTTCGCGCTCGTCCTGTGTGTGTTCTTTTTGTGCGTCCTTTGTGCTTGAGCGACGCGCTGGAAATTTCGAGCTGCTTTCCGTTCTTCGCGTTACATTCCACTTTGTTGCTATCGCATTCATTACTTCGCCGTTGCAGCGAAACTGTGACTTTTTGTCTCACCTTATGTTGAATGTATGGGGAACTTATGATAAATCTTAATAAAGGAGGGACACTTCAAAAAGTCTACGATCATTTACTATAGTGCTCTTAAAAATTAAAAAAAAGAAATTAAGGCCGGCTACGCATACACTACACGGCGCAATTTTCAACAAGCGGCCGGATTTTAATAGCTTCTGGCTCATTAATCGACATGTTGGTGTCAGAATGTGATACAACTGCTGGATATTCGAAAATAGGTCGCACACTGGTTTCTGTATAGAACAGGTTTTCGACTCCCATGATTGTACGTGCGAAGAACAGATTGTATGTATGAAGATTATTATGATTCAATGAACAACTCGATAGGGCTTTAATGTTACTGTTTGAACATGCCAGACAAGGTTAACCCTCTGTATTTAACAGTTTCAACAAAATTATGGAAGTACAATTAGGCTTCATTATATTTCATTTGCGGCTCAAACCACAGTTACGGTTAGGGGAGTTCAATTTCTTACCCTTTATAGTTCTGTAACACTGCGAAAGTATCCAACGTAGGTCAGTATGCATAGTAGAGGCCCCGTTTCAGGAAGTAGTTCATGTGTACTATAAGCAACATCTGCATCAGTCTAATAGTTGATGAGTCGTTAACGTTTCGGCTTATGCCATTAATCTTAGCAAAACAGTAATTGAACTATGGTACATTTGATGCAACCCCGGCAAATCGAGTGTTCTGAACCATAAAGTACTAACTTTTTGGAGTCCGTCGGTCACACAATTACAAACAAGTTCAATAATGCCAAAGGGTGCCCAAATGTGCTAGAATTTAGGTGGTCGAAAGTAGTGATGTACTAAGTAATTTTTACTTCTCTTCATAGAAAGAAGCTCTGCAACAGGCCTTGCTAAGTTTGAATTAAATAAAAGCGCCGAGGTCAAGCGTACTAAGTGAACTACGATTACTTGGCGCATATTTCGGCTGATCCCTGTCCGAAGTGGGCGACATGGACGTACTAATGTGAAAGGCTTCCATTAGCGATCGTAGCGCCATCGGGCATGCACAGCTCGCAGAGGCGCGAAATGCACCGAGACCATGCCATTTAGACCGTGGACGCGCCCCACGAGCCATTCAACGTTTTTTTTTTTATTCTTTATTTTTCTGTACGTTATTCTCCTATTGTGAATAATTCTAGCGTGCGCGTTCACCGCTTGTATAGAGAAATGCCGAGGCAGGCCCACAATAAAACGGCGATAATCGAGTTCGCTGAATTCAAATACAGAATTTTTTCAGCCACTTCGAGAGGGCGGTAAGCTACCTAATTCTCTCTTTCGGGAACTTGGCGCTTATCATCAAAGATCTTCTCCGACAACGCCACATACGTCAGCATGTAAAATGCAACGCTTCCCCCGTGTTGCGGAAACTCTTCTTTCACAGTGTAATTGGACAAGCATGAGAGCTGTGCGCGTGCCCGCCTTCGTTCCCTTGCCTCTCTTGGGACATTATGTGGCGTGCATAATGTTTTATGTAGTTTGCCTGGCAGCGGGATCGTGTATCAAGTTGTCTCAGCATTACTCATCCAAACTGTCAATTTCAGCGTCCCGAAGGGGGAAGGAGGGGTCTAAACAAGCATGGTGTTGGGGTGCTGCATTTCTCACGGATGAATGCTTACTTGCACCCAGCGGTCCTTGCACAAGAAGTTTGAGCTCGAGTTGCCTTCGCTCGAGCGTCCGCGGTGCACTACGCCAGGCTCGTTTCTGCATCAGTGCGATTGACGTTCCACGTTCAGCGTTCCTACACCCTGCGCAACTCGACTACCACCGAGGCGAACTCACTCGTGAAACGAAGACGTCGGGGCCATTTCTGATGCACACAAAAAATGTTATATATATATATATATATATAGCGCAAGTTGTCGGCGCTGAAATTCCATCGCAACTCAGAGCAATATATTGTACCACTTGTTTCCTTCGATCTTTCTATTTTATTTCGGACACACGCACATTGTTTGTCATATGACAAGTAGCCCTTTATACGCAAAAATAATACGGTGATCCAATATTCAAATTGAACTCATCTGATAAAGCTGCTAACGCATTATACTGCTCGCTTTTATTTGTGATGCTTGCCTGAGGCAACACCACCACATAATCAGACGACACACTCAGAATAATGGCAGACCATTTTAATTCCCTTCTTCCATTTTACTGACGCTCAAGTCCTCTGTTTTATCTTTTTACGGGCTAGATTATCTCACCCGGTTGTGCCACGCTTGCGCCATGGCACTCGACACGTTTTTTTTTTTAAGTGAAGAACTGAATATATTTGTGGTGTTTATTCTTATAAATATTTAGGCCGAAAATACAGACCACGGAGAAACCTTGAACATTAAGGGGATTCAGAGGAAGGCAAGAATGCGCGGGGACGTCCACATCATGCCTGTAGTCGGTAAGTTTTCTTCCTCCTTCAGCCTAGTGAACAATTCCGCTCGGCTCTCCTTACAATAATAAAAAAAGCTCCAACTTTCTCTCGCTCACTCCATATATATATATATATATATATATATATATATATATATATATATATATATAATATATATATATTATATATATATATATATATGAAATAAACAAGCAGACACACGTCGAAAAACAGAATAGTTTCTTAACGTTTCGGCCGTTGTACCGGCCTTCGTCAGAGTAAGCTTGGGTCAGAATTAATTCTTGGGGTTTTGCGTCCCAAAACCGCCATATGATTATGAGAGGCTGTAGTGGAGGGCTGCGAAAATTTTGACCACCTCTTTAACGTGCACATATAAGCACACCGGCTCCAGCATTTTGCCTCCATTAAAGTGCGGCCACCACAGCCGGGACTTGATCCCGCGATTTTCGGCTCAGCAATCGAGCACCATAACCACTAGACAACCACGGCGGGTGCATTTCACGGAAAGGAACCCTGTTAGAAGTACGATGACAGCCAAACAGTTGACAAACATTACTAAGCGTTGCACGTTGTGCATACTTTCGGTTGAACAATACAGGGTTTTAGCTTCGAATGATCTGCGATACGTAAGCGTACCGTTATACGTCATGTTCTAGCCGCACTGTTGACGCGCCTCGCCTCTTCGCGGCACAAGGAAAATTACAGCGTTTAGCGTGCTATCATCAGGTTCCCTGACATGGTGTAGAACGAAATTAAAGACGCAGTGCCCGATTAGGCTCTTACATCGTTTCACATACGGCAACGTGTCACAAACGCTACTGCTGTGACTTCCTGACTTATAGCTGCAGATGACAGCCCTTTCATGAGTCGGTGTGAACAAGGAGCACCTTATAAGATAACAATATGAAGGTCTTAACATTTTTTGTCATCTTATAAAAGGAATGAGCGATCGTTGACTTCACCTATCATTTGCCCGCCTTGGAGCTTAAGCGGCCAGGGTGTCGCGCTGCTGAACTCGAGGACGCGGATTAAA
This sequence comes from Rhipicephalus sanguineus, assembly GCF_013339695.2. NCBI lineage: Eukaryota > Metazoa > Arthropoda > Arachnida > Ixodida > Ixodidae > Rhipicephalus > Rhipicephalus sanguineus. Next base: position 208,389,059 of record NC_051176.1, on the reverse strand, counting down.
TTTCCTGCCAGAGCGGCTGCATTTCAATGGGGGTGAAATGAAAGAACATCCGTGTTCTATGATTTAGGGGCACGTTAACGAACTCCAGGTGCCCAAAAATAATGCGGAGGACCTCACTGCAGCGTGCCTCGTAATTATATTGTAGTTTGGTACATGCTACACCGGCATTTAATTTTTTTAGCAATCAGCCGTTTTGTCCACGTCGGCGAGGACGAATTCGTATTGAAGCTGACAGCCATGCGCGCTATCACGTTGCTCGCTGTGCAAGCTAACCAGCGTGCAAGTACGCGACAGAACACATGAACGCGCTGCACGCTGAGCGCGTTACCTATCACGGCAAGATATCGCATGACAGTGCTGGATGGCCGGCTACGTGCAGAATGCTTCGCATGACGTTGCTTCCCGGAAAGCGTAAGATCTGCATATTTTTCACAAGGTGTTTTATGCCGGTCTTCACCAAGAATTCCTCGTATATATACGTCAAGCAAACCACGTAGATAAAATGGCAGGCTAGTTATACACCTTCCCGCTTGGCTTCCCTATGAGAAAATGCCATTTCGCCATTCTCTGAGCATTCTGCTCTAACGGTCTGTGGTAACGGCGCCGCTTTAGCACTTCGTCAGGTCGGATCAGCCTGTGATGCCTAGTTGACTTCGCAGTGCAGTATAAACACGCAGCAGCAGTATCTCTGCGCATCAACTACTGCTTCGCTTGCAACGGCGCCATAACATAACAATGCTACTGCGTTAAGTGCCGCGACAAAGGCACCGAGACATCGACGGGCAAATGTCATGAAACTGACCTCGTTAGACCAGCGAGGGACGACACACTAGCGGCAAGCACCACTCGTTCGTGCGTACAGGGCGCAAAATAAACGAACTGCACCTCTAGCGTTCATTCGTGACGCGGAGCACGTCGCAAGTTACTGGGCTGCCAAATACATTTCCGAGGCGGACAAAAATACTCGTACCTTCGGCGAAGCCGCTCGACAACAGGACGCCGCTCACCAAGCGAAGCTATAGCCAACCGTGAGTTCGTGGACAAATCCTTCGACGTTACTTGTGCGGTTTGCGAATGACTGTAGTCGCCGTATTTACCATCGATTGTGTCCGCGTGTTACTCCGATTACTTCGCTACCACAAAAAGGAGTTGCTGATGGTCATCAACTTTGTCGTCTGGGCTCGGGAGGTGTGGCACTTGGAGTCGACTTGGGTACATCCATGACAAAGGCGGTCATGCCTGTCCTGTCAAGGAATACTGCGAAAACCTACGCTGTTGTGTTTGTTAACGTCCATCAAAGCTGCAACTACTTGTATGAAGGCTCGTTTCAATTTCGTGTTATTACTAGTTCTCATGAAAAAAAACGAAAACAAAAAACAATCCTTTTTTTATTCAGTAGTGAGGGTCCGGGAGCGTTTTGCAAGCACTGCAAGACGAACACGTCTGTCTGTTCGCACGCCTTTCCCAATGCAACTGTTCAGTTACCGGAACAAAGTCGACGGGCAGGTTCAAATTCTGCAGAATCACAGCGAACAATAACTAACTCTTCTGAAGAACAAGCTATATCTCCCCGAGCACGATAATAATAATAATAATAATAATATAATAATAATAATAATAATAATAATAATAATAATAATAATAATTGCTGGGGTTTTACTTGCCAAAACCACCAAACACGAAAGTAAACCTCAGCTATTCTGTAAAGAAAAATTACTATAAAAATTAGCTCAGCTTGCACAAAGTCGCACAAGGCTCAGTCACAGCAGAGCTGGGGAACTCGTGGTGCACAAATCGGCACACGTGTTCGGGGAGCGAAGCAGAAGAGGAAGAAAAGAACGAAGATGAAAAAGATAAAGAAGAGAGCGCATTTTTCACAGGGCAAACTATACTTGCTGTACTGCACTAAACTAAGCATGGCTATGATTTCTCTTTTTTTTTTTTTTGCTATAATCTTTTTTGCGTATGTCGCTTTCTATCTCTTTCTCTCTCTGTCAATATCTTTCTTTGTCTTTTTGTCCTTTTTTCTCTTTCTTCTCTTTCTTTCTCGTTTTTTTCTCTTTCCTTGTGTGTGTGTGTTTCTCTGTCTCTTCCTTTGTGTACTCGGTCTCTCGTCTTCTTTTTCTTTTTATCTTCCCTTTCTTATTTCTTTCTCTCTTTCTCTGTAATTGGTCACTCGCCAGGGCTGGGCAAAGATACTTGAAATAGTATCGCGAGACTACAAGATACTCAGGCATAGAGTATTGGAAGATACAGATACAAGATACTACCGCAATAATTGTATCCGATACGATACTTTCCAATGTATCTTAAGATACTTCGATACATTCGCCAAGTTAGTTATTATAGACTCCCATAACATAGCGACCGCTTATGCACGAATGGTTTGCTTTAAAATGTCTTTAATGGGACCAATTCGGTTTCTTTTAATGAAATGTCTGGTAGTATCTCAAAACTTTTGTCCTTCTGCTCAAAGTGCATCAGTTTACTTCCGACAGAACTTATTGGGGTTGCTTTGGCTGCTTAACAGGACAGCTCTTCATTGACAGCGGCTCTTGCTTGCCATTTTTGTAATGCATGGGGAGACGCTGCTCAGCTTGCCGACCAGCTAGCGGGTCGCCATCTAATCACAAGAACTTCAATAAGACAGCCTTCACACGATGGCGCAAATACCGGTGTAGAGTTTTACCTTGTCTATTAAACACCGTTTAAGCAATACCGAATCACAGCGGTATACAGCAGCAACGACGGTGCTAGCGACATTTTTTGTGACGCATTGTGTATACTTGAAGCTTATAAAACTGCAGTGAATTTTTATATTCTACTTATCTGCTGGCGGTAAAGCGTTCGTTATCAATATACTCACTAACGTGCAATCTTTTAACAATTTTTCTTCAGCGAGAGAACATGTGCACCCCTAATACCTATTGTATTGTCACGTGGTGGTGACGATGTAGGAGGCGGCAGTCACTCTGGTAGAGACGAGGCTGCGCACTGGGCAAGCGTGTGCCCAGAAAACTAAGTAACTCGTGGCAATAAAAGTCGTGGGCCTTCGGTGTTCTGATCATCGGCGGATAGCGTGGTCTTTTATACATTAGCGATCAAACCTTCCAGCGTTACCGCTGGTGCTTCCGTAAGCTCACCAATGAACTAGAGTGCTCGTGCCCTGCGCATAATTTTAATAATAATTGTTGCGGTTTTGCATAAAAAAACCACGATATGATTATGATGTACGCCGTAGTGGAGGGCTCCGGAAAGTTCGACCACCTGGGGTTCTTTAACGTGCACCTAAACCTAAGTACACCGGCATCTAGCATTTCGCCTCCATCGAAATATGGCCGCCGCGGCTGGGATTCGCGCGTAATCTTAACGGAACAATCTCAACACAATCGCGAAGATTTCGAAAAATCGCGGCGGCGGCTTGAGCCGAGCGCTGCTAATATTTCTTTTGTGGTTTAAACCCGATCATACCAAAATAAAGAAATAAGAGTGCGTGGCAGTGTACTTGCACAAATCGTCGCAGGACACCGCTGCTATTCACGCTATTGCCACCTACAGCTCCGATTACCTGGCCATTAGTAATAGTAAAAAAAATTAGAGAGACCTCAAAAAGAAAAACAAATAGACGTAAGTAAAATAGAAAAGCCGTTCTGTATCAAACATTCATCGTGAATAAGTATTGAAACACGATACAGGCGGCACCCGTAATAGCTATGACAATTAAGCATGAAGTATCGTCAACTTCCTTCTTAATGTAAGAACATAAAAAGACTTAGTGCCTTTGCAAAATTCACTGAAACGGCTCCTTGGGAGGCTCACGAGAAAACGGATCATTAGTATAGCAATGTTTCTCAAATACCTTTCCTAACAACTTTAAGATGGTTCCTAATATTTCCATTATTATAGTGCAAACTCAATTTCGCCGTTTTAATAAGCATTAAGCAGGTACTGTATACTCACTGCGCGCCCACATAATTACATATTTATTTTTAAAAATCGCCTTGGCAGACAGTAAACGCAAGTGAAATATAAATGTGTAAACAGTAGCAGAAATAAAGCAGACAGTTCAAAGTAAGAATAAAGCAGAAGCTATTTTGGCAGCACGTTACAAGCGACATAATGCTGTGACCAGACCGAAAAAAAAAAAAAAAACAGTTCAAAGCCCTAGGTAATGTACGGGATGTAAGAGAAGGACAACCTAAGAAAGCATTTGTGCTAACAACTCAAATTATTATTTTCAAAAAATCTTTCAAGAAAGATAGCAGAAGATAATAATAATAATTGTTAGTGTTTAACTTCCCAAAACCCGATGCGATTATGAGGACGCCGTTGTGGAGGGCTCCGGAAATTTCGGCCACCTGGGGCTCTTTAACGTGCACCTAAATCGAAGTACATGGGCCTCAAGTATATTCGCCTCCATCGAAAATTGCGACCGCCGCGGCCGGGACTCGATCGACAGCAGGAAGAAAAAGTTGTGGTGCACGAAGATATCTTCTGTTAGGTAAACGCTTGCTCTATTAGATCTAGCATCGATACTAGTGGTGCTATAGTTTAGGATCCTATTTGCACCATAAGTCACTCAGCATGTAAGTCTAGTTACATCCACAAAATCCTTTAAATCGCTGATGTGTAAAACGCCACGAGACGCAAAGCCACCATATGCTTCAGATTCGTAACGAAGCACCAAGCAGGACAGCGGCTTAGAATATGCGCGATAATCACCGCATGCGTTGTGGTACGCGGCGCTGGTACAGTGGATCCGGGTAAGTGTCATGCATTGGCACAGGTAAAAAGGAAAAAAATAATCGCGAAAAAATCGAGGGCGGAGCTAAGCATAGACGTTCGCGCGCTTGTTCTGCCGAGACTGCACGCGCATTGTCATGTTACTCTGCTCAACCAAAACGGATGCGCACGCCTCATCGCCTGCCCTCACTGGTGGACTTTGCCAGAAAGATAGATTTATGTCACTGCCCTTAGTTTATTCAGGCGGTTTAGTGGCACCCAGTACCAACTTGAGAAGCGGAAATGCCAGCGATTTATTGTTTTCGTACGGTGGTGTTCCTATAGGAGTATCTTGTATCTTAAGATACACGATACATTATTGAATGTATCGGAAATACAGATACAGATACTCATCTTGCGAGACGTATCGCGATATAGATACAAGATACCCAAAGTGTATCTAAGATAGTATCTAAGATACATGTATCTTCGATACTGCCCAGCACTGTCACTCGCCTTCTATCTCTTTCTCTGTTTATTCCCTTTCTATCTATTTCTCTGTTTCTATCTCTCTCTTTCTCTGTACTCGTTCTCTCCTCCTCCTTTCCCTCCTCCTAACCCTCACATCTCTCCTCCTCACCCTCACTTTCCTTTCCCACCACCTTGCTGTACTGTACTATACGAGGCTATGCTCTGCTCTGCCAGCGTGCCTGGATAGCCGAGTGGTTAGGACGCTCCCCTTCGGTTCCTGGGTACGCGAGTTCGAATCTCCAAAAAAAGAAAATTTCGCCGAGAAATTCTCTCTTTCTATTTCTTTCTCGCTCTCTTGTTCTTTCTCTTTCTCTCTCTCTCTCTTCACTCGTTCGCTCGCCCATCAAGTAACTGCATCGCTCGCTGGACAACTCGGCGCACCTCTTCTGGTAGCGAAGCAGAAGAGGAAGAAGAGGAAGGCGATGAAGAAGGGGACGAAGATGGCGCGTGTCGGTTTAGGATGAGGATAATTTGCTATCTACGACACACGGCCAACCTCGATTTCAACAGCTCTGCTTTAAAAGAAATTATGCAGGTGCCACGCACCCTCCACAGCGGCGTACGTTAAACTTTCATGAGCCAGCACGGCAAAATGACGCATTACGACAAGAGCAGCTCTGCAGATTTCGATGACGAACGCGTATTTCTGCCACTATTGGGTAACTTGGATGGCCAATACTATACAATAGCAGGTGACGGGAGCGGAAGCATGCAAGCGACGACGCTGCTTTCAAGACAGCACACAAGCAAAGAGGCAGACGCATACTTGAAGCGTAGTGCCGCATGCCATTTTACAGCCGGTTCGCGTCACCAGAAAACTGTCAGGAACGGGTACGAGCCCCATTGTATAGTTCCCAAGTATAATTCCCAATGAGGTTAGTGAAAGGAAGCTCAGGAAGATACTAATTACTACTGATCAAGTCGAGCCTAATTAATTTGATTTAATAAGTCGAATTAGGGCTAATTAAGACTAAGCGCAATTAATACAAATTAGGTTTTGTGTGATGGAACCAAGTTCACCCTATATACTTGAGGTTCATGTTGCCTAATTAGCCTAATTAAGCAAATTAAGCCTAATTAGTCCTAACTGCGATTAAGCCAAGGGGAGACTAGCTGGGAGACCACCAGCTCCGCTTTGGCTCAACCTTTCATCTCTAGTACAAGCTGCCCATATTTTCCACAGCATTGCCTTTCGCTACCGAAAGTCTCGGTCCCTACGCGGCAGCGGCCCACCGCGAGCTGGGAAAATGGCGCGACCTAATAAACCACAATAAGGTTTTTCCATCCGTCCATTACCAGCCACGGTGGTCTAGTGGTTAAAGTGCTCGACTGCTGACCCACAGGTCGCGGGATCGAATCCCGGCCGCGGCGGCCGCATTTCCAATGGAGGCGAAAATGCTAGAGGTACTTAGATTTAGGTGCATGTTAAATAACCCCAAGTCAAAATTTCCGGAGCCCTCCACTGCGGTGTCTCTCATAATCATATCGTGGTTTTGGACGGTAAACCCCAACAATTATTATTATTATCATCACCATCCATGCATTGCCATGGAAAGCGGCTATAGATAGCTGCTTTTGCACTGTACCCAACACGTTGATGCTCTATCCATAGTTTGCACACCATACCATTTTTCAACATCTGTGTGTCTTGGGTGCACCATATATTCTCGTCATTGGCGTACTGAGAAAACCACAACCAATAAATGGTCCGCACTTTGTTGCATCATATGCTGTAGCTGTTGCTTTGTAATAGTCAAAACGCGTCGCAACTTCTCGGCATGCGTTTCCTTTCAAGGTACCCCGGCGAATGGGCTTGAGAACGAGTTCGCTCAGGGTCTGGAGCTGCACATTTATTTTTACCGAACGTGCTTGCACAAAGGTTTCGTGGCTGACTGAAACTTCTTGCAACAGTCCTTCGATTAGCTTACTAGAGCTAACTTCACGAGGAATATTCATCGCTAGTTCACCGTGCGCTTGGTAACATGCGAAAACAACATACTACGACAATGTGTGATAAACGAAACCCATATGACTGTTATCCAGAGGCTATCGGGCTGTGCCAAAATGAAACGTCCCTTATAAGAAATGCTCTATAAAACTCATCACCTTAAGTTCGTCCGCCATTTATTCTTGCTTTTTTTTTCATTTGTTCCCGTATCCCACTTTGTCTTCTTTCATCCGTCCAGTGCACTCCGCTTCATAATATACGACGCGTTTTGCAGTTAGCTGTCTATGCGGCAGTTTTTAGGATTGCATAAAGCGTTAGGATATGGAAATTTTTTTTCTTTAAAGGGCCATGAACCACTCCGAGGTCAAAGACGAGAGAGTGGTTTCGTTATCGCCTTCACTGTCCTTCCTAAAGCCGCTACTTCCTCCTTGCACCTTATTTCTTCATAAAACACGCGGAGAATGTCAGCACTGAGCTTTGAGCCTATCAGGATTTCGCGCTTTTCGGCTACACGCTGTTGTCCCCGCTTGTGCATTCGAAAATGCACAAAGCAGAGTGAAATCAGTTGATCGCGCACGATAATCATGCCAGACAGGGCCGTACGAGCGTGCGAATGCAAGGCAAAGCAGAGTATGAGTCAATTCGCAAATGATATCCCACGTACGAGTACTAATCGAGAGCTTATTTCCTTCTGACGTCACGTGAACAGAGTGCTGGTGTCTAGGATCGCGCTGAAAAGACGGGAACGCAAGGAGAGACTAACGCGCTCGTTCTTTGTATTTTCAGAGGTTCCTTAGGGGCCCTTTAAGGCGAGTACTGAGTGTGCAATTCAAGCGCGTGTGTGATGACAGTGCCAAGACAACGATGACAGTCATGTGAAGTCATGACACAATTTATCCTACGGGCCGCTCTACATGAATACGTGGCAGGCCAGTAATGAAGTTCTATATATGTGCTGGACAGGCGTTAGCGAGGTGAATATATATTTCGGCACCACCTGTTACTCAGTCTTATACAGCCGTACTTGGTTATGTCTATACGTCATGCGTTCTACGCTAAAACGGCGATGCCTATTTGTACTGCAGTGAAGCATCGTGAAAAGTCAGTTCAACCTGGTCAGTGAAGGTGACGCCATAAAGGGTTCCCCCTCCATCGTATCACCAACGAAGCACATCCAAGAGACGGCAGAGCAGTCTTTTACCGCCAGGCTGAACGTATTTTTGAGGCCCGCTGATAATTACGTCTGCATCCTGTAGAAATCTGCAGCGGACGCCTTTATCGCCCATCTGCATCTCCATAAACCAGGAAATCGAGTTCACGGTAGAAGGACAGCAAGGCAGCACGCTCCCTATCTCGGATGTTTCAGTCCGACGACACGATGAGCGGCTAATCTTTTCCATGTGTTTGCAGCTTAGCTGCAAATGCCAACCAGTGTACGTTGCACCAAGCTTCCTTGGTGTTTACACTCGTTTCTCATGCAGAAACAACCTGTGCATCGACCCCGAGAGCAACCAGATAAGGGGGCTTCTCCTCCATTCGTTGTACATTCGCGACATTGCAGGCAACATCACCCACTCGTTGGGGGCGTTGCCCGCTGTTTACGCCTGCGGTCGTCGCGATGCGATGGAGCGGAGAAAGAGGTACCGAATTGAGAGCAGCAAAAGCGGCGCCGTTTCTTCGACCGCTTCAGTCAGCACCCTGAGTAAGGGGCCAAATCGATTTTGAAACGTCGGGACTACCTTAGACTTTGGCTGGTGCCACTTTGGACTCGAGAAATTTCGAACCCATCCAGACAGATTTCTGTCGAAGAGGTTTAAACTCAATTCAATTCTTGCAAATGGGCCACTCATTTAGGTCCCCGTGATACTCCACTCAGGTTTTATGGGCTCACCCGCTGCAGCCCGTGCAGGGAATCTATGCAAAATCTTGACAAGCTGAGTTTTTATAGCACTGCCATAGGAAGCCGTATGGTAAACTCACCGTGGCTCATGTGCGCTCAGTCCGCATTTCCCCCCAACAAATGTCCATTACCGTATCCCTTCACTTTGTAGCGAGTGGCATCCTCAGAGGAATATCGGGCATTTAATGAAATTATCCCGCGTATTAGACGGGGCAATTAAAAAAACAAGCAGCGGCGAGTTCAAGATAACGTGTTTGGCCCCGTGTCTCATCTTACCCCACTCTACTCTATTAACACAGGACTTGCCCGTAGAGAGAAAGCATATACAATACACCAACGTCATTTAGGGAACTAGGATGGTTTTAGTAGGCGATGTATAGTAAGCCAGTAACGCGTGCTATGCTTAGCTGGTGGTTACGCATGGATCATCCTGGTAAAAAAACGCCAGGCCTGCGCGGAAAGCGCAGCACAGTCACAGCGAAAGATGGAACAGCAGCATTTCTAGAGCCCGTTGTAAACTCTCTTGGGGCTACTAATACAAGTACGCGTGCAAGGTACCCACTACGCCATCAGTCATAATTTTTGTGAAGTTGGGAAGCACCCACTACACCATTATTCGTCATTCTGCGGCGCAGCGAGGTACCAGCTACACATCTGTAAGGCATTATGTGCACTTTTTTGATGTGACGGCTGATGGTGATGAAGAATTACGGCTGAGTCCTTTGTAATGGGTTGGAAGCTTTAAACGACCCACTAGTTACGTAATTCGTATTGTGTGACGCCCGGTCGTTATTTCACTCTCCCACCACGCTATATAACAGAACTTAACGTGAGCGAGAGAGAGAGGGGGAAATAATCTTTATTGAGACCCTGAGGAAATGGATCATGGGAGCCTTATGGGCTTCCTTGGCAACCAATAGAAGTGCACTTGCGAGGAACCCACTACGCTACAGATCATCATAATTTTTGTGAAGTACGGAAGCAGCCACTACGCCATTTTTCGTCATTCTGCGGAGAACCGTGGTAGCCGCTAAACACCTGTAAGGCATTATGTGCTCTTTGTCGGTGCTGTGCCCGATGACGATGAAGAATTATGGCAAGTGCAAGTGAACAACTTTATTGAACGATCCGGCAAAACGAAGGAGATGGGAATGGGGTGGTGGAGACTCTTGCGTGCATGCGAGCCTCTCAGCCGCGATGGGAGCCCCTCGCGCTGCGAGGGAGAGCCCTTTGTAATGGATCGGAAGTATTTAACAACCCACTCGTTGCGCATCTCGCAGTGTGTGACGCCTGGTTGTTATTTTACTCATCTACCAGGCTATATTACATATGTTAATGTGGTTCCTTCCCGACATGAAGCCTGTGTAGGGTCTTTTCGCAAAGCAGTTTCAAGCACCGGCATGGCTTTGAGGTAGAATACTGGGCTCCCACCCAGAGGGCCCTGGTTCGAACCCGTTCTGTCCTGGATATTTTTTCTTATTTCGTGTTTTTTTTTCTTATTTCGCGCGATAGCGGTTGCGTATACCGGCGACGGCGGACAACTACGGCGCCAGAAACGGCTGCTGTTGTCATCTCATAACAGCTTTCGCTGTAAAATAGCTCTTTATGGTTGGGAAAGGGGAAAAGCGGTTAAAAAGAAAAATACTTTGACGCTCATGTGAGATTGTCTTTACAAGAATATCAAGCAGGCGCATTTATCTTAAATGATGTTTCCTGATATGCCGCTAATCATAAATAAACATATCAAAACAGAATTTACACTTCAATTACAGCAACGACAAGAAATACCTCAATTACAATTTACTTAGCAGAAGTAATATTGTGACTGAGCAACTAGCGCCATAGTAAACATGGACTGCAGTTAATGAGAGGGATCACTGCTTATTTCAGGCTCTTGAGATGGCGCTCATAAGAGTCTCGGCGAATCAGCGGGCTATTATGAATGCCACAGCTCGAGAGACCGCTCCGACACCGGAAATGAACGTCGTGCACCGAGCCCTCATCCCACGTACTCAAGAACACGCGCGGTCGCTTCTCGCAGACGGGTCCCGTTGCTTCCGGCTCCCACGCTCGGGCCATGCTTAAGTGGGCGCAGTGATTTCGCTAAAGGCATAACGAGAAAGGAAGCAAAGCCGCTGTCGCCATTCCATGCTGTTTGTTAATGGTCTCGGGCCACCGGCTTTGCGCTGCTCATTTACAAAATTTGGCTCGTTTGGAAACTGTACGCCATGTAAACTAAAGTTAGAAGCCCAAGACGCCTTTGAACAAAGATGCGAGGATATCCTAGAGATGCGATCCATCAGAACGATTTCGTGTTTTGAACGATTTTACCCGGGAAAACCTTGACTCTTCTGAGTTAGAGAGTGAAATTCGAAATGCATGCTTTTCGCCAGTGAAATGGAATGAAAAAAACTCCAGCTCGAGTTTCTGAGGTGGTGCCGATTGGCATCCATTTGCTAGAAGCGCCTAACCACGATGGCTCTAACCTGGAATACGAACTGTACCAGCGATTTTCAGTGCAGCAAGGTTGGCGCGCGAAGTAACGTAATGTTCTTATTTGTATACGGTTTATCGCGGCATGGTGGTGGGTTTGTTTTCCGTGTATAAAGCAGCGCCAACGAAAACAGCCATGCGATGAAGAAACCGTGGCACTTTTCACACTGTGAGCTCATTTTTCGGTTCCAGTTAGGCTGTGCAATACCAGTCTTCAGCGCAGTCAGCTAACTTAGTGCGATTAACACTTGGCAGTTCTAAATGTGGCCGGGACCGATGAAAAAACAAGCACTACTTTCATAGCGCTATTGCCATTACAAAATGGTCATTTCAGTGCAAGAAAGGTACCTTTCAAAATCTGGAGAAAAACGGTAGTTTGGTTGTATCGGCACGACGAAATTTTTACTTCATATTTATTGCTCAATAATGTTGAAGAAATTTGATCTGTTTCCTGATGTTTCTCTCTTTCTCTCCCTCTCTTCATGTCACCCCATGCTGTCATTTTTGAGCATTGCTCAACCTATTTTTGTGGAAAAGAAAGATATGTGTTTTTCCTCCATTGAAATCTTTCACATGATATGCGCTCTCACGAATAGCCACATACACGGCGTATTTTTTACGCATATGTTGTAAAAACGACATTAACGGTGGACACTTTATTTCTGTAGCCACTGAACTGTTTCACAAGGCCTAGCAGTAGTGGAGCTCCAGTCGCACCCTTCCCAAGTTCTAGTTTCCTGTTCCTCTCCAGTAAAGTGTGGTCGCGCTTAATTGCAAGAAAGAATAGCGCTCTACACGGCATTTTATTAACAACACATTGATTTCCGGTATGTAGACCCATCACATTTCCACCCCACGGGCGTAACTCAAAAGACAGACGTCACGTAATAATAATAATATCTGGGGTTTAACGTCCCAAAACCACCATATGATTATGAGAGACGCCGTAGTGGAGGGCTCCGGAAATTTCGACCACCTGGGGTTCTTTAACGTGCACCTAAATCTCAGTACACGGGCCTCAAACATTTTCGCCTCCATCGAAAATGCAGCCGCCGCGGCCGGGATTCGATCCCGCGACCTTCGGGTCAGCAGTCGAGCGCCATAACCACTAGACCACCGTGGCGGGGCAACGTCACGTAAGGCAGACGTCACGTTAAGCAAACTTACGCCAGAGGCACGCGCGTCACACTAGGGGAGGGGGGAGAAAGCAGCTGAAATGACGAGTCAATATTGTGCTTTATCTGTGTGTGCTAAAGCACAACATATACAAGAGAGCCACTGTTACTATTTGACTACTCCGGCAGTACGGCGCTCCCTCTTTCAGAAACTGCGTTTCAAGACGCTACGTGTGTTCTAGGGAGATTAAAAATTCTTGAACACGGGGTGTCACTGGAGCGAACGTTTCGGCAAGCGGACTTGTCTTCTTCAGCGCTGCAACTGACGAGCTTCGAAGAAGACAAGTCCGCTTGCCGAAACGTCGGATGGCGTCGCCGGCGTCCCGCATCGGCGGCGTCAACACGAGTGATGAAAAAAAAAACAATAATCATCACGTGATGACGTCGCAGATCGCCAAGATTTGTGACGTCATCACACTGTAAGCAAAAGAAAGCCGAGATGGGAGTAAATGGACTTGTCCTCTAGCGCACGCCCCGATGGGGGTTTTATATACCCCGTCCAGGGGAGTAAAAAATTTACCCCCCTTAAAGGGGTCATGAAGCACCCCTTGGGCTGATTGAAAAAACACATCCTGCGGAAAGCTGACACGGCTATGAACTGCTCTGCCAAATATTACAGTCGTGCGCGCCGCGTAATGGCCACAAGCGGAGCGCGAAGTTGCCGTTTCCCCAGGCACCCTCTTTTAAAACAGAGGCCGGTTCTCACTCTCGTCGGTGGGCGGGGCGTCTGTCCGCTGTACGTCGCAAGAGACATAGCATGCTTATTGGCCGATAGCCGACGTAAATCGAGAGCGGCGTTCGGATCAGATGCGCTTCTTGCCGCGGGGTGCCGCCACTTGCCGGCGCCGCACTCCTCAGTACACGGTAGCCGCACTCGCGCAAGCGAATCACAGCGGGAGAGCGATCGCGTTTCATGACGCGCGCTGGCGTAACTTCTTTCCCTCATGCCATCCCTCCCTGTCTAGCTTCCAGTGCGCTCGCCGGCACGAGAAAAGAGAGAAAGCGCTGGGAGCGTGCGCCAAACCCCCGTAACTCCGCTGATTCTTGACGGATTCGAGAAATTTTTGCGGCAATCGATTCGGGAGGCAGTACACTCCGATACTGAGGCCATTAGATCATTACTTGGAAAAGTGGTTCATGACCCCTTTAAGGACGGAGGTTTTGGATGGACTGATGGGAGTATTTGTTTACATCCATAGGGAAGCTTTTCCAGGTAAGTATGGGAGTAAATTTTTATAACCATCGAAAAAAAAATGCTTTTCGCTGTCGCACCATGCACCATAGAATCTTTAATTAAATTAGCATCGAAACACGCAAACTCGATCACACGTACACAAACATGCACACAACATTCGCAAAGTAATACAACACTCACACTGACAACCGCTCGCCACCCGCGCTTCACAACCAAACTTTGGTCACCGAGTATATATAGCCACCACACCTTGACCTCCAATGTAGCTCAAATGGGACACTCCTTTTCCGCGTAATTATGCACCAAACATTCATGGCGTACGTGTATATTTGTGGTGGGCTTATAGATACTACTGAGGTACACCCGTCTTTTACTATAAACCCGCCTAACATTCAACGCCACGTATACCGCGTTGTTGCCGACGGCGTCGCTAGGCCTCTCGCAGGAGTACGGCACGGCTATACGACGAACGGCGGCTCGCGATCACAAAATACTTGCTGCTGTGCAGTTTTCGTCGCCGTTATTTTACACACACAATAAAAAACAGGTGTCCGCTATCCGCGTTAAGCTACGGAGCGATGCACTTACAACGAACGAGACGGCTCGTAGTCGCGGTTCCTGTTGCTCGCAGTGCAGCGGCGGCCGCATGTTGGTTCAATCTATCTCGTATCGGCGCTCGCCTTCTCGCTATACGTTTGACAACGGTGGTTGCATGGCACAAAGAGACAATTTAAACTTACTCATTCCAGCAGCTTTTATTTTCTGTGAAACATATTCTTTGCTTCACCGGTGGCCGGTGCGAGCTCGTATATAGAACTCGCCATGGCGATCGGTGTGGCTGTGCGAGTTCGCTACGCGCCGCCGGCTTGGTACCGACGACGTAGCGAAGCCTTCTTACCGCTTAGAAGTTGCAGCCGGTGAAACATCGGTTCGGTGACACTCCGAGAAGCAAGCGTTGCCGGTGGTCGGGGAGAGCGCGTCGCCGGCGCAGCTCTCACTGGCTCTCACACCGGCCGCCGGCCGGCTTGATGCCGACGACGTAGCGAAGCCTACTTCTTACCGCTTCGAAGTTTTAGCCGGTGAAACTCCAGAAACAACCCGCTGACGATCGCAACAGCTTACTTTTGTTACCGATAAAATTATTCTTCGCAGTTCTTCGTAACTCGGCACGTTGAAGCGAGGTATCCGTGGCGTGTCGGAGGCTTGCACTCGTGTGCATGGGCATTGCCGCTTGACGGGAGAATAAACACAGGACAGCCAGCTCGATGTGTTCGCGGTCGGACGCTGGCGCGAGTTGAACTTGTCTCTGACCAGAACGGTTCAGTGGAGAAAATAGTCCTACACGTCTACACAAACCAACCGGCCGTTGCAAATCCTCGCTGCAAATCGTCGCTGCAAACAGATGCCCGTACACACACGCACATTCACACACGCACGCACATCATGACCATAAATGGTTTCTAAAACTTCCATAGGGAGTTTCTGACCACGTGACACGCACGTCACGACCAAAAATACTTTTTATACCTCCCATAGGGAGTTTCTAGCCACGTGATCTAAAACTCCGTGGGGAGTTTAACAAGGTCATGTCGTTCATAAACTCCCTCATTAAGCAAGGGGCGTTTTACGACGACATGTGCCGACTTCACCCCGCTACCACGGAGTAAATGATTGGGGCATGGGGGTTTTAGGGGCTCATATGCTGGAAAAGCTCCCATCTCGGCTAATTTTCGTTTACAGTGCATGACGTTACTATGACGTCATCACATGACATCTTCGCTTGGTCAAAGGTGAGCCAGTCACGGAGACAGTTCAAAACCAGGTGAGGTGCAGAAAGCTTGCAATGTCTCCGATCCTGGAGGCAGTGCGAAAGACGTTAGATGCAAAAAGCTTTCAGAGGGGGGCGAAGGAGGATCAATAAATTGACTGAGAAGAAAAAGAAGATTGCTTTCGCCTTCGAGTCGTGTTAGGCGAATGCATAAGCGAACCTGTGATTTCTTAGTATTAGTAGTAGTAGAAGCATAGTAGTATTATTAGTAGCATTAGCATAACCGCTACCACAATTAGCTCCACTATATAAGTGAATGCATGCATGGCCATCCAAAGAGCATGGCTCTCACATTTTCTTTTTTAGGTAACAATCAATCATTTCTACTTTTTACCCCAATCTGCAATATCAGTGTTGGCGAGCTTTTAAGTAGCATACACGTTTGTATTCCCAAACAGCGAAAGCGAAATTTGTCGCTTTTAGGTACTCTGCGAAATGAGCACTCACTACCTCCTATACATTTACTCGAGCCGAACACCTAAATTTATTTATTTTCTCTCTCCGCTGAAAAGCCTGCAGAAGAGGCTTTGCTGGAACATATCTTTCAACAGATGCTACAGAAGGCACACATGTAAGTTTTTCATGGCTCGTGGCTAATTAATTTACGTCCTGCCTTCGGATAACAGCAGGGTTGAACGTTTGAACATCTATTTCGTAAGAGCTCTTTCAAAGCATCCCACAGGTTTCACTGCTGCAACTATCCGGAGTAAGAGAGGAGCCGAAAACTTTGAGTGCAACTGGCTTTAGAGACAGCGTGGCCAGAGGGGAAACAGAGCGGTTTCAATAATCCGGATTAAGTCAGACCGTTCATCCGGCCTCTTTGAGTGTGCTCTCTATTTTCCAGGTGGAAACGCTCCACCGGAGTGCCGCACCATGCTAACCTTGTAGTTTTGCTTCTTTGCTCAACAAATGTCCCACGAATACTTTGATCTCGGGCATTGACGCGGCTAGCGGCTAGTAGCATTTCGATCAGGCTCTCCCACTCACCGTAGGCTGAGTGCAGGGAGTCTCTCTCTATTCGCGGTTTCCCTAAAATATATATTTCACCATCGGCCGGGGTTTTAGCAAGCAGGGGTATTGCAGCATTAGTTGTTTATCTCGACAGAAATGTTCAGTTTGTGCTCATTCAGATACTTCAAGCGATCGAAAATTTGCTACTTTCAATAACACGGGCTGGATTCACTGGTTCTACCTCAATTTTTTTTAAGTTGAAGCACTATCCAAGCTACCTGCGATGTTTTCACATCGAGCAATAGTAACTGTTAGGTTAATGGATATATCGACTAAACCACCCACCACTGGGATTCAGTCGACAGTTCGAGTCTTGCATATTTAGTGAAACAGAGCTCTTTAGATGCGCATGCTTAATACACTGAGCTACTCATGGCTTGCGCACGCTAGTTTTCCTTTTTTACTTTAATGTCACTGGTTTTGAATGGTTTGCGTAAATAATATGGCAAAATGGTGGCGGCCTCAGTCATCCACCTCGAGTTCAATTTGGCCTTGGTGTTCTAGGATTCTCTTCGTTCATAGCGAACCACAGTGTGAAACTACTTTCAATCAACTAATCGACGAGAAAGTCTTTTGGGTAGCCTCCTGGAGTTTTCGAGATGGCTTCCCCACTTGAATTATTTTTTGTAGAATTTTTTTTATGCAAGACAATAATTCTTTTGGGAAATAGGATCTTAACAACAGATTAACAACGGATCTTAACAACGAATTAACGCATTCCATGTATATTCCATAAGTTTGAAATATTTTCCTTTCATATAATGGTCACTCTATAAAAACGGAACGTCATAAATTATTCATTAAAAGGAAAGAAAACAGGAAAGAAAACTTTGCATTTTAGAACTTCCACAGAAAGAAGTAAGTCGGCTAAGGCTGTGCAAGACTGGGGAACGGAGCAGGGAGTGGTAGAGAGGTATGAAGAAAGCGGAATGCGAAATATGCTGATGCACACTATCGCAGGCGGTCTCAGTCACTGCACATTATCACGGCACACATTTACGTGCCGTGGAATGTACACAAACTTGAGCTACAGGCCTTCACTGCAGGTCTGTTGCCGTTTGAAAATGGAGCAGGGTGTGTTGTGTCGGCTGGCGCTCCATTGATAAGAGCACTCTGCGAAGTGCGCATGCGCCGCTAGGTGTTAAAAAGCGGAGTGCCGCTTGCTATCGGCGCTCTTTCTTGCCGTAGCCACGAACCCACAAGCATGGGTCAATAAACGTCGTTCACCCGGAACTTGTCTGGTCTTTCCGGCACGTCTGTTGCAAACGTAACACTTGGCGACGAAGATGGGACTTTGAAGAGTTGCACAGCGTCAAGGAAGGCAAGTGTTCTCGGCATTCAGCCTCTGTTCAGTATCGATGATTGAAGAGTGCTGCATTTTATTCGCTGACTGATATCATGAACGAAGAAGCCAGTGCAGGTTCGACGCAGTTTGCTGCTCAACTGGGCCAGATGGAACCATTCGACGTTTCCACGAATGACTGGGCGTCGTACGAAGAGCGGCTAACGTCGTTTCTAATCGTCAACCGTGTTCCCGAAGGTGACAGAGTACATGCATTTCTGAGCATCATCGGTCCCAGAACCTACAGTCTTCTGAAATCGCTGGTCGCCCCGGAGCTGCCTTCAACGAAGAGCTTCGAGGTACTGAAGAAGACCCTGGGGGACCATCTGTCGCCGAAACCTTCGGTCATAGGCGAGCGAGCGAAGTTCCACAGGAGACAGCAAGTCGAAGGCGAGTCCATTTCTGATTACGTTGCCGAGCTACGGAAGCTAGCACGAACCTGTGATTTTGGAAGCTCGTTAGACGAATCCCTCCGGGATCGCTTCGTATGCGGTTTGTTAAGAGAGGATATGCAGCGAGTGTTGTTCACTGAGGACAGCAAACTCACGTTTCAGAGAGCAGTAGAGCGCGCTCTGGCTATGGAGGCGGCAACTAAAAGCACGGCTGAAGCCCGCACGGGTGTGCCTGCAGCCAACGCCATACATAAAGTAGAGGCGGCTTCGAGTGTCCAGTCGCAGGCATGTTTTCGCTGCGGGTCGCCGAAACATTTCGGCAAAGCGTGTCCCCACTTAAACGACAAATGCTATAAGTGCAACAAAAGGGGGCACCTTCAACGAGTCTGCCGTAGCGCCTCCGGCACGGCGCGGGGGGAAACGCCCCATCAAGAGCCCTGTAAAAACATTAGCGGTGGTATCCCACTCAGAAGTGGTAGCCGTAAAGGGTGTATCTGCTCCCAGTATTGAGCCTATCATGGTACCGATGAAAGTAAATGATGTGGCAGTGTCTATGGAGCTAGACACAGGTGCCGCCGTCACAGTCATGCCTTTCAAACAATACCGCCAATTTTTTTCATCAACCAGACTCGAGCCTACAGAAGTCAAGTTGCGCACCTACACAGGAGCCCTGGTGATACCAAAAGGCGTCCTACAGGTCAAGGTGCAGCACGGCGGCAACGAGGCGCGCCTGCCTTTATACGTCGTCGACCAGGAGGGACCGGCATTGCTAGGTCGGGAATGGCTTCAGGCAATTAGGCTGGAGTGGAGCAAAATCTGGAACGTCCACCATCTGCCAAGGTCAGAGCTGCCCATTTCTTGTCGTTTAGAAGAAAGGCTACACGCTTTGATCAGAAAGTACGACTCTCTTTTTAAAGATGAGCTAGGCATGATTACCGAAGAAAAGGCCGAGCTGCATTTCAAGCCCAATCAGGCACCGAAGTTTCTCAAGCAAGAAACGTGCCGTTCGCGCTGCAAAAAGGCGGTCGAGGCTGAGCTTTCCAAGATGGAAAAAATGGGCATCATAACAGCCGTTGCGACATCAGATTACGCTACGCCAGTGGTACCTGTTATCAAGAAAGACGGTGGCATACGCCTCTGTGGCGATTATAAGGTGACAGTGAATCCGTGCCTTGACGTCACCCGTTATCCGCTACCGAAGGTCGATGACTTGTTCGCGGCTCTGTCCGGAGGCACACATTTTCAAAGATCGACCTGAACCGCGCTTACCAGCAAGTGGTGATGTCCGATGCCTCAAAGCATTCCTAACCTTGAATACGCACAAGGGATTGTTCGTTGTCAACAGATTACCTTTTGGAATCTCTTCCGCGCCGGGAATTTTCCAAAGGATAATGGACACTATGTTGAAGGGCCTCAAGGGTGTTTGCTGCTACCTAGATGATATTCTGGTGACGGGGAAAACAACAGAGGACCACTTAGCCAATCTCGAAGCGCTGCTAGAGCGTCTTCAAAACCGAGGCGTCAGAGTAAAGAAAGAGAAGTGCTCGTTTTTCCGAAGCGAACTTCACTACCTTGGCCACAAAATCGGCGCTGAAGGCATATCCCCGTTGTCTGATAAAGTTGACGCACTTCTCCAGGCACCAGAGCCGAAGTCTAAGAAGCAGCTTCAATCTTTGTTGGGCGTTATCAACTACTACAGCAAGTTCGTGCCCCAGTTAGCTACGATAGCTAAACCATTTTACAGGCTTCTGCAGAAAAAGGTAGCGTGGCACTGGGATGAGCATGCTCGAAAAGCGTTCAACCAAGTGAAAACTATGCTGGCGCAACCACCTACGCTCGCCCATTATGAGCCTGAAGACAACTTAGGCTGGCATGCGACGCGTCACAGTATGGTGTAGGAGCTGTCCTATTTCATGTCTACGATGACGGCAGCGCACGACCCATTGCTTACGCTTCAAGAACGCTATCCGAAGCGGAAAAGAAATACAGTCAACTGGAGAAGGAAGCGTTAGCCATCATTTTTGGTGTAAAGAAGTTCCACTTCTATCTTTATGGGCGCTCATTCACCTTGGTCACAGACCATAAGCCTCTTCAAACAATATTGGGCCCGACAACTGGAATTCCCACCATCGCGGCTGCTCGGTTGCAACGCTGGGCCGTGACGTTGGCAGCGTACTCGTACAATCTTATCTTCAAGAAATCAAGCGAGAACGCGGAAGCCGATTTCTGCTCGCGTCTGCCGCTGCCAGATCGTGAAGCGGAAACCAAAGAAACAGAAGAAGCGTTTTATTCGTTGCGCTTGGACTCGTTGCCTGTTTCTAGTCGAGATGTCGCGGTTGCCACGAGTAAAGACCGAATTCTTTGTCAAGTGAAGGAATTCACAAATGTTGGATGGCCCACGTCGATCACGGATGAGCACTTGAAGCCTTTTTTTCGCAGGTGCAACGAGCTGACGGTGCATCAGGGATGTGTCATGCTGGGCACAAGAGTAGTCGTCAAGCTGCAAGGGTTCCTTCTCGACGAACTCCATGACGGCCATCCCGGCATCGTGCGCAGCAAAGAACTAGCGCGCAGCTACGTATGGTGGCCAACGCTGGAGGCGGACCTCGAACGTCGCATCAAAAGCTGCGCTAGTTGTCAAGAGCAACGTAACGCGCCAATCAGCGCACCTCTGCACCGTGGTCATGGCCGACTTCACCGTGGCAGCGTGTTCACGTAGACTTTGCAGGACCCTTTCAGAATACCATGCTTTTAGTAGTGGTCGACGCACATTCCAAATGGCCAGAGGTTTTCGAAATGCGCTCGACAACTGCAGAAAGCACGATTCGTTGTTTGACCGAGCTCTTCGCACGTTTTGGTTTCCCTGAAACAATTGTTTCCGATAATGGACCTCAATTTGTTTCGCAGGAGTTCAAGCACTTCGTGCAGGCAATGGGGGCACGGCACGTCCTCACGGCTCCCTACCACCCCAGCTCCAATGGCTGGCAGAGCGTTTCATTCAGACCTTAAAGACGCCCTCCGCAAAGACGGCACAGGAGAGACACTGCAGGTGAAGCTGCATAAATTTTTGCTGTCGTATCGCAACACGCCGCATGCGACGACGCTGAATCACCAGCCACACTGCTCCTGGGACGACGCTTACGCAGTCGGCTAGATGCCGTAAAGCCTCCGTGGGGGAAAGAGTAGCCCACAGACAGTGCACTCAGGCACTAAGTCGTCCGTGTCGCGAACGTCAATTTCTTGGTAGGCGACAACGTGTTAGCACGTAATTATTGTGGAAAAACAAAGTGGACTCCCGCTGTGATTGTTGCTCAAACAGGTCCTGTCTCTTTCAAAGTGCGTGCAACCACACAGAGGGGCACCTTCACCTGGCGTCGCCACCAGGATCAACTGCTGCACAGACCTGCAGAGGACGTTAACCTACGCATGGAACAGCTGGCGAAGCTACGACCAGCGAGTTCCTGGTTTTTCCTGAGACTGGCGACGCACCAGTTCCTCAGACTCCACAACCGTCCAGGGCGACTCCGGTTACGCCACAGGCAACACCAGCACCCGCCGATGCAAGACGCTACCCCATGCGAAATCGTCGCCCACCAGATAGATTCCAAGCTGGACTCTGAATGACTTGGTGTGCGTTATTAAAAAGGAGGGGAGGTGGTGTTGTGTCGGCTGGCGCTCCATTGATAAGAGCACTCTGCGAAGTGCGCATGCGCCGCTAGGTGTTAAAAAGCGGAGTGCCGCTTGCTATCGGCGCTCTTTCTTGCCGTAGCCACGAACCCACAAGCATGGGTCAATAAACGTCGTTCACCCGGAACTTGTCTGGTCTTTTCGGCACGTCTGTTGCAAACGTAACAGGGTGTTCGTCAAGCATTAATTGCTGCCTCAATATGAGACCGTTAAGTAGCACAATCTCTCTCGTAAAAGTTTGCGTAATTTGATTTATATTTATTGTCGCACGACAATATGTACAGTAAACTATTTCGTTCTAGTTTACTTTTCACTTCCGGAGCGAAAAACCTGCATTTGCTTATTTGGGCTGTTTGACTGATCGGAGAAAGCGAACCAAGTTGATGCGGCGTCACCAAATCGCCAAGTTCAAGAAACTGATCCTTCCCTACGCGAATGCTCCCCCTCTGTTGCCGCTCTGATATCGGCTGCCACAAGGCCTGTCTATATATCCTTGCCTTGTTCAAGAACGGCACACTTGACACCGGTCGTGCTATGACGTTCCCTGGCGGCCGCTTTCCTCTCGAATGCGTACCCGCGGACGGACCCGCTGCCACCAGCGCTTGCCTGTCAACGCGGCGCACTCCCGAAATAGAGCGTCTTTCTTTCTCTCGCTCGCTTTTTGCTCTGCAGCTTTTATTTCTCCTTTCACTTCTATCCTAGCTCTTGCCTCATCTTTGTCGCTCGACTCCCTAATTGCTGTCGGGTATCTGTTCAAGCACCGTGACGCGTGTAATTGTTTTTGACGCGCTTGACAAAGCACTGCTTGCTAATTGCCATCGCCTGGCAACAGAGTCTTCCGTAATTGTCGGGATACACCCCGCGAAGCCCCCTTTATTTAACATTTTGCCGAGTTTTTATGTATCAACTTTGCTGAAAACAAAAGCTTCCTCTATCAATGCAGTTTCTTTGCTCGTGGGAAAAAATGCCTAGCGACAATAGCGTAAGAGAGGCGAAGCTCTGAAGAAAAGCGACAGCCTTTTAGAAGCGTCTAAAATGTGCTTCTGAGTATACGCGCGTGTTGCAGCCACCCCTCTCTTTTTTCTGCTGTATTCAAGTAATTGGTAAAAGAAAAACCAAAGTTTTATTCGAATAAATAACCTTACAGAAACGCTAAACTTCGACACTGTGTATTGCTGGGTGGACCAAAGAGCTCTTCCAGCTTTCAGCGCCTGCAGCTTTCCACAATTCTACAAACTTTAAACACGTTGTGTTTATGCGTGTTTAACACTGGGTAGTGTTTTGACGTTTACACACTGGAGCTCACGAAACTTAATGCAAGAAACCACAACCGACTTCTATATTAGATCACGTTTCACCACTGGCGTAGGGAAGTTTGGGGTGCGGGGGGGGGCGTTCAACCGCTGCCCCCCGTCCCTCGGAAGTTTTTCAATTTTGCACGTGCATATACAGACACATGCACGAATATGCATAAAGAGTGTTGAACCCCCCTCTCCACCGAAAACAATTTCTGGCTTCGCCACTGCCTTTCACTGTTTATTTTTTTTTTGTGACAGGCATTTTTAAGATACTCTGTGGCAGATAGTAATGGGTTATTAATATTATGTAAGCTAATTATCAATTTCGCAAATTTGTTTGTTAGTTATTCATTTTAGGGCAGTGTTCCCGTTGACAAACTGACGGGGATCGGAGTCTACCCAAAGCTCAATGTGTTTCGTTGCCGCCATTGGTCACATGTAGAAAGAACAAATCGCGCACACAAATGGTCACACGGTGTTTCTCAAAGGGATAAAAAATTTATGACAATCTGTAGCTTTTTTAAAGCGTTCAGCTCCCAGTATATCGCATTGTTTTGTCTCACATTTTACTGAATGCCTTCTCACTGTTCCTTAATTATCTGAAGCAGACACAGTTTCTCTCCAATATGTGTATGTATAGTGGTGGTAGCGATATTGCAGCAGGCGGGATTAGCCTGGCGTACATATATCCGGCAATTGTTCCGCCTGAGCCTCTCATCAGTTGATAGTAGTGGTGTGCCACCACACCATTACTGAAACTAAAACGTGTCTACGTTTTTTCTTTTCTTAATTTGTCGAACATAGACTTTTTGTTTCCTAGATCTCTCGTTAATATTCAATCGCATGCTGTAAACATAAATTACTTACAGCCATTCAGATAGCCTGCTGTCAAAATGACAAAGGTTGGCTGGCTCCGAATCAACGCCTCCGGCAACAGCGAATCTGTGCGGAACCTCTCTGTTCCGCAGCTCTGTTTTCCTCAGTTAAGTGCACATGGTAAGCCCTATACGTCTCATGCATTTTTTACTGCGTTTGACATATCCATATGATTGGGACGTTAAGCCCCAGCAATTATTATTATTATATCCATATGATGCATATATCATCGTCTTCCAAGTTTTGCGCTTTTAAATGCGATGCATTTCTTAGGGAACCCTAGGCACTTTGAGCGTTTCTATATCTATCTATCTATCTATCTATCTATCTATCTATCTATCTATCTATCTATCTATCTATCTATCTATCTATCTATCTATCTATCTATCTATCTATCTATCTATCTATCTATCTATCTATCTATCTATCTATCTATCTATCTATCTATCTATCTATCTATCTATCTATCTATCTATCTATCTATCTATCTATCTATCTATCTATCTATCCTACGTCTGAGTGCTCTCGTGATCGCCTCCTTAACTTGGTGTGGTACCAAAATTGGCATGGGAGGGTAAAAGGATTGACGAATATGACTGTCTGATCATGACATGAATGAGGTGAAAATCCTGTCGCGTACATCGTCGAACTCTTTCCTCCAGACACGTGCGGCACATACCCGTTTACCACGGGCGGCGTTGCACGGGTATACAAATATACACAATGAATATTTTGTTTAAGGGCAAGTCTATGTCGCAAATAAAAGAAAGGGTATGCGCCACAGGTAATTGACAGTTTATATCTACTCAGGAACGGCGAGAACGGACATTGGTGTTTCAAATGCGAGAGCGTTAAGAAAAACCGACACCGTCAGCGTTGACCCGACGCATGCAAAGAATAAAAATTATGATCCCAGGGGCCATCGAACCCAAGCGCTCTGCGTGGCAGTCAGGTATGCTACCACAGAGCCACGCCAGGTCTAGGTACTGCTTTGAAAATAACACCCTATGCAGGCGTAATATCGGTGCAACGTCAATTGTGCTTGCGGTGCTGGCTATCTAATTTTATAACAAAGCAATAAACACTACATACGTACTCCTATGGTACAGGCGTCATGTCAGGTTAACGTCTGTGGTTCCAGTGTTGACTCTGCTT
The DNA here is from genome assembly GCF_013339695.2 of Rhipicephalus sanguineus. Lineage (NCBI taxonomy): Eukaryota > Metazoa > Arthropoda > Arachnida > Ixodida > Ixodidae > Rhipicephalus > Rhipicephalus sanguineus. Next base: position 208,363,506 of record NC_051176.1, on the reverse strand, counting down.
TTATAGCAGTGTAATAAACATTAAAGTTGTGTTCCTATATGATATAGGAAGCTATATTATAGCGTTGCTCGACCCCGGAAGAATACGTAACGAAAATGACGTATGATATTGCCACGCGCGCTTCTTTTTGTCATCTAGTCCGTTGCACGCGTAGCCACCGCCTTGCTCGAGCCGCGCCCTAATGTCTGGGAACCTTCTAGATTATTTTGGAATCTTCTTATAAGCTTGAGCGCGCAAGCGCGAACAGCTCAGATTTTTCTCGAACTAATGCGGCCACCAGTGGTAAGGCTCCAATGTTCGATGCCGCATGTATAAATGCCGACGCGCTTTACCGCAGAGTAGTTCATCGACGGCCGACTTTCTGTTCGCCGCTATGAGTGTGCAGTGTGTATCGCTGTAGCTTGACTTTCCATTTCCCGGCCACGAATTCGGCCAAATAAAGAGTTTCATCTTGGACACGCCGACTATACTACATTCTTCGACGTCACGCCCCCGTGACAATATTCACATCATCGCACCGTAAAGTGCACTTCCCCGCAATAATACTGACGCATGTGCTGTAACGTGAGTGCTGACGTTACGTCAGATCATAAGTTACCCTCAAAACACCAGTGTTGTCGACGTGCATGGTAAGACTACGATGTGTATACAACTACTGCACTGACAAAAACACGTCGATCCACCTCGTAACGCTTGGCTTAAAGCCAAAAAATGCAGCATAGAACTACTCGCTGACTGCTTCGCATGAAACCGATTGCCACAAGGAATGGGATCTGCCGATTTTTTTTTAACTCTAACAGATTCATTAATATCTGACTAATGTTACTATTTGGGTGAGCTTTTTAACGCTAAGACCTAAATTCTGAGTTAATTTGCATCTTCAAAGGTTTTGGGTTATAAATTTTGAAAGTGCGCAATTTCAATTGCGGTAGAATACTTGTATGCACTTATGCAGACTACAAGTTGAAATAGTCAACTGGTAACTTGTAATTCAGTCGAAATAATGGTACCTAAGTAATAATAAGCATGGTTCGGAATTAAACGAGTTTAAAGTAAGAAAAAGCGAACATATTTTGCCACAAACACACTTCAGCTGTAGTATTTAGTAGCTACGAGCTTGGTAATCATTGCCAAAGTCATTTCTTCACTTTTGAGCCTGTCGTCTTGCTTGCCCTAGTTCTTTTGTGAGCTGTCGTGCAGCTCTATCCGCAATGTATTGTCGATTGTGGAGAACTTCTTTCAGCAAATTGACTGTGTTTTGGCCAGGCTTCAATCCGAATGATTTCAGAATTTGGGCACGTGCGATACTGCCATCATTAAACGAAAGAACAACATCCAATGTCGCAATACTTAAAACCCTGAAGCTTAAAAAAAGACAGCAAAGACTCTGCGACGAAATTCCGATAAGCTCAACACTTCCACGGCACAGTTTGCAGGAGCTATTCTGTCTAATTGCATCACAAATAATATTCCTGTCCATTACAGCATACCCGTTGTCAACCTGCATGCAATTCCCCTCGAAGGACGTTGAAAAGGCTTAGAGGTTCGACGACGAAGACCTTGCTGGTTCTGCGTTCGGCACCTCAGTAGGTCGCCGGCATTTATTCGAATTTACAAGAGGCTTGTTCTGGTTGCCGCGAAATTTACGCTTGCTAGAGACCCTATTTAATCGCAGAATCTAAACTTACCATCAGGAACGGCAGACACAAAATGTAATGAAGCTAGGAATCAAAAGTGTTTGAGCAGACGCCCTCCGAAAAACAAATTCGAATAAAAAGGCGCACCGCGTCTTTTGATTGCTTTAGAAGTTACCCGACAATTTCTCATACATACAGCTGACTCCTGACAAGCATTTCGGCTTTCGTACAGGAATTTTTTTTTAGAAAGATGATGGACCGTAAGCACGGAACGCATACAAGGGGCTTGTTCTGGGGAGCGCGTTCACTCACTACGCGCTTTCGAAAAAGCTGTTTTCCCACCACAAAAAACACTTCCTAGGAAAAGCACGAACGTGGAAAATATGCACAAAGAGATACGCTTGCCAAATTGAAAAGAACAAAAAAGTGACAGTTTTCTTAAGTTTTACCTCTTTTGGGGACGTTAAACCACATGAATTATTATATTATTATTATTTTGAAATTAAAGTGTTAAAAAGCACGACTGTATGGCGTCAAATATATCTACGAGATTATTTTAGATAACACTACCTAACTTAAAAAATTTCGATGTCCCATGCACCACTCATTTTAGAAGTGTTTTTTGGTGCGTTTTAGCGGAACGAAGGGCAATTAGGCTTTTAAACCCGGTGTCACACGCTGGATTTTCTCGCTTTGAAAGGAGATTATCCCGTCAGTTCATACTACGAGCTCGAATCTTCCGCAAGGGAAAAAGTGTTAATTATCTCAGTTGGTTAGTGTTGTTATTCTTTGTCAACTTGCTTTGGTAATAATTCGTGCATAAGGGCGGCATTCCGAGAGATATAATTAGCAGGATATCGCCAAGGGGTTGATGCGATGGCAGTTTTGTTCGCGGCTTCGTCAGTTTCACCAGTCCTATACTGCTCTCCTTGTGCTTTGTTTCGCCTAGTAAATTACCAACATGACCAGCAGGCGGCTTGTCAATACGTTCATTATATACGGTGATATGATTAGACTGACCCTACAATCCTCTCTGTCGTACACACCTGTTTGTGGCCGCAGTTACGGCGCTCTAAAACGACAGCATTGTTGTGTCCGTGTTTGAGTCGTGGTTATCGTTCTCGTGACTGTAGAAGTAGTTTTGCTTGATTTCTGTGTTTTGTCCTTGATTTACCTCGGTTGTTTCCTTGTTGCGTGTTGTGACTCCGTATATTTCGCAAAATATGCGCCCTCCTGCTTTTTTTCTTTTCCACCTCCTTCCTTTTTTTTGTTTTCGAATTGCCAAAAGGGTGGTTTTATTTGGGGGTGCGCTCTTGTGCGCCAGTTAAACTCCAGCGGTATTCCTTAATTATTTCAACTTTCAATTCATCATTAGGAAGGAATCATCAGCGTCAGTAATATTTCTGAAATGGCCGCATCAGTCAATCAGTACGCAAATGCACGCACTCCACCATGCTATATAGATGATGAATTCCGGTAGCGATGACCGAAATGAAGCACACTTGGTCTTGGTTTTGGCTCGTCTTTTGCTTTTTTTTTTCAGATAGCAATTTTCTCTCTCTGTCTATGCACATGAGACTGCGGCGTCTTCTAAACGAGGGTGCTGTTCTCATACAAGCGCTGCAACTCGGTTCTTTGCGTTGCTCTGTTCACCTGCTATTAATAATAATGATGTCGTTAATGCCCAATAAGGCAAGTGATGAGCTGGAAAGAGCAATTTCTCATTCAGCAACCAACTAAAATGGTCCAACCGGTGCATTATTTTCTCAAGGAAGACCTGGTGGCTGCGCTTTTCCGCATATCTTCACGCATTGTCTTGCAACTCAGCCAAAAGTTACAAGCTGGACTGACACCTTGGCTCAGTGACTACGACAGTATTTTTCTAGTGAGGAATGATCATTCGATTTGATGGTCGGTCGTCCGATAGCATTACGCTGCAGAAAAATAGAAAATGCTCGTGTGTACTAACATTTACGCACCTGCTAAAGTAGAGAACGCGGGTGGCCAAAACTTGGAGCTTCGCCTCCAAGAGTAGAACGCGATAGCGTAATCGGGCCCCGAGCTCATTGCCTTCTCAACTGCTAGCCTAGCTTCGGTTCTCGGTGCATGGCTTAACCGTTCTGCAAGGAAACGAACGTATGTGTGCATAACGTTGGCCGTTTCAAACTGTCTTAAGGCTCGTTCACACCGGCGACTAGCAACGGTCGCGCGACTAAGTTGGTCGCAAAGCGACTGGTCGGAAACGGTCGCAAATGGCCGTTTTGGTCGCAAAGCGACTGCTTTGGCTCAGTCGCTCGCTGCTCGATTTTTCAGTCGCGCGACTGCAGTCGCAAACCTCTGAACCAATCAGATGCGCAGGAACAGGAGGTCAGCCTATTTTACGGGGTAACAGCAATGCGAGCTGTATACGAGCAGAAGTGAATTCTATGTGGCGACGCATATAGGTCGCACGCAGGTGTGAACATCGGTCGCTTTGAGTCGCTTTTTGACCGCCAGTCGCAAACGGTCGCGCGACCGTTGCTAGTCGCTGGTGTGAACCAGCCTTTAGAAGGCCTACTGCAAGTACAGTTGCGCAGTGCCCACTACGCCATAATTATTCCTTCTGCGAATCAGCGAAGGGCCCACTACGCTCCCGTAAGGCAACACGCGAACCTACGCAGCTGCTCACTTTGTTGATGCTCTTGCAGCTGATGATGAATAAACATGCAAGGTAAATGTAAATGGTAGCGAAGCTTCCATAGAAGCCCATACGTTCAGAAAATGGCTGCTCATCAGCTGCTCATGGGGCTTAGCGCCATCTGTATGAGGAGGGAACACTTCCGGCGGAACAAAAAATAAAGCGGATGTGACGCAATATCCGGTAAAAAGTGACGTCATTTTGTTGGCACTAGCGCAAAATTTGACCTCAAAATATTTTTCTTAGGCCCCAGATCGCTAAGGACTCGCGCTACGGCGAGCCGGCAAGCCCTTGGCGAATGCACTTGAAGCCAACGCTAGCTGAAGTAATATCGACCCGTGACTAAACAGCGGTGTTTAAGTGTACCGTCGTGGAATTCTCCTTGGTTTTACCAGGAAATTTATTTTGTGAGCTTTTATTCTGCTTTCGTGTCATCTTCCACAGCGTGAATAAAGTAGGCAACAGTGTACCTCTTGTGTTTGCAGCGTTGCTTATTTGCTTCGCACATGCGCAGGGGATTTAAAGAGCGCATTGCATGTGTACTTCAGTTCTGACGAGAAGAAATGACACCTGGTCACGCCAAAATAATGATTTTTCAGTTTTATTCAATGATTACAATAACGCAATTTAACACACCCTACACAATGACCAACAAATGTCATAATAAGTACAAGAAGTGCGTACACTACGTGCACTATGTTTTGCCTTTTGTTCCGATAAATTAACCCTACGTGTAACGTATGAATACATGCGAGTTGTAGTGATTGTAGCGCGACAGATAACGTAGCGATCTGCTCGCCGATAACAGGAAATATAATAGGCACCGCGTGTTCACGAAGGAAACCGGATAGCCGGAATACTGATCCATGAAAATCCAGCAAGCACACTACTCCGAACCGTTGCCCCGGTGTCTTATCTAGAAGAGAGGGCTCGCCAGGCGTACGCGTGTTGCTATTGCATCCTTGGAAGATCACATCGTTTCCGCTAGTACCGAAGAAAGCGTTCGGCTTGAAATGTTAGCCGCCTCGTGCCGTTGTCCGTTGAACACAGTAGCCAACACGTTCACCAACGATGAAACGCACCTCGCAACTTCGCGCACACCAAAATCAAATTCTCACCACAATAATTTACAGAACGCATGGAAGTGCGAAACACCAGAACACCTGAGGGGGCGTGTCGCCGCAGACGAACTTACGAGCGCGCCTTTCCATGCACCGCAAGGGCTGCACTGAATGACAATGACGTGCGCCTGCCTTCAGGGAGCGCTTGAAAAAGGTTTTTCGTAAGAATTAAACACTGTCGTACATTCTTGGCACATTGCGCCTACATAATATTGTTGGGGAAATAAATGTAATTTGTAAAACATAAAGATTGCTTTACGTTTGAATAAAACTTGGTTTTTCGCTATTAGTGTTTGTTCCCTCCAAACATAGTCGCGCTTCAATCGCAGCACCCATAACTCCCCTTGCTGGTGTCGTTGGCAGTAGGTTCTGAACCGTTTTTCGCCCGAAGCTTCGCGACCTATTTGAATCGACCTTGAAACATGTATGAGCGCTTGGTAAGGGGTGGGCCTTTAAAACACTCAGGGAGGGGGAAGAGGGAGGGAGAGGAGAGGCCTGCTGCCGGCACGAGACGAGCCGAGCATGCGAGGGAGGGAGAGGATAAGCTTGCTGCCGGCACGAGACGAGCCGAGCATGCGCAGTGGGGGTGTGGACGGCGCCGCCGACGCCGCAGGTGCTCCGCATTTAAAAATGAAAAATAAAGTGCTTAAGGTCATGACGCGCGCTGGCGAACGGACGTGGCTTCTTGCCCTCTTGTCATCCCTGCAGTTTCAGCGCGCTCGCTGGTACGAGAGGAGAGTAAAAGCGCTTAAAGCGTGCGACAAATCCTTGTAACTCCGCTCGTACTTGACGGATTCTAAAACCTTTTGCGGCAGTCGATTCGCGAGGCAATAAACTTCTTCAATGAAACTATTCGATGAGCAACTGGAAAAGCATTTCTGGGCCCCTTTAAGGCCATCCTTGCCAACCACATACGTAGCGGTCAGAGATAGTGCTCTCGGGTTTTCGCTCGCGAAACCCATTCTACTTCGCGCTTTGTTAGCGTTCCTTTTACTTCATGAGTGTACGTATCATAGTGCGAGTAATTGCAGCAGTCTAAGGACAAATCTCATCTGCATATGTCGATAGGCAGACCGGCATTGGTACAGCATCAGAAGGAACAACAAAGGTAACATTCAACAAAGGGGGCATAATAGACCCTCTGATGCACACCGTTGTACAGTCGCCCATTTTTTAAACCTGAACGCACGAGCATCGACCGCCAAGTTGATAAGCGCCGTACAACGGAGTGCAACGGCGAAGTGAACGAGAATACGCGCATGCGCGCAATGAGCAGTCTTGGACAGCTGCCGTCTGCGGAAAGGCCCAGCAGACGGCAGCTGCCCACGACTGCTCATAGCGCGCACGCACGTATTCTCGTTCATTTCGCCGCTGCGCTCCGTTGTACGGCGCTTATCAACTCGGCGGTCGACGCTCACGCGTTCAGGTTAAAAAAAATGGGCGACTATACATGTGATGCTCAGCTGTTCGGCCCCTTGTGGTTCTTTACTTAAGGTGTCGAGTGGTGTGAACCTGTATGAGACTACCTCGCTGGCACTTCAACTTATGCAACAAATGTGCTTGCCAGATATCGTACAATTACACCATCGCCACTGTTGTTCGCCTGAGAGCGCACACTGCCCCATCTCTCCCGCAATTCCCGATCGCCAGTTGTTCTTTTGCCCCCACAAAGACCTCGAGGAGCATTCTAAGAAGTTATAAGGAATCACCAAAACGCTATATTCCACCAGAACATTCACCAGCAACGAGACATTCACCGCCTTTGTGGTTTAACCACGAGGCACAGGTGCACCTTACAGTTGCGGATATAACTGGGAAGACCGATTCGCCTAGAATATTTCTGAATCAAGCTGCGTTGTTATTAGTGAGTAAGGCATATGAAGGTTGCAGGTACATCTATAATGGTGGGTCAGTATCATCCACTAGTTCAACAGGTTATGTTGTCATTCCGGCAGCATTAATCACGATGAAACTAAAATTGTGCATGCAGCATCGACGACTATAGAGCTTCCTGCTCTGATAGCTCCTCTAAAAAAACATCCTATACACGAGTGACCACTTTAACAGTCCATATTCTGCGACTCAAAGGCAGCCCTTCAGGATTCGCAGGGTGACCTAAACAGCAGGGATCGCGCACAATTTCAGCGGGATGTGAGAAATTAATACTATCAACCCGAGCGAAAATGCACAACATATATTTAAGCGGCTACCAGGACATACTGACGAGACGGACCAGTCCAACAGAAGTGTAGTCCGGATTTCTCGTCCGCAGCATACGCTCACTCACAAAATTTGCGTCACATGCACGTGTGATTGATAGCAACACACCATTTCTTGTTCTCAGTTTCTTGTTTCTGTTTTACTTCTCTTCTCTTCAGACAAGATTTTTCGTCAGAGGATGGTCGCGTTCTCGCCATCTCGCCGAATGAGCGATAACGGTGATGAAAAAAGATTATGTTTGCGTGTCGTGTAAAGATGAAAAATAAATGATGTTTCTGGCCAGTACAAAAGCGTTGACAGCAAGAACCGTGTGTGTAGATGTCATTCAATCTAATGACGTAAATTTTGTCATTGGTCATATAATTTTCACAAGAATGTGGAGCCTGACTTCTAACGCTTCTCGCGCGCTTGGTATCAGTGTTAGTACCTCCCTATTATCTCAAAATTTCGCTGTTAGTATGTAAATGCGTGTACTGATTCCCGGAATTGAAAAAAAGTTGGGTTGGTGTAGAACAGGAAAGGTATTTTATCAATTGTCATATAAACAATTATTGCCAATGTCATAGTTTAAGATTATTGAGTGAATTTTGCTTAAGTACACATGTCATTCAGCTTTCTTTTCAGGCAGTAATACCACCCTGCTCATAGAACATGTTCCATCACAGCCATCTATTAATTTAACTATCGCTCTATTGATTGTTTGTAATACTATCTCATAGCTACCTTTCATGACTCACACAGAACTCAATAATGTAGAATTCTTTAAAAAATAATAGCTTCAGCCTCGTGAACACGGCCTTTGTGTAACTTGTAATACTGAAAACGTAGCGTAAGTCTCACCTGTCCGGATTTTCATAACACGCGCAGAGCTTTCACGTAAAGCAATGGGTCGTTATACTTTTGAAAGAGGAATTTTCGTCTCACGTAGGATTTATTTAAATTTGCAAGCTGTGCGCAAGCTTCGAAAAATGTCTGCATTTCGGGCACGCATGCGATCGCGAGCGTATGCACGGCAGCACACGCACACACAATCACGCATCTGTGTGTGTGAGAGAGAGAGAGAGAAAGCGAGCGAAGAGTGATGCCGAATGTCACGCGCGCGCCCCATTCCGCATGATCTAGTGAAGCCTCAATTTTCACCTTTTTGAGCGCTCATGCAGTACAGTGGTCAGCACACATGTCTAGAACGACAGAGCGTCGCGCTCGGAACAGCACGAGCGACATCTGCAGTCCGAAAAGGGCCAAATCTGAGCATGCGCGGCGCCAATGATGTGCCTGCCTTGTAATTTCCGTCCTTGTTTATCGGCACGGCCGCGATAACTGGTCTGGCAATCAGCAGCGCTGTCAACTGTATAGCGCGAAAAAAGAAAAAGAGTGCAATCGACCGGGTCGACGTCTTTTATACTGCGAACTTATTCTCGGTTCGTGGTATCATATCATACTGAGAACAGTTCGCTTCGTTTTAAACCGTTCAGAGCGCTTTCGACGGCCAAAGCGGTTCTTGCATCCGGTGTGATACACAAGGATAAAAAAATGCAAGGGAGGCGCGTCGTTGGCGCCGCGCATGCTCAGATGTGGCGTATATTCGACTGCAGATGTCACTCGTGCACTTCCGAGCACGATACTCCGTCGTTCTAGACATTAGTTGACCACTGTACGCGCATGTAAAGCAAGCCTCCCTAGTCCATGGTGGCAGTGGACCGTGCGCTCAGCTCAGTTTGCTACAGTGTGACGGCCACTTAAAAAGAAATAATCTCGAAAACCTGACATCCCACGACAAAATCACCCCGTTTTGTGTCCGCACCACCATTACCACATTCCATGCCCTATAGGGACTCCAGTCGTTGTTGACGCCAGTCGTTGGCTGAGGCCCCGGGAAAGGAAAGGAAAAAAAAAAAAACTACGCCATGCGGAGAACGCTTTGTCCCTCGCTCCTCTTTGGTCGGGCACTCTTGGGGAAGACCGGCGCCATCTCTGCTGAAGTGAACACTGCGAAGACACTCGCTAATGGATGCCTGTACTTGCGCCGCCGCATTCGCCGTCGCACGAGAGTGGTCGCTCGGAACGGCAGCTCGCCTTTCCTCAATAGCTCGAAATGCGTCTCCGAAGCGGGCAACATAATAGCGTACGCAAAAGGACGGCCCACGTAGCATCACGATGGCTCCACAATGCGCGTAGAATATCCCACGCGTGATAAGTGTATATTGAATGCTTCCTTGCATACGCAGGGACTTTGAAGTTCGACGACCTTTAGGCATTGTGAGGAAACTGTCGTAAATCCCTCCGTTATCGGTTGGAGCGGCGTGTTAGATTTGTAAACATTGCTTCATTGCAAAGTTTTTTAAAAAGTAATGGGTTATACTAAGGAAGGTCGATTATTATTTTTAATAAATTAACGATTGGTCATTCACCAATTTTGCCATAAATCGATTAATCGCTATTAAAGAGGCATTTATTGTTGATTAATCGATATTTTCGACAGGCGCCTTGACAGTAGCCGAGACTCAGTTATATGCTGAAGTAAGACCTTATGTTATGTTTTATACGTGTTGCCAGAAAGGAAAGTAAAAGTGTATAAATCTTTTTATGATGAATAATATGTAATTTATTAAATAGTAAGTATATTTGGCGCTAGTGACTCTCGGAGGATCCAACAACCGCGAAGATGGATGCTTGAAGCGATGGCAAATCGTCGAACAATGATTGTCTCTATGAAATGGCACGAGTGAAACGTGAGGTTCATTTAATATGTGCGAAAAAATCCAAGAAGTCAAGGTCGAAAAAAAAATTACAAGTGCCAGTTTTTTGTTTTTTGTTTTTTAACCACATGCTCATTTCTAAACAGCGGATGGATGTTTGGTACCGCTGCGCTGGAACGCTGTTGTTTTGGGTGACGACGAATGCCCCTAGATTTACAACCCTCAGCTCTTTCATACATTTAGTCCACACCGAAGGATGACCGCATCAAATAAATAAACAAATAAGTAAGTAAATAAATAAATAAATAAATAAATAAATAAATAAATAAATAAATAAATAAATAAATAAGCATGTTAATCAACCGACGACAGCCTTGAGTGGCCATACAACGAGCATGTGAGAGTAGGTGCTCGGACGCTGCCTATATAATCCAATCGACAAATCCACTGCTATGTATGGGCGTGCGCATGGAGGGGGCGGAAATTTAATTTCATAAGTTGTAACTTATTCTTGTGAAAACAGTATGTAGAAGCTCATGTATCTTACTTGAAATGATGATGAAGAGCCATTAAAACGTTATATGCGGCCAACTAGCTCAACTCTTTATGCCGGTGTTTTTCGTTAGAATCCCAATCACAGAATTTCATGCCTACCACACCTACGCCAACACAAGAAGTAATCGACGACGGCATAGGGATCCCCGGTTCGTGTTATATAATTTGTGTCGTAAGCCATTTATGTATGATAAAAATAAACAGCGTAAATGGTACAGCAAGTGGCAGGCGTAAATGTTCTTAGCTTTTCCCGAAACCGTTTGACTGAGAGAGAGCGATAATAAAACGAGAGAAATGCAGGGAGGTTAACCAGAATTTTAGCATCCGGTTTGCTACCCTACACTAAGGGGAGGGGGAAAGGGAAAGAAAGATGGAAAGGAAAGCGGAGAGAAGAGCAGGCGCGCGATAACATATATATATATATATATATATATATATATATATATATATATATATATATATATATATATATATATATATATATATATATATATAAAGAAACGGAAGCTGTAAGGCGGGAGTACTAAATACTATTCAATAGGCCACGGGCAGAGTGTACCACTGCGCTAGATAGCAGCTTAGGAAGTCGCTTGGCTGTTGTAACAACTGGCTACAACAGCGCTTATAAAATAAACCACTAACTTTTATAAAATAAACGACTGGGTAATCGAAAAAAAGTCACATTTTCACCGCAAGGGTGAAGCAATGAATGCGATAGCAACAAATTGTAGTGTTATATGAAATGAGGCTGGCCGCTAACTGTTTTGTTAGCGTAACTACAAAACACTGGTGTAAGAGAATACGGCCGCTCCAGGGAGAGATGCTCTCCGCATAGTCACTTCACGTTGAGAGCGCAGCACGTAGAAAGGTATACGAGCCGCCCGCTCTGATGGCTGTCGATATAGGCTTCCCAAGCAACGCTTAGCGGCGCTGCTGCTCTTGACAGGCGGCGCCATCTCTGGCAGAAAAACAGAAACTGGGGTGTTAGCAGCGCGCGTTTTCCCTTCTCTCCACCGCGTTGCTGCTCGCTTCTGTGCACGTGCAGAGCTCTCGCGGTGCACTTTCGGCGCCTCGCAATGTACCGCTTGCAGTGCGGCTTCAAAGGGATTCTCAAGCTTGGCTGGCACTTCCGAAAAGCGAACTTGATAAAATGAGAAAGGCTCGTCAATCACGTTAACGGTGAAGAGCAGACGATCGACGACAACCACGCCCTACTCAAAGCGAAATGCATTTCCCAAGTCGCGATTACACCGTGTAGGACGTATACCTCGAGGTAAGTCTCATTCTGTGATGTTAAAGATGAATAATGGTCCACATGCACTCCGAAATGAAGCCGTACACGCTATCGATGTTCTGCGGCGTGGACTACGAATAATATGATTGTTGTTTTGATATGGCATGCTTACAGTAGCAGCCGTGTACTTTCGTGCACAAACGTTTGCGGCGTGCGAAAAAAAGATTATACGGCCATGGCACTGCTTCCTGAGAAGGTTAGAGTCAAGTCCTCCGTGCCGCTGAAGAATCACCCGCCGATTAAGACGCGAGGCAGCAAGCTGAGCTTCAACCACTGTGAAGCAAGATGAACTGATCGCCTCGATTTTTCGGCTCTCGCGTCATGCTTGCAGTCTCTTTTTATGATATCGACTTGACAGGCGTATAAAACCTGTTGCGTGAACGCGGCTAGAAAATCGCACAAAGTCAGAAGGTGGTTACTTCAAGGTTGCAATTGCAAAGCATGTATTAAGTGCCAGTTATATTTAGCGACTTAAATATATATCACCCCAATAAAGTCACAAAAATAAAGCAAACCTGCAGAACGATGTCAAAGCTTGCTGAAAATGCACAGACGTCCGTTCCGGCGTGATAAAGCAGCCTTCCCGACGCGTGAATTGCAGGCTCCGAACTTCTGACAATGTGCCGAGTTCAGTTGAATTCAACCAACCGCGGCAACGCTAACGGTATAACGCGAATGTGAACGTTCAACAACGACGGGTAGGTCTCACGAGCACGGGGAATCAAAACACAAAGTTGCTTCACCTACAACCGTAACTGGACTTTAACAATGCGAGAAGACAGCGAGTAATCATTACTGTACTCGCTGCGTGCATGCGGCCCGTTACTTACCGATTCAGGTAGTCGGAACGAACGAAAGCGATGAACTCAGACAGCCAAAATAGAAGGCGAGACAGCGCTGTCAGCTATCCACGCTTGCCGCCTTTATTTCTCGTGCGACACGCCCGGGAACCGATACAGTTTAACACGTGAATCGTGTGCCTTGTCTGCACTGTTGTGGCTGGCCACTAAACCGCAATACTTCGGACCACGATTGCGCTTCCGCGGAGCCGCTTCTGCCATCGTGGAAATGCGCAGCTTCGCACAGCAAGCCTCTGGGTTCAACGTACCCAACCCGCACCGAGAGAAGAACGCGTGCGCACGTGCGCTACCGCTACCGTGGAAGGGGCTGAGTCGGCCGCGCGAAGGTTCAGAGCTTTCCGACAGAGCCGCAGCGCGGCTGGCGCGGCGCTGTCGTCGCGCCACAAACTTGAGCTTGGGTTCCCTATAGCGCGCGCGCCAGTGACCGCGACCGCGCCCTTAGATTCAAAGTTCAAAGTGGCTGCTCGCGCGATGCCCCCCCCCCCCTACTCGCGTCTTTTCATGGTCGTTAAAGACGGGCGGGGCGTTTCTTGTCTGCTTGGACGGCAGGCCTCCCGAGCGGGGTGATGTTATCGCATGCACCCTCCGAGCGACGGAAATAGGCCGGCTCGTTTGATCTCTGCTTCGGCCCCGTTCTTCGCCCCCGCTCACGCGCTTTCACCCGTGGTAGAACATACGATGAGCGGAAGATCTTATCAATTTGGACTTCATACGGGAGGGACATGACGGCGATGGCGACGGCAAAAACCCGTCGAGACTGTCCATATAATTGCTATCGCAATAAAAGTCATGTTATTTAAATACCTGGGCGTCATACTCACTTCTGATTTAAGCTGGGCGGCACACATGGAGCATATTACTAATAAGGCTCTAAAGAAGCTCGGCCTTCTTAAACGACGCTTGTATTTCATTAATAAGGACACCAAGTTGCGCGCTTTCAATTGATTGATTATGCCACCTCTAAAATACGCTTGAATCATATGCCATCCTCATCTAATAAGTCTTACTAACATGTTCGAAATGGTACAAAAGCCGCTCGGTTTATCTCACCATCGTACTCACGTTATACATTAGTGTTTCATCAATAAAAGCAGAGCTTATAGCCTTGCTACACTTGCCATGCACAGGCGACATGCTCGAATATCGTTCTTTCACTCACTTTATTACAGCAACTCATCCTTCACCCGGTCTCATATTTTTCCTGCGCCTCATACCTCAACCCGCCTTGACCATGCGCACAAAGCAGCCCCCCTATTTGCCAGGACGAAGTTTCAAATTCACCAGTATCGTTATGTATCGTAAACGAGTAGAACTCTCTTCCACCTAACGTCACCAAGATTACAGATCAATCATTATTTCACTCGACGCTGCAGAGCTATTTGCATACCGATTAACATTGATAACCTGTGTCTGACTGCCGTTGTTTTATTTACGGTCTTTGTTCTCAAATATGTGCAATGTTTTTTAATGTAATTATCGTGAGTGTTTTTATGCGTATTTACAAAACCTTTCTGTACTCATCAATATGTATTCGACTGATCTATTGACTGGAGGATGTCATTCAATTTACTAGCTGTTTTCTTTTTCTTATTTTCTTGTTGGTATTTTTTGTCGTTGTTTGAAATGTATGTATTGATTTAAAATCCCCCTCCCCCTGTGTAATGTCCAATTGTGCCTTTAGGGTATTGAAATAAACAAACAAATAAAAATACAGTGCGCGATCCTGCGCATGCACCTATGTCGCTATGTAAAATACATTCTCAAAAGCCAACAAGTCTCCACTCCTGCGGGCTAGGATTGGCGTGACAGTGGATCAACGACTCGGATGTTGTAGCGTGCACGCCTGGAATTGCTGGGGCATCTATGGCTTGGTGAATCCTGATCGATTATTGCGACGTGACCTAACGCATTGGGCAGCACGGCTGAAGCGAAAGGTGTCGGCCCAACGCGAAACCTACCGCGCTACAGAGTGCGCGGTAGGTATTAGCACCCTCGCTCAGGTGACAATGTAGCGGCATCACAGCCGGACAAGTGCGTATCATTTAAAAACTACTTTAAACCAAACGTTTTTGGCTATTACCGGTTGAATCGACACTATGCACGAAACGTCTTAACGGAGAGTTCAATTGCCAGGCCTTACTAAGGGACGTATTGCACGTGGGCTGTAGCGGAAGGAAGGGGGAGCGCGAGACTCGGCCCCCTAGAACGTAGCATCCTAGGGATTTGAGAAAAGAGTCGGCACACGACAGCCGCTCTCACTCGCCTGCCATACAATCGGCGCAAACACATACGAATGCACCGCTCTTGCTCGATATTTCATTATCATTTCAAACTTTTCGCGTCGCTCCTGTGAATGTCTGTAAAGCGATTAATCGAAATCTTTCAGTCCATTAAGGGAAAAGTAGACATCGATGATGACTAATCGTTTTAGGGACACTTTTCATTGATTAATTGATTAATTGTTCATGGAAATGACCATGGCTAGCACTAAGTCACAGCGTTAACGCATAGTAAGGAGCCGCGGCAATAGCGCTTGTCCCAAGGCGAACGTTCAGTGCTGCCGCTTGCTTCACCATTTCGTGTGTGCTATGGCTCCAGAACTCAACAGGTAGGCGCGTGGGAGGACAGTACGCATTAAGCACACGCCTTCTCGGCTGGTCTTTTAATGCTCACTCGCACCCAGAGCAGGTCGCGCAATCAGCTCAATCTGCGGGTTTAGGCACGTAGACTGTGCATGCGCCATAACACTCGGGACAGCACGGCGACGGCAGCGGTGACCGCCAAAATGTGTCTCGACTATCCGCACAATGATTATCGCCATAAAAGTGAAAAACTTGTTAGCGCGGTAGATCAGTGGTATATGGGTGGCGCTATTTAGAAATCCTTTACCGTCCAACTTTTGCTCACGAGTGCCCTGTGCTGCATGACGTCGTGAACATAAGTTCACACAAGAGCTTATACAATGCTAAACAAAAAACAAAATGCTATCAGGTTAAAAGCAGAAAAGACAAAGGTGTGCTGCTTAGGCAAAACTAATAAGATTAGTTTTTGAAAGCTGTGTTTTTGGGGAATAAGAGCTGCAATACTACCTTCTCTCGCAGGCGTGTTGTCTGTGACAGATGGAGTTCTCTTCAGAACTGTTCTACCTCCTTATTTTCGTCTGTTTTTTTTTGTTTATGGTTCCAGCAACAGTTCCTTGATCTTTTTGCTCATTTCATGAGACCGGCGCCGAAAGGGCTGAAGACGCAAGTACCGTTATCTACCTCGCTGGCATTATTTTAAACAAGTTGGGCATACCTCTTCGCAGAGCGAAAAATAAAAGCGCGTGAATTGACTAACTCGGGTAGTGTTATTTTAAATGGCCACCGGCACAGATTGCAAAGAGGCTTTTGTACAGAGCTTTACGTGCACGTTCAAGAGCCCTGGCTGCTTAGAGTTAAGTGAAAGCCCGTCTCTGCATACGGTCTTGCTTAACATACACACAAAGTGTGAGTTTCGCCCGTAAGGCACTGCCTTTTATAGTTTAAAATAATAAAAAGAAGCCGGTTTACGCACACGTGTAGTTTTTTTTTACGTCGCGCATTCTCGCGTAGCATTTACCTTCTGTAGAACTGGGCTTCTAGATTGTTGAAGTTTTTATGGAAAGCCCAATAAAGAGAGAAGCGTACCGTGCGTGGTTGAACTTGCACTGCTTTTCTCGCTGTAGAGCTTACTTCAAGAATTCGTGTTCCCAATCGTCGTGGCGAATGAGGTGATAAAGATAACACCCTACGGCAAACGACAAGGAAATTTCAAGAGCCAGAAGTTTGTGAATCCGAACTTAGTCCTGGATGCTTTTTCTCATAGCGAACGTAGGCCGAGAAGTCAACATCAAACCGTGTATTTTCGGAATGTGCTACTGGGAGCTGACTGCCACACTCCCCCTTTCCCTTTTCCCTACAACCGCGCTTCCTCGAGAGAACAATGGTTCCCTACGCGCTTTCCTTATGAAAAAAACAAGCAAACGAGAGAAACACAAATTTCGTTTTCCCTGAACACCAACTACTTTAGCTCGTTTGCATAATATCGCAGAAAGTTGGCCGACGGGTGGCGCTTCTTAGTGGCGCGCCGTACATCCCAAGCGCACTCGTCGGGCCCCTTGTGTGGCCTCGAGAATGTCACCCATGGGACGCGTGCGCGGCTTCTCTCCAGCGAGTGTTGAGTAAATAAACTTCCGCCTTGTCTCGCACAATTAGCGTTGGAAACAACGGGTCCAGCACCGCAGCTGGAGAAGCGAACAGAGCCAAGGAATGATTTAGGCGCGCATTTGGACGGAGGAAGAAAAACAGACAAACGCCCGTGTGCTGCTCAGCCTTCGAAGCAGCTCTCAGGGCTAAAGCTTCTTCTTCTTCTTTTTTAACTCACGAGCTCAGCGAGCGACAAAGTAGCCTGGTCCCGCGGGAAGGTGGCGGCCAAACTTTGCTGGTTTTTCCTGTTTTTCGTGCCGGTTCGCTTTGTTTGTTGACAAACCGGCAGTAAGAACAAAGTACTGAAGAAAGGAGAGCGCTACTTAAACTTCCAGACGTCACCGCCATCACCCAACGTGTGAGAAAACTTCGAAGCCCGCTTTGACCTTCCAGCCCTGAGGGAGAAATATAAGACTTTGTCGTTGCGGAGTGATGGTTGATGAGCAGGCGCCTTCCATCCTGGCTTCCTCATTTAGCGTATTCCGGGGAGGATTTCACTTACGCTGCCAGGTTCTCGTCGTTCTGAAGCGATGTGGCCGCCCTCAGCCAACGAATTCTTGAGGGCTGTAGACAGAGAGGACGCAACGGGGAAAGCGTTGAATGTACGTTGTAAAACACTGTTAATTAGTGCGCATCCCTGTGTCTATGTAAGGTGTGCGTATTTTAGATGCCTCGTTAACGTGTCAGCGGCATAATCAGCTCATTATTCTTTTGCAACTATTTACTCCCGGACTGGAGGCGATCGGGCTGCGTCGTGCCGTCCACAGCCACGTTTAGCGATAACTAAAGATGTGACGACTCCACAGTGACCGCAGTGATTTCGTTAGAGGAAGCTGAGCAGCTAAACTCGGTGGGTTCCTTATTTTTCCTGTTCGGGGAGCCCGGTGTTCTCGCTCCTTTTTTGAACTCGTTACGGCTAGCGTTTGCTTCTGACCCTCTGATTTCCCTGTCGTCGAACAAGTTCATAAGGGCCGTGGATTCTGTGAAGTCCCTGAAGCAGCATTTCGACCGCAAAACACAACTGGCATGCGGTATTAAACAGTGCAGGCGTCTCTGCCGAGGTTGGCGCTGGTGCGGGTCCTGTCCGTCCTCATTCTGACATACTACTTTTCAAACACATAACACAGCTGCTGGCGCGTTGCGCTGTATGAAGTAGTTATTTTTCATAAACGCAAAATTTTTCAGCAGCGGGTATGCTATGCATGTTGGAAATCTTTCGGACCCTAGTAACCATCATACCAACTAATTCTTACGTTTCGGGTTTGTTAGTAACTAACGCTACTCTTACGTTTCGGGTTCAATTCGAGTGCGTGGATGATCCGAGAATGTCGATTGGGGTTAGATTTCAGTTCTAATAAAAATGCTGGGTCGTATAAAACTTTCGGTTGGAATCTAGTTCGATGCCTTTTTTTCACGACCGCCCGCTGCGCCCTCAAGAAACATGTTTTTAATACCAAACATTCTTCGGCAAGACAAAGCAGTTCTGGCGAATAAATCTCATCTGAGCATTTTCGTGTGCCGACCCCGAGGATAGTACGCTCTGAAATTGTGCGGTACTGCATATCTCCCACTGAATACGTGCCCTGGGATCAGCGGTTGCTGTGATGGTTCCTATATCTTATATATGCATATGCATATGTTTGAATAACGGATGCTGTCTGGTGGTCGTAGTCGAAACAAATTCCAGTGAAAGAAAGCAAAAATGAAAGAAAACAGAAGCAGGAGAGGAAAGAAAGGGAGGCGTTACACTCACAACTATTAATTCACAAGGGATGTTTCTTATATATGAACACATGCGCATGCGTAAAAAAAACAAAGGGGCCATTCAGTAAAAACAGTATATATTCAGCTAGTACGCCGTGGAAACCATCGGACAGTGAAGCTGGCGCCCCTTTCGATGGGCATTACGTGTTGCGCCTAAGTTTCGGCAGTTCTCACTAAGGATTTCCTTGTTGTTTCTTTGTTCTTCTGGTCGAGCCATGTGGATCCCGTGCGACGATATGCTCATTCGCGGCCGCGCTTGAACGCTACGGTAGCGTTCCAGGGCGTCCGTGGCCCATTCCACCCGCCCACTCGCCCAAAACGCGTATTCCTATCACGGCTGCGTTGGAACGCAAGCAGCGTTGCAAGCGCTGCTGCTGTACATGCACCGCCGCGCTGGTAGCGTTCCACCGCAGCCGCAACTCTCGTAATGCCGTTTGCGAAAGCAGACGATGCAGCACTGCGAGCGTCACACCCACGGAGTAAGATATACAGGAGCGCCGACTCCTTCCTGGTTGACCTACTTTCCGCAAAAGTCATTCGCTATCCCCTTATTTTGAAGTTTAAGGCGCGGCGACGACAACGGACAGATGGAGATACGTGCACACACACTGAGCGCTCTCCGTGTGTGTGTATGACTCTCCCGCTATCCCTTCTCGTCGCCGCGCTTTACACTTGAAAATATGCTGAGCCAACACTCCCAGTCAGCCATTCTTAAATCGTTATCCTCCCCTTAGTTCCTCTCCCCATCCAAGCGAGCGTACAAGGACGCTCCTCACCTTCTCCCCCTCCAAGCGAGTCTCTCTCGCCACTCTCGGCGAGGTGAAGCACTTTACCCCTTTCCATAGAGCCTCCTCCTACCTCCATGTCACGTGACCTGCGTGACTACTACTACTACTACTACTACTACTACTACTACTACTACTACTACTACTACTACTACTACTACTACTACTACTGCTGCTGCTGCTGCTGCTGCTGCCGCTGCTACGACGATGACGACGGCACAGGGTACACTAAGACAGTTTCGCAGTAAAAACAAAAACAAAAAAACATGCCATTACCCTCAAATACTCAACAATCTCATTTAAGCATCATAAAGCTTAACAGTTGTCTGAATCACGAATGCATGACCGGTGGTTTGGATGTGATAGGGCTCTAACAGTTACGTTACTTTCTGTAGCAATACGTAGCAACAGAAGCTAGTTTTAAGAAACAAAGAAAAACCAATACAGCTATAAAAGCTGACACTATAAGATTAAAAACCCATCATCTCCAGCTGCGATTCGAATCCTGGCCTTTTGAGTGGGAAGCGGGCATTCTACCCTTGCACCACTTTGGCGGAGCCGCACTCAACTCTCAACGACGACACATTGCAGACTACCGATCGCCGCGCCACAAGCGGATTGACCCTGTTTGGTCTTCACTTCCTGTACATTGGTGATGCGGCCTTTCCGAGCACTCCGCTGTTCTAGTACACCCTAGTTGCGTATGCAACTCAGTAGAAAACATGGCTAATTTAAATGGAGTATTATTTGTGAGCGACCGTGCAAGACCATTGATGGTAGCATTTTCGCTTTTACTAATCAGCGATAAGGTAATAAAACTTTTGAGTACCGTAAACAATTCGGCTGATGCTTTGACTGCTTGAAATCTTGACTGCTAACAAGAGAAGGATAGTGAAAGGAACGGCAACGCTGTCCTCGTCTTTTGTTAAAGGGGTCATGAACCACTTTTCCAAGTAATGATCTAATGGCCTCAGTATCGGAGTGTACTGCCTCCCGAATCGATTGCCGCAAAAATTTCTCGAATCCGTCAAGAATCAGCGGAGTTACGGGGGTTTGGCGCACGCTCCCAGCGCTTTCTCTCTTTTCTCGTGCCACGAGCGCACTGGAAGCTAGACAGGGAGGGATGGCATGGGGGAAAGAAGTTACGCCAGCGCGCGTCATGAAACGCGATCGCTCTCCCGCTGTGATTCGCTTGCGCGAGTGCGGCTACCGTGTACTGAGGAGTGCGGCGCCGGCAAGTGGCGGCACCCCGCGGCAAGAAGCGCATCTGATCCGAACGCCGCTCTCGATTTACGTCGGCTATCGGCCAATAAGCATGCTATGTCTCTTGCGACGTACAGCGGACAGACGCCCCGCCCACCGACGAGAGTGAGAACCAGCCTCTGTTTGAAAAGAGGGTGCCTGGGGAAACGGCAACTTCGCGCTCCGCTTGTGGCCATTACGCGGCGCGCACGGCTGTAATATTTGGCAGAGCAGTTCATAGCCGTGTCAGCTTTCCGCAGGATGTGTTTTTTCAATCAGCCCAAGGGGTGCTTCATGACCCCTTTAACGGTCAATATGTCAAGCAGTAAACGCCAACAAGGCCAGACTCAAGTTCTTCTGATGCGTCGACGCACGTTCATGGGACTATTAAACTCCACAAGAAAATCAGCTATTACGGCACCGTTTTAAGCTGTTAGCAGACACGGGCGCTGCTTGAGCGCCATTCTTTGAAGCCACTTGTTCCATAGCATGTACCATGTCCATTTAATTCTCTGTCTGTTTACCATTCTTTCTTTGTGTGAATTCTGTTACCAAAAAAAAAAAAAAAAGAAGCTTCGCGACAGTGTTATTTTAAAGTGTTCGGCGTCTCAAGTGCGCTCAAACGTAATCTTTATTTATGTAATTTTTTTTTCGCCTTTCACGTGAGCTAAATCAGCTAGGACTCGTCCAATATCGATATAGTGTTTACTTTCCTACCCGAAAACTCTAGAATTCTGGTTACCCCGATTATCATGTACATGACTTGAACAATCAGTGTTCGTGCGTAGAAAGCACATCCATACACGTAGTAGTTGCGTCTACTTTGTCTCCATTATTACGAGGACTGCTTCATTAGCTTGTGCGCAAGCTGCGTTTTGAATAAGGAAAACTGTCCACATTTGTTTCTTTATTCTCAATATGTGCCTGCGCTCGACTAACGTTATGAATTCAGTGATGGTGCTTGGACGGAAAAGCAATTCTTCATGCACAGTGTAGGCATGCAAATCAAGAAATGCTTATTTGCCATATGCATTTGCTAATCTCCAACCGCTTTACTTCGTTGTTTATTTTACTTACTTTTTAATTCAAAGTCTACATCCAGAACAAAACAAAAGTAGCTAAATTCTGTCAAACCGGCAAGACGTATTTGACGTCAAAGACTGTGAAATGCGTGCACCTCAGAGAAGCCTCCCTCATGGGTAGCCCAATGTTACCGCAGCGAACCTCGTTGTCATGCTACAAACACTTTTGTTGTAAGGATTCTTCATAACATTTATTGTGATAAATGAAGGTTAAAGAACCTCAGGAGCTCAATACTAACCCGGACTCCTCCACTAAGAATACCTCATAATCATATCGTGATTTTGACACGTAAACCCCGAGAATGCAACTAATGTTTACTGTTACACTGTGATGTCACCGGCACACTTGTACTGACTGCGATCGTGAAAACAAAGCCTCTGCCACTCTTCTCGGCGCGATGTAGTCGTGTATTTTGCCCCCATGAACCTCTGCAGTTAAGCTTTTTGGCAGCCACCTAGACAAGTAGTTGAAGCATTGAAGGCGTTTCATTGTAGTGTTGAGTCGAAACTCATTGATGTAGGCAGTACAGGTGTTCTGTAAACTTCGCGATGGGCTAGAACTGGCAAACGGCAGCCTCTGTAAAACGTGGCCTTGTTTGCGAACTTTCCCGCCCTTTTCTCACCGTGCGGCTGCTGAATAGGTCAGACGAAGTGAAGGAATCAAATGCCTCATGGTGGAATTTAATGTCGGTGTCGCAAAACGCAAGTTCAATGCTGTTGTTATTAGGCCACAATCACATGCATCTGTTTTTTTTACCTTCGTCCCAGCGCAAAGCAGCTCTTTGAGACACCTGGCACACGCGTCAAGAGGCGCAGCATATGCATGAACACGCGCGCTCATTCCAGCTTCAGTTAGACCACAGGCACATGAATGATTTCGGGTCGTATTTCTCTCTACACTCATCTCTTTTCTCGACAACAAACATCGCTTTTCTTTTTTTCTTACTCGTGACATCTCCGCTTCGACGTCTCGCGGTGTGTGTTCGCATGAACTGCTGTTTGCATAATTTGAACGGATGTAGTTTTTGAATCTGGAGCTGTATAAACACGATGTATGGCAGAAAAGGTTAACACGTGCAAACGAGCAGTGCATATGCACAAACATTGACTCAGATTACACTTTGTATTGAATAAGGACAGTTGTACGTATCGCATTTACTTTTATAGTGCTTCATTACTGCTTCCTGAGTGCTTAGCTTCACATAGATTCTGAGATGTACGTTGAATCCGCATAATTTTTACTTGCGTAAGCGGGAAACTTTGTTTATTTTAGACAATGCAATGAACAGTGATAACGGCCTTTTTTTTTTATTCACGTACACTGCGCTTATTGCGGTGCGGTACAAAAAGCAGTAACATATCAGAACTTTCACGTTTGCTTGAAAAATAAACCGCGTTGTGCGTTGCGCAGTGGGTAGTGAGTAGAACGCCTAGTTTTGAAAATGTAGATGCGTGTTGCATGTCAATGGACTTTTCAGTCATCAGGATTTCATAGAACTTCAGGTGTTCGCGATGTCTTGGGAACCATCATTTTCAACATATTAAAAAAAAAACGCAGTTTCACCGCAAGGGCGAAGCAATGAATGCGGTAGCAACAAGTTGTAATGTTATGCGAAGTAAGGCTGACAGCTAACTCTTTTGGATCCGGTCTCGCGTACCTCTACAAAACGCTGGTGTTAGAGAATACGGCCGCTCCATGGAGAGAAGCGGTCTTCGTGCAGTGTCTTCGCGTTGAGAGCACAGCACGTAGAAGCGTATACGAGCCGTCTGCTGATGGCTGCTGAGATAGCGCGCGCAGCAGGGATCGCAACCGCGTCCTTATAATCAAAGTTCACAGTAGCTGCACGTGAGCTCGCCCGTTGTGCGGGCAGCATTCTTTAGCAAATAAATTATTGTGTACCATAGAGCAATGACTATTCTTGCATATTAGGCAACTGAGCTCTGAAAAATAAATGCCTTGCTCCAATATGGTGGCGATCTCATCGTACACACGCAACGCAACTGCTTTTTTCGTAAGTTTGACGTAAATATTTCAGAACTGTAGCCCCCCCCCCCCCTTCCCGTTTAGTTTTACTTATTAGTGGCCTTTGTGGTGTTTTAACGCATAACGGAACAACCACTGCAACATTATTTTAAAGCCACGTCGTTTTTTCAAGCATCCTTTTCTTTCTGCGACTGCGGGTCTGTCTCAATCATTGTAGCAATATTATTTATTTCCCGTATCAAATGCATGAACTTGAAGGGCGGCCACTGAGTACTCCAAGTGGTCGCATGCTTGGCACTAAATGAATGGTTGTGAGGGAGGATTAAGTGATGATCGAAGTGCGCGAGCTATGACTGCGATGTCTCAGCTGACGATTCATACGATTCAGTTTCAGCAGTAATGTGTCCTACATTTATAGCACGCATGATGGCATGACTCGTGAGGAAACAGGCTCCTACTCGCACTGATTTGCATGCATTGATGTAAGTGATGGGTTGAGGACCGGGTGAGTGCATAGATGTGAATAAATAATCGAGTGGTTGCCTGGCGCCGAGTCGATGCGAGTCACTCTGCCTGAGTGGACGCGAGTGCTAAATCTATGAAGTGCCATCATTGAGTAGGCACGAATACGAGTGCAAGTTTGTACTAGTGAGGGTGATCAGTAAAATTTCTAGGTGTGTATTTCTCGCAAAGCATGCAGTGCATGGTATGATCATGCGATTCATGCAGTTTTTGTACAATAACAGAATCGAATCTACAGCAAATAGCACTCCAGAAGAAAAAAAAAAAGCCCTTCGCGTAGTCTATAACAGGGGTGGGCAACCTGCGGCCCCCAGGCTACATGCTGCCCGCGGTGCCCTATCGTGTGGCCCCCGGAACGACGTCAGAACAATCCTCCTCCCTTTGTCACTTCCTAACTGAAGGCCGATATGGCAGTTTTGACCTCAAATGGGGTTAGATAGGAACAAAGAAAGATGGCTTCGATTTGCCATTGTCCCCCATCTTCACACTTAGCCGGATAACGTGTTCACTTTCTTTCTTTGCACAGGTCTAAAGGGGGGGGGGGAATTATTTGTGCAAATATTATGTCAGGGAAGGACCTTCATCAGAGGAAAATTAAAGCTCGTGTCCGGCATGCTTGCAGGCGTTAAAGCTTTTGAGCTGAAACTCAACCTTTTCCAACAGCATGCTAGCGAGTATAATCTTTGTCACGTCCCTTGCTGCAAAAGTTTTGTGGGAGATAGGAGCACACCGCTTCCCACAGAAAAGTTCTAAAATATTACGGGCTTTAACGAGGGAGTTCGAAGTTAGGTTCTCCGATTTTCAAAAGCATTCGAGTAGCATCCGATTCTTTCAGAATACTTTTAAGGTTGGAATATGTACTTGTTGTAACTGGCTGATATGCAGACAGACGATGAGCTCAAAGGCGCATTTGATGCGAAAGACAGTGTGAAGATTTACGCTAGCCTCACGGAATCAAAGTTTTCGAGTTTGAATAAACTATTAGGAGCCATGATAACAATGTTCGGCAGTACATACGTCTGCGAACAGACTTTCTTGAGAATGAAGTTCATCAAATCAACGCTCCCGACTAACTGATGAACACCTCCACGAACTTCTGCGTTTGTCGGTGAGCAACCTTGACACAGATATTTGCGAGGCGGCTAAGAATGTTCAGCACCAAAAGTCGCACTGACAGAATTTTTTTTTTGCTTGTAACCACGTTTGTAAATTGCTTCCTTGTGACATGTGTGCTGAAAATAATTGATTTGTATTCCAGTTTTGTACATTATTGTCAATTCGCAAAATTTCTTTCTCTTTTCCTGAGAAGCCCTCCCCCCCCCCCCTTTTCCCTACCCCTTTCGCCATGTGGCCCCCGGCGTGTCGGCTTCACGCAACTCGGCCCTCCGCCTCAAAAGTTTGCCGACCCGTGGTCTATAACATATCCTCGTACATACTTCTAATGTCTATAACCTTCAGAACGGACACACAACCCACCACCTATACACTGAATTAGATATGATCGATATCTTGAAGCTATGCATTAACAGGCTATTGAAGATGTTATAAAATAAAGCTAAGAAGGCACTCACACTCATTACCCATGTGTACCGGTGAACATCTTATATGAATCACACTATCGGCGTCGCCGTAAACCGCACTGGAAGCTGCCTCTTACAACGACCAACTATGACTCAGATAGTTACCAATTACCACGTATATCAAACATAGTCGCTTCTAGCTTTAACTTTCCTCATATTGCATTGTCAGGCCTACGACATTTTCTTATAACTTGCACACTAATCACTGATGTTTGGGCCTCTAAGTTTTACTAACTATACAAAATCATCATGTGTTCCCCTCTTGTGAATAGCACCCCGTATGACATACGTACTCGTATATTCCCAGTAGGTGTTATTGCAGTTTATTATTTATATTGTATTAGTGTCTTTTATGCCTTGCATACACGGTCACTGACCGTGTATAATATAAAGGCTTTATTATTGAACAGTGTGATTCCACGATACTGTTTTCTGTCATTCAATTCCACGATTTTTTTTTTGTTTTTCGTTGTCGAGGGTATACGTATCTAGTAAAGCGGATTGTCGCTTTTTGTCCTTGCCCCTTCCGTCAACACGTACTGATGTAAACAAATAATTAATGATTATAATTAATTATGGTAGCCGTGAGCTCTTCTGTAAATTTTGTAAACGCAACATATGACTGACCTTAATCTCCATTATCTCCACGTATCATCGTCCCTTCCTTGTACATCCCTCATCTGTACATACAGTTGAAACCCGCAATAACGAAATCGGCGGAGAAAGCACAAAATTTCGCTCTTGCGGGAATTTCGTTGGCGCGAGAATGCGGCAGAAAAGACATGGAATTTAATAAAAAAAAACACATTTCATTTCCAAAGGTCAGTAAGCTTGCTTTGGCGGGCCTTACCATGCAGCAATTTCATGCCTCTCGATCGGGAATCTCGTTTGTCACGGCACAAAGTTCGCCCCATGCACTGGTTAGTGATGGCGGCACTGCGCTGTCACCAGTACCGTCATCAAGTGCGCCTACAGGCGAACCTTCTTCCGGCTCCGTTGGATCAGCGCGGATCAGCGCAGAATCGTGGACAGCGAGCTGCACGTAACGCTGGATTCTTCGGCGATGTCCATTTTCTTCCTGCCCTTTTCCACCCCACTGATGATTGCAGCCTTATCTTCCGGCTTGATGAACTTCCGCTTTTTCGTTGGAGGCGGCATCTTCGCAGGCAGCGAAATCGGACGAAGCAATCGCAACACACAGTTGCGATTGCTTCGATTGCTCCACACACGTGACCATGTGCGCGCAAAGCCGACAAAGCCAAGCACAGATCCAAGCCAACGAACGAAACTCCATGAGGAATGTGGATTTGGCTACGTAGTCCGCGATAACGAGCAGGTGTTTCGGCAAGCCATCATCTTCATCACTGTCGCCAGCTTTACTGTTTTTTTTTTTTGTAAACAATGATGGCGGACTGCTTCTCAAGTGCGCTGTAGCGATAGTTTTGCACAATTTAAGTGTAGATGAATGCATTTCAGCAGATTTCAAATGTAGTTAATGTTGCGAGAGTAGATTATTTGCGCACTCGTGTTTCAAAAGTTTCGTTAATGAGGGACTGCGGTATGAATATCTTTCGTAGTCGCGAGTTATGAAATGCATTGACTCCTATGGGCGTTCGCCGGTGCTCCGAAAATATTTCGTTGCGGTGAGAATTTCGTTCACTCGGGATTTCGTTATCGCGAGTTTCGACTGTATCAGCATCAGCGGGACGGCTTCATGTTCGTAGTATTAACTCGGTTAGAATAAAGCGTATGCTTATAATATAACTACGTCCATGTATATCATAAACGGTGGAAAGCGAGCCGGTAGGATTTATCTAGGCCCGCTTTTTCAGTGTCATTACTGGTTCTCTACCTAAATCGCTACATAATCTTTACAGAGCAGTATAAAAACATCTTAAACGATCTCTTACGTAAAGACATCAAGCTGACCTTATATGATCGAAAAGAAGTGAACGGGAAACGTTCGTGGATGCATCGTCAGTTCAGTAAGCCTAAGGTGAACCACCGGAGAGTGGTAGTTTCGTCCGGCTACAACTAAAGGATGGATTAGGAACAAGGACATCGGTAGCAAGGTGCGAGTGCCGCAACGCTCCGGCTAAATGGGCAATTCTAACTATACCATTTCCCTCGAGTTCCCGATTCTAAGATCACTTGATTGCTTTCGTACATTAAGTTTCTTTTCGCCCATCTTAGCCTCCGTCACGCTCGTATTCACCGACTTTTCGACACCTCTCCTCACGTCGTCATATTCTCAGTGACTTGGGGTATAGCTTGATGAGAGTGAAGACACCTTCGCGAGAACTATCGCGATGCCAGCATAACGACAGCAATACGACGTGGCCATTGCCAGTGGTAAGTGAATAAATGTACCACAGTATGATGTCGCTTGTATGCTACTTGTCCGTTGCTGTGTTAATAGTGAAGAGAAATTACATGTAGGAGCGCATTAACACTCAAGTGACTTAGTGATGCATGCGAAATTCAAGAATGCTTTACGAATCATTAGTAAATTGCTTTCCTTGGAAGGAATATATCTTGATAATTTCAACTCTTTTTTTTACCTCCTTTTACATCGTTAATGTAGCACTGTCCAGACACGAACGCGGCAATTGTTTCCTCAAGCCAAGCGCACCCTTCCAAGCATCGGGATGGAGGGCGCTTAGCAACAGCTGCACTGCCTGCGGCTTCAGTGCAGTGCCCATGGTTCTTTATCTCGCCCGCACCAGAGCGAACATCGAAGCGATTTCAGAGCTCGACATTTATGAAGAGCAGAATTTACTGGAACGCCTCTGGCCGATGGAGGCTATAGTTTGGCCGCTTGGCTTTGGTGACCCTGGAGTATATGCTTCCGGCTTGCCTATAGGCTGCATGAGCATCGCTGTGACGCGATTACATAATATTACTCTCAACAGATATTGCTTCAGTAAAAGAAGGGAAATGCGCACAAAAGTATGGCGTGGGCCTGGCGACCATAGTCAGATTGCTCCATAATTTTTGCTCTTACTGATGCACACGCGAAACGATGATGTTTTTTTTTTTTTTCTTCGGGAAGGCGCATGCAATAGGGTGATTATCGGCAGTATTGGAGGCGCGTAATTCAATATACCTGTGCTTGTTTTCTTGCTCCATATCACTTAAGCTTTACGACATCTACTGTAAGTTTGCATCATATAAATATATAATGCGTGCAGAAGTCTGCAATATCGAGCAGTTATGTGAAGCGGGGGCTCAGACAAAGCCTGGAATTCGCTCTTAGTTATTGTTTTTTTTTTGTTTCAAGGTCTAAGAAATGTTGGCCACTCATTCGATCTTGCTTTGCATGGTCCTTTTCTCCATGGCGCTGTGGAAGGGGGGTGGGGGGTCTTCACTCCGTCTGGATGCACGGCTTTATCTTTCTTTTATGAAGGCATCTTGCTTCTCAAATAGCGGGACCATTTTCGTATGTCGCTCAAGCCGTCAGGGCGGTATGAATTTGTAGAATCAATTTAAGTTTGCACTACGCTCCAAATCACCGCAGCTGATTGCACGGCCGTTCGCTCCGCTGGTAAATGGACTGGCTCCGGATTCCAGTCCCATGCATATGCAAAGTCGGGAAAGCTGTTTCCACGACGGGATAAATGATCCCTGAGCCACTGTAAGCGCCGAAGTGTCGTTCTAACGGTAGTGAAGCTGTGCCGACATTTTGAGAATATATGATGATGACAAACAACCCTATAACATGCCCAAAGGTGGTTTACCTACTTTTATGCTCACTCTCTTCTTCCTTGGTGGTTACTATCGGGTGTGTACCATTGGAGGAGACATTTGCAAAAGAAAAAAAAGGGGTATTGTTTTTTTTTCGGGTTTCTTCTACAGTGGACGTAAATTCGCTGTACGCGTTCAGAGCCAAACGAGAGGAACAAGAAGAAGAGAACTGAAGGCTGGCCAACGACTGCACCGGTGGGCTATTAAGGATGGTCGGTCACCGAGATCCAGGTCGGAGCGAAAGTACCTGCTCTCCCCTTCGTCCGGGGGGATAAAGCCCACGTTTCCCAAAACGCGAGCGAGCCAGCTCCTCAGCAAAGGCCGCGCCAGCCAGGCTATATTGCGACACGTGTCCTTGCACCACGGTCCTCTTTGCCCTGCCGCCCCTCGCCTTTTCTGTGCCAGCTTCGCGCATCCTCCTTCTCCGCCCACTGGCGACGAGCAGAGCAGCGGATTTCTTTGCTCTCTCGCGTCTTTTGGCTTGGGCCGCCATTTCTCAAGTTGCGTTCGCGAGACTTGTGATGAGTTTCTGCTGCGGCGCAATTCAACGCGCGCGACTTGGCCGTGGAGACGCGCGCTGCACGCACACCAATTTCCTGCGACAGCGTTCACTTTTGCTTGTGCTCTAGGCTCCCCAGCGGGGGCGGCCAAACCCCTTGCTTCCTGGGGAAATGGTGGCTGATAAATATTGATTGGGGTGGCACGCCTCCGACATGCCCTGCCGGCGGTCCAATGTCGCCGCCGTCTTTGTCGCGCGTAAGTGAAATAAAAACCGCCTTTCTTTGTATTTATATTTTGTTCGCCGTCTCTTGTCCTCTTTAGCGTAACTGTTACTGGCGTTCATCGCCGCATACGGGTGCTGCTTCCGAGCAATCACCAAAGACAAGCGGCTTGGAGACAGCAGCGCCCGATGACGAAAAGCTGGCGAGAGATGCTGTTCACGTTTTGTGTCGTGATTAAAACGGCGTGCGCTGGATATTCTCTAATGAGACGTTTCTTACTTCATGTTCGTTACCTTCAGGAAAGGCAGCTCGAGCTAGAAGGCTGCCACTGGCGACCCATTATTCATTTATTCGGGGTAACGCGAATGCCCAGCCAAGTGATTTTATCACGCGTAAAAATAACAAGGATGTTTCTTCATGACGGTCGCGAACTCTAAACAATCATTAAGTGTTGCGCAAACGTTAAGAAGTAAATAAAGATGTGCTTCTCCGTACAGCAGTAAAAGTTGCCGCTTTTGTTTTGTTTATTTGTTTGCTTGTTTTTTCACTGTTGTTATAAACTTATAATCGTTTTCATTAGGTATGCTGTAACGCATTCTTCAAAAATGATCTTCTTTTTTTTTGTTTTTGAAAAATTGTAGGTGGCCCCAACTGCGCTTAAGGGACGTAATGGCGCTACCTGGGTTAACTTCCTGTGATGTCAACTCTTTGTGGAATGTACGGTTTCGGGAAACTTTGGGGACCCTTTATGTAAACTTATGGGCTGTGTGGACGCACACAGTTCGCTAGGATTTGTTGTTGGCCATCGCCCACCTCCACTGTAGGCGAGCGCAGCGAGCCCAAGCACGAGGCTCGTTCCCACCGGCGACTAGCAACGGTAGCGCGACCGTTTGCGACTGGCGGTCAAAAAGCGACTCAAAGCGACCGATGTTCACACCTGCGTGCGACCTATATGCGTCGACATATAGAATTCACGTCTGCTCGTGTACAGATTGCATGGCCGTTGCCCCGTAAAATAGGCTGATGTCCTGTTCCTGCGCATCTGTTTGGTTCAGAGGTTTGCGACAGCAGTCGCGCTACTGAAAAATCGAGCAACGAGCGACTGAGCCAAAGCGGTCGCTTTGCGACCAAAACGGCCATTTGCGACCGTTTGCGACCAGTCGCTTTGCGACTTAGCCGCGCGACCGTTGCTAGTCGCCGGTGTGAACGGGCCTTTAAGGTACGTACTCACTAGCGGCAAAAACGCGCGCGACACGCCGCGCGCAGGAAGTGATGCTGACGCGAGTGGCATGAGTCACAAAAAACGGCAGCAACGCGCGGCAAACGCGCGAGTGCGTGCTAGACCCATTTTTCGCGGCACGCCGCAAAATGAGAACCAATCAGAAGCGAGCCGCGCAGTTGCGACGCCACCTATCTGCACGCAAAGAATTATAATGCGTGGCCTCCGATACTAAACTGACACACACACCGTAAACTCTCGAAAGCCGTGCCAAGGCAATAGGCCGTTGACAATGGAGCTTCTCCGCACTTCGCTGCAGGGTTCGGTGGACCCGTGCAATTGCACGAGCGATGTTCAGGAGGAGTGATTAAGGGAAGAGCAGGCGCGGAGCATCTCCGTCAAAAGACACGCGCTTGCGACAAGGAAATCGGCTGAAGGTACGTTCTCACTTGCGGCAAAGAGACGCGCGACACGTCGCGCTCGGCGAGCGATGGTGTCGCGAGCGGCAGGATTCTCGAAAAGCGGCAGCAACGCGCGCCAAACGCGCAAATGGGTGCGAAACCCATTTTTCGCGGCATGCGGCAAAATGAGAACCAATCAGAAGTGAGCCGTGTATTCGAGTCGCTACCTGTCTGCAAGCAAATGATTATAAATGAATGGCAGATGATTATAATGCACGTCTCAAAACCACGATATGATTATGAGAGACGCCATAGTGGAAGGCTCCGGAAATTTTGCCCATCTGGTCTTCTTTAAAGTGCACCCTAATCTAAGCACACGGCCCTCAAGCATTTTCGCCTCCATCGAAAATGAGACTGGAGAGCGACACGTACGCCGCAAAATCTCGGAGGTCATGCCTAGCGAATAGGCCGTTGACAAGGCACTTCATCCACACTTCGCTGCAGGGTTCGGTCGACCCGTGCAAGGGCACGAGCGACGTTCAGAGGAATAATTAACAGAAGATCAGACACGGATAGCAAATATTGAAGCAAAGAATGAATATTTAATCATAAACAGGGCATGAGTGAATACGTAGTCAATAAAAGTAATAATGAGTGATAAGCAAGTACCGGAAGAAAAAATACCAGAAACATTAAATACAAACTACGCGCCTTGTTAGGAATGGAAATATATTATATCGAACAAACAAATACGTAAGGGTTATTTAAATATTATTCCATTCTTCATTAACACCACGTGAGATTGGAAGAAGACACTTCACTGACACAAGCCACTCTCAAATATATCGATTACATAGTAGTAATCTACAATTTACACTTCTCGAGTGACATCATACAATAAAAAGTATGCACTAAGTGGTTGAAGTACGCACTAGGGACAGGATGTCGCTGTCGCGTTTAATTCTGAAAGGCAAAGCTTGGGGCTCCCACATTTTTATTTGTTTATTTTTTTCCGATTACCACTGGTAATTCCTATTATTGATGCTGGAAATGCGTCATATTTCGGACGTACTTGAATATGTGATTGAGAAACGAAGCGAGCGTTGTTTAAACTAATGGCTCTTACTTAAAGGGACACTAAAGGCAAATATTAAGTCGACGTTGATTGTTGAAATAACGGTCCAGAAACCTCGTTGTGCTACTTTTGTGTCAAGGAAGTGCTTATTTTGAAATAAAATCACGTTTTAGTGGTCCGCATTGCGTTAGCGCACTTCCAGTCACCCACCTGAAAGCGGTGTTTGTCCCGTCACTGCTGCCGTGCCCAACGTTGCCCGCCTTTACTGCGCGGCGGCGTGCACTGGCGGCGTGCGCCATTCGGGCATCCGGCAACATCACATGCATGGGGCATTTTATCGAAATTTCTGTCAGAGCGATTTTCACGAGTGCCCAAAACACGCGCGGCAGTGGGCAATACCGAAACTACCACAGAGACGCGACCGCGTGAGCGACGCAGGGTGCCAGGCGAAGCGCAGTTCGGCGAAAACGGAACCTCTGAACCACGCGCAGGCACGGAAGCAGAGCTTGAGCCTGGCCGTCATTGTCTCTGTACCGCCAGATCGGGCGCACCCAAAACCTTCTCGGCCGCCTTCGGGCACGTCGGCGTCGCAGAAGCAAAGAACAAACGAACACTATAATATGAACAGTCACCAGTTCACCTCGTCAGGATTCAACATCGCTGAATGTGGCCGGAAAAGAAGCACAGCCGATGAAAGCCTTCGACGTACAGGGTCGTCCACTCTTGGTACGAGCTAGAGCACTGCACGGGCCGTGATTTTCGGCCCGGGCCCGGCCCGAGCCCGGAACTCGTTCAAGTTTACCCGCCCGAGCCCGGCCCGGTGATTCAATACGCGACCCGGGCCCGGCCCGAGCCCGAGAAAAAATTTCGCCTACCCGGCCCGGCCCGGCCCGACGGCAGATCAGGCCCGACAGAGGCCCGAGCCAATAATATAGGTGGTGTTGTTGCCAGAACATAGAATCTACAGCAAAGTGTTTTAAGTAGCAAATATCTACGCTATGTTGGCGAATATTTCGCTAACAATTCTACTTTAACCAACGGTAATTTCGTGTAAAAAGGGGCTCACAGTGGAAAGAGTTGAGTGGACATACTGGGTACAATGCACGTTTGTTCGGCAATGGTATACTATAACATTTTCTTTTTCTTTTTTTGCTAATGCAATGGGGATCATCAAGAGCGTTTTGTAGCAGATATTGCAGCAAGGAAAGTGATTTGCAGCATGAGTTCAGTTTCGATAGGAAGTGCAATAAAAACAGAGGAGACAGAGAACACAACGCTCTCATTGCGCTCTTTCCTGAAACTTAAAATATGCTCTTACGACAAAGCCAATCATGCACCTTTCTGGATATGGAACGCGTCTTCAGCATGGTAGTACCTTGCCACATGAAGATGGAGGAAGAAATTAGCCAAGTTTATTGCCTTGCTGTATGTACACTAACCCAGATAAACGTCATAACGAACCGCGTGCAGCACGTGTACTTTTAGAAATATGTATAGGCAGCCGAAAGGACGAAAAAAGCATTTGTGCTAGCATTATTTTTCATATATCACACCACTGCTACTATAAACAGTCCATAGGGCTTTGTGGCATATTTTATAGTTTATTTCTTCACGTGTTATTGTGCAAAAAATCAAGTTATCTAGAGATTCCGGCTTTAAGCACGCCATCCACCGTTGTATCACATACCCTGCCCCGCTAAAGTTTCTCGCACTGCATGCGTTAGCCGCAGGGGTGCACATCTGCCTTGCGAAATGTGAAGGCGTCGGCAGTCGTTGTTCTTAACTTCCACCACTGGAGCAAATTTAGGATGTCCTTGTGGATCTCTGCAGAATGAGCGTAGCTGTGCTATTTATCTCTTCATTTCTATCGTTCCCGAACGTCGTGACACTCTTAAGTATCACCTATAAAACTCCTCTTTGAGGGCTTCTGCTTGCAGTTTTCAGCAGTGCATGTCATGCACGGCTTGCACCGCGCTCTTCTTTTCTTCCGTATCATAATGCTCTATGCCTTCCTAACGATGTTGTATGGGTAGAAAGTGATCACTGCGTTACGCGGGTAGGACTGGCAGGAGGTGGACAAAGCGATTTTGATCTATTTTTGGTGTTCGTTACAGTTTCGTAATAAAGGCGCAAATAAGCTTCTCGACGCTTACTCATCGGACGCCTATGGTTCGAGGTAAAGGGACATCACCCGGCACGGAATTCGTAGTTCTCTTTATCAAGCCTGATATTTCGTCAAGCGAATATATTTTGCCTCACGCCTTATGCTGTTTGAACCTATGCTATTCCTGCACATTCCAACGGTGTTGTGGCAGTGTCATGTGACTCTTTATAGCGCAGGGTACCGAAACACGCGGCCCGTGGGCCTCTCCCTAAAGGCATCCCCTGC
Source organism: Rhipicephalus sanguineus (assembly GCF_013339695.2). Taxonomy (NCBI): domain Eukaryota; kingdom Metazoa; phylum Arthropoda; class Arachnida; order Ixodida; family Ixodidae; genus Rhipicephalus; species Rhipicephalus sanguineus. Next base: position 208,327,708 of record NC_051176.1, on the reverse strand, counting down.
GGCCACCATGTGTTGATACCTGAGCGTGAAACAAAACTTTATATTTCAAAATCGGCGTCCTCCTTTTAGTCATTTTGAAGATAGGTATCGATATGTTGTTGGAATCCTGCTTCCAAATACCCTTGAAACGATCCATATATGACATATGGGAAAGCTCTTCTTTTAAATGGCAACGTTAGCTGACATTTGGTACGACCCCCCCCCCCCCTCGAGCTTTTAGCTGTGTTACTATAATAGAGAGTTTTAGTGCCGGGGCCCCCAAGCGGCCCGCGTACGCACGCTCTTGCGTTCCTTTGTACTCCCAGCCGCATCCACGGAGAATACAAAGGAACGCAAGGGCTTATGTACGCAAGCCGCTTTGGGGCCCCGGCACTAAAACTCTCTACTGTCCTGGTTCTTGGGGGAGTAAATTTTCCTGAATGCGGCCCCTTGGCTCGGGTGGGTTTGAGACCCCTGATATAGCGGGAAAAAGGCAAAAGTTCAAATCTTAACAAATTGGGCACACCGAGCAGGCTGTGCACGTCCATCTCGCGTTACATGACCACTGGGGCCGTGATGATGCTAGGAAAAAAGAATGTCTGTATAGGAATTCTATGTAGCGAGACTCCATGCAGTCCTTTCGTTTTAGTGGACAGCTGGAAACTTCAAAAATGTTTCCTCGCTTTGGAGCTCTATGATCGCTCTTGCGATAAATTACAGGTATATAGTTATTGTATTAAATTTATTACTGCGATTAGAGAATAACATTTCGGATATAAAATCATAACGAATGCAAACAAAGCACAGAATAACGTCATATATGGGCGCCTGGTATATCTACTTTTAGCTCGCCCGTTTAGGATAAATCAAGTAGCCCCATATGCAAGGAGCAAAAGAAGTTCAGTACTTGTCTCTAATAAAATTTCTCTAAATAGCTTGCCCCACATAAAAAAAAGCGTTTATTTCGAGAGAAAATGTGAAACATCTATGAATGTATGCACAACGTATATGGAAAAAACATGAAGGGGCACTAGAAAGAAAAATAATTTCTCTATTATCAGTACATTACTCTTTAGCCATTCCTAAATCACCACGCTCGCCAGGACAAGACTCTTGGTAAGTGAGAAAACGCGCAAAAAGGTAAATGCGGGTGGCGACGCCCCCTGTAAGTTTGCGTAGCAGACACCGTGACATCTTAGATTCTGACGGCGCCTAATGGGGCCTACGTAGTTCTTAATAACTAAAAAAATTGGGGGACCCTTAAGCTTCGCCTTTAAGAGTTGAACGCGATAGCGAAATCCGGCCCCCAGTGCGCACTTCAACCACTAAGTGCATACTTATTAATGTGTATTGTTACACACACACACGCACGCACGCGCGCGAATTTTACAGACTTTCGATCTAAAGCAAGAGTCGCATGACCTCCAAGATATACGCCGCGCGCCGGCCCTCTCGGATGCCATGAAAAGTCGAGACATATTTCTCACAATGCCTCACAGATGGCAGCACATTATTGCTGCGTTGGCTTGATATGTTTTTTGCTAGATGGACATAGTTGTCCATTTTTAGAGCTGTTTGAAAGTTCGTGTGTGTATTTAGCGGTGATGGCTGCACTATCCCAGCGTTTTTCGACGTAGTTTGATGGCCTCGCGAATGCGCCTACAAATCGCCGAATGGGCTCGTTTTCGTTGTGACTCCTGCCGAACAAAATGCGTCGAGACTCCTTTCACTACATGACATTTATGTAGTGTTTTTTTTTCCGAAGCAGCTGCAAGTAACATCGTGGCTTTGTGGTAAGACACCTGCTTGCCACGCGAACGCCTGGGTTCGATCCTCATTGGGACCGGAGATTTTATCGTTTATTTTATTTGCTACTTTCTCGATTTTTCGCTCACGGATGATTTTTCGCTCACAACCAACGGTGCCGACGCCGACAGCGGAATTTCTGCGACACGAGCTCTCTAACGCTACCGCGTTAAAATGAAGTACACTGACCTCTGAGGGGGCCATAAACATAATACAAATTTTCAGGCAATTTTATAGAGCCAATGTCCCCAAATACGACAAATACAGTTTAAAATCCGTTGCGTAACACTCACACATTTCGGAGCAAAATTTAAAAAAATGGAATTTTGACCTTGATTTTCTCGTCTGATAATAAACTCATTATGGTGAAATGAATGACATTCGAGTTCTTAGACTTCACTTTATCAGTCTAAACCGATTTAGTGCTTCACTATAGTGTCCGTTTAAGAACCCAGCAAAGTCCAAGCCCGGCCCGACCCGAGCCCGCCACCTCAAACCCGGGCCCGGCCCTAAGCCCGGAGCTTCAAGCCCGAGCCCGGCCCGGGCCCGCCGTGAGAACTACTTTACCCGGCCCGGCCCGGCCCACGGGCCGGGCCGGGCCCGGGTTTCCGGGTAGGCCCGAGCCCGTGCAGTGCTCTAGTACGAACACGACGCCGCGTGGCTGCGCTCCGCGGGGCGCCGGCGCTAACGGTGCGGCCGCGCATCGAAGCTGATCGGCACAGGCGCACAGGAGCTTGGAGGCGGGGCTTCGTTTCGATTGAAAAGCGCGGGAGCACGCCGTGCATGTTTTGCCGTGAAGCAAACTTAAAGCGCCTGAGAAACCACGAAGCGTTGCAGGAAGGCGCGCCTCGCCCAGCGCAACGTGTTGTGTAGTTACGGCATTTGAGAATTGAGCGGTCCCTCTTTTTTCAATACCATAGTACCAATTTATTGTATACATCAACGCACGGATGGACAGATGGACAGATTGACGAACGGACGGACAGATGCGCGGACAGTCGGACGGACAGATGGACGGACATAGTACGGTCTATTTTTAAGCCATATTCGCGCCGTGAATGCTCTATCTACGGTATATGTAACACCCAGGCCCGTAGCCAGGAATTTTTTTCGGGGGGGTGGGGGGCACTTGCTGAAAACATTGACTATTTCAGAAAAACACATATTCTCATTATTTATTTACGGTAAAAACACCTACTTCACCAAAATTGCGGGGGGGGGGGGTTGTGCCCGGGCCCCTAGCCCCCCCCCCCCTGTCTTCGGGCCTGGTAACACCTGTGTTTCGGTCCGACGGGGACATACGCCGACGACGGCGACAACGGACATCGTGAGAGAATAAGGAGCTTCCCTCCTAAAAAGAGGGGCCGCTCAATTCTGAAATACCGTGACTACATAACACGTTGCTCTGAGCGAAGCACGCTTTCCTGCAACGCGTCGTGGTTCCTCAGGTGCTTTAAGTTTGCTTCACGGCAAAACACGCACGGCGCGCTCCCGCGCTTTTCAATCGAAACGAAACCCCGCCTCCAAGCTCTTGTGCGCCTGTGCCGATCAGCTTCGATGCGCGGCCGCACCGTTAGCGCTGGCGCCCCGCGGAGCCCAGCCACGCGGCGCCGTGTTCGTACCAAGAGTGGACGACCCTACACCCTCCGGCAAAATACACGTGCGTGCGAAAACGACATCGCTGAACGAAGGCCGAGCGCGGGAGCGCGGGTGCGTGTTGTCACGAAAAGTATCGAACGCATCGAGACAACTCGAGACTACAGGCATCACTGCCGCGTCACGTAAAACGCGAATGGGAACACGAACGCACGCGCCTGCGCGAACGCGTTTGCCGCACGCGGCTTGTCGCACGCGTTTTTGCCGCTAGTGAGTACGTACCCTTATTGGCGCGCGAAAAACGCGCCATGCGGTTCCGCCTTTAAAAAAGGGAGCGAGGGCGCGCCTCCAGACCGGACGTGAGAATATCGCCGGCCGCGGCCGTCATTTCTCACGTGCAGTGTTTCTTGAGCGTGGCTGTTTCCTTCGGCGAGTCGAAGTGTTTTTTTTTTTAGGTCCGCGCGCGTGCCCTCGAATTCCTGCGAATGGCACCACGCATCAAAGCGACTTTCCGGAGTGACCGCGTCTGCTGTGGGCCCCATTGCTCGGAAAGGGCTTCAAGGAGACAGAGGAGACGACAGCGTTAATATATAAGGGGTCCAGGGCTGTCATCGTGTCTCGAAGTGGCAGCTATAGGTCACGAAAAAACGCGCTAGCGGTAGCCAGTTTTCAGCTTGACGCAGAAGCACAGCTCGCCACGACAATCTAGTTGGGCGTAGGGTTCCCTGATGCGTGGTTTCTCCGCTTCAGGGTGAGGACATTTGTGGCGTCTACTTGGACGCGGCTGCCATATTTGTGCTCGTGGCACCTCACTGCTCTAAGGCGGCGCCGCTGAAAGGCGCGGGACCCTGGCCAAAATATGGCGGCGCGGCAGCATAACCACCTTCAAAGAATGGCAACAAAAAAAGCACGCATCTAGGCGCGGTTGTTGGGACGTTTTGTAAGTCGCGCAGCGCCACGTATCTATAGGCAGTGAAACGCGGGAGTAGCGTAGTAGTAATTTTACATTTCTACGTAAATGTGGGCGCGTCGCAGGTCGAGAAAGTGAAGAGAGAAGGAGTAGGAGGGAAAGGAGGAGGGGAAACGGTAAAGCATATCATAGTCTTGTATTGTACAGTAGAACAAAGTGGTGGAAAAGGGAAGTGCGGCTGAGGAGGGTGGAAAGGATGAGTGTAAGGCCACCACCTCCACTGTTTGCTCAATCATCATGTGAGGCCACCACCTCCACTGTTTTCTCAATCTATCTATCTATCTATCTATCTAGCCGCCTACGACTTTGTGCTCTCCTGGTCGCTTGGTTAATCGAATGTACACCAAAATTGGTATGGCGTAACATGACTGAATGACGAACATAAATGACAAGTCATAACATGAAAATCATGACACGCATGTCATGTACAGCATGATTTACATGCCACGCTCATGGTGCGCTGGTGCCCGTTTTGCTAGTTTGATATACACCAAAATTGGTATCTTGCGACGTGACTGTGTGACTAACATAAATGACACGAGTTAACATGAAAATCATGACACGCATGTCATGTACAGCATGACTTACGTGCCACGCTCTTGGTGCGCTGGCGGCCGTTTCGCTAGCTTGATCTACCCCGAAATTGGTATTGCGTGACGTGACTGTGTGAGGAACATAGAAACACGACTTAACATGAAAATCATGACACGCATGTCATGTACAGCATGACTTGCGTGCCACGCTCATGGTGCGCTGGTGGCCGTTTCGCTAGCTTTATATACACAAAAATTGGTATCTTGCGACGTGACTGTGTGACGAGCATAAAAACACGAGTTAACATGAAAATCATGACACGCATGTCATGTACAGCATGACTTACGTGCCACGCTCATGGGGCGCTGGCGGCCGTTTCGCTAGCTTGATCTATCCCGAAATTGGTATTGTGTGACGTGACTGTGTGAGGAACATAAAAACACGAGTTAACATGAAAATCATGACACGCATGTCATGTACAGCATGACTTACGTGCCACGCTCATGGTGCGCTGGCGGCCGTTTCGCTAGCTTGATATACACCAAGATTGGTATCTTCCGACGTGACTGTGTGAAGAATATAAATACCATGAGTTAACATGAAAATCATGACACGCATGTCATGTACAGCATGACTTACGTGCCACGCTCATGGTGCGCTGGCGGCCGTTTCGCTAGCGTTGTATACACCAAAATTGGTATCTTGGGACGTGACTGTGTTACGAACATAAATAACACGAGTTAACAGGAAAGTCATGACACACATGTCATGTACAGCATGACTTACGTACCACGCTCATGGTGCGCTGGCGGCCGTTTCGTTAGCTTGATTTACCCCGAAGTTGGTATTGCGCGACGTTACTGTGTGACGAACATAAATAATAGGAGTTAACATGAAAACCATGACACGCATTTTCCTTAGTGACATACAAGACGATGTATGCAGCTCTTTGCTGGCTGCTTCGCATTACATCGATTCCCACAACGCGTGGGATCTGCCGGCTTTTTTTTTCGTCCCGCCTTGTTTTTGAATAGTCAAAACCACTGGAATGACTTACCCAGGCATTGCTAGGCCGCGGGCCAATCTCATTGATTATGTGAATTTGAAGGATGTATTGCTGCTTCGTTTGGAGATGCAAGATCCATTGGTATTCTGCGAATCATGAAGGAACGTTAGAGGTGGCGCTGTTCACTTTTCTTGTACGCCAGCGTATCGCTATAGCGCGGGGCGCGCGGCTCAAACATTTCGGACAAGTAAACCCGGCTCCTATAGTACGGTTATAGTGCGCTGAGCATAGTAACCTACACACAGTAACGTTAAATAAAGTGCGCGTTTATGCTTTCTTGGGTGACCTTGCTCAGCCGCTCGAAGCCGCCCAACACTGGACAGCCCGGTTTACTACCGCCCGGTACGACTATCGACTAAGTTTTACGACTATCAAATCCTCCCTCGATATCCAATTGTTCGCGCTTCGCCTAAAAACATCTCGTTTATGCGTCTCTCAAAAGTCCACATAAAGACGGAAGCTCAGGGAAAGAGGAAGCTGGAAGAGGTGACAAAAATTGGGGTACGGTTGGGCTTCGCCTTAAGAGTAGGACGCGATAGCGTAATCGGGCCCCGTTCTCATCGTCTTCACAATGGATAGACTATATATCTTCACTTCTCGGGGGACACCGAAACCATGGCGCAAGGCAAGGGAGGTCTGTGCGTGCAACATTGGCCGTTTGAAACTATCGCAGAATGTCTACTGCAGGTACAATTGCGAAGTGCCAATCGGACATAGTTCGTCCTTTTGCGGATCGACAAAGTACCCACTACGCGTCCGCAAGGCGCAAGAAGCAAACCTACGCAGCTGCTCACTTTGTTATTCCTTTTGGTAATGATGATTATTGAATTCGTCTGAGCGCTTTGTAGTGGGCGGGACTTTAAAACCTTCACTCGTGCAATTCACATGTCTTGACGCCTGGCGCGATTCCACGCTTCTACCACGCAATACTAGATTCGTCAAGGAGGCTCCTCCCATTGCATGACATTCGTGGAGGGTATTTTTTCGAAAGCAGTCACAAGAAATGGCGTGGCTCTGTGGTATAGCACTTGCTTGCAACGTTGTAGGCCTGGGTTCGATTCCCGTCCGAAATGAAGTTTTATACACCTATTTATTTGCATCTACCTTGGATTTTCACTCACGGCTGATTTTTCGGTCGCAACCAGCGACACCGACACAGGAATTTCTGCGAAACGAGCTCTTTAAAGCCATCGCGTTATAATTCGTGAACACTGGGTATCGTTAGAGACGTCGTTTTGACAAGCGAACAAGTCCGCTTGTCGAAACGTCAGCTCCAGCGACACCCCGTGCTCACGAATTTTCATCTGTTTCAAAAACTGTACTGCAATTTACCTTGCTTATGCGACACGCTCCTTTTGCCATCTAACCGTACTCTACGCCATCTCTCAAACAACCCCAGTTTTCAACGTCTTCACGGCTCTACTAAATCCTTGAATAACTCTTTCTTTTCAGTAGCCATTGCGGAATGGAATAGTTTACCTCACCACGTAGTAATGCAACCTAAGCCTGTTAACCTTCAAAATATACTAACGAACTCTCTGAGTACTCATGTGTAGCATATTATGACAAATTCTGTTTGGCACGCTTTTGCTTGTTCGTTTATTTTGTTTATTCAGGGCATTGGTTGTCACAATCTCAGTTGTACTTGACTTTGAATTACACCAGGTGTAATTCACCTTCTCACCAGGTGTAATTCACCTTCTCACCAGTATTTGCTTTTGTTTTTACTTCATTCATGACTGAACGTCTTTTTTAGATGCGAAGCAGCTTTTGCTCGGGGCTGTGTCCGTCCTTCCATTGGCGACCGTCCGTTTTCTGCCATATGACGTTCTAAAATATAAAGACTAACATAGGGCAAAGAAAAAACTAGAAGAAAACGTTCCGTCACCCGGAGTCGAACTTACGACCCCTCGATCCCCAGCGCGAAACGATTCTGCCACAGACGGCACGTTCTTCGTCACACTAACGGCGTGCTACTTACATACACCATTTGCCGGTGAACGGTACTCAGAGATTCGTGGTACATCAGCTTCTTTTCGTTATCACCAGCGAGATGGCGCGCTGGGCTCGAAGAGCGCGTAAAAGGTCGCCGCCCCACGCGTCGCGATCAGCACGCGCGTCTGCAGGGCGTGGTCGCTCGTGCGCGCGCGCTTATCTGTGATGGCGGTGGTTTGTACGTCTTGCGCTGTCACAGCACGCTTGCGCTGAAGTTACAGAGAGCACGAAGGTTACTGCGCTCATTGCAGCGGCCGCTTTTGCAAAATGAGAGCGCTGCTCACAAACACGGTGTAAAAATATACTCAGGTGATGACACTCTTCCCCCATCGCATGGGAAACCGCAATCCGCGCGCGTCCAGATAATGTTCGGGTTCTTATCAGATGACTTGCAGAGGGCGCTACGAAAAGCGGGGCAGTCGTCTCCATAGCAACGTGCATGCTGCTGATAACGTGCATTTTTTTGTGCCATTTTGCTGGATGATGTGCATCCGTCAAGCGGCGTCGAGGGGCGAAATCGAGAGAGCAACTGGAGAGGGAACGGCGAGGGCGGCGGCGATGACGCAGCACCACCGTGCTTCGGCTACTCAGGGGCACTCTCCGTCTCAAGCCATTAGATGGCGCATCGCTCAACGGACCGACGACCGAACATTTTCTGGCCGCTTAGGCGCGCGCAGTGTCAACACCTGAATATTCTTACACCGTGCTCACAAATAAGGTAAAACTGCCACAGTTCGCGCTCATCCTGTGTATACTTGTGCGTTCGTTTCGTGCGTCACACTTTGTATTTGACGAGCGCGCTTCAACTGTCGAGCTGTGACAGTTGTTCATTCGCGCTCATCCTCTGTATGTTCGTTCCGTGCGTCCTTTCTCCTTGAGGAGCGCGTTGCAAGTTTCTAACTGCTTGCCGTTCTTCGCGTGACTTTACAACTTGGTGCTATAGCATTCATTCTGTTGCCCTCGCGGCGAAACAATGCACAACAAACGCTCAACTACGTCTGTGAAGACACATTTTACTTTCGTGTTATACCGATTTTTTAATAAATATTTGCCTCAGTTTACTGTATTTCTTATCGTTCTTTCTTGTTTCCGGGCACACAGAAGGATGAGAAATAAAATGTGCAGTGGCTGAGCTCGGCTATGCCAGGATATTAGGTATACGGATATCCTGGCATAGCCGAGCTAAGCCACTGCAAATTGTTATTTCTCTTCCTTCAGTGTGCGTCTGACTATTGTCATATCCGTGACGGAAATACGTCAGGGAAGTCGTAGTAGACCCCGGCGTAACCATTGTTGTGTTAAAACACAATGAAACCACTTTGAGATGTATGCAACCTCCTAGTACATACGTCTCGTTTTTTGCAGGTGCATAGTATTCTCTTAACTGCTCTTAGGCTTCGTCAATTTCTTAGAGCGCGCACAATTCTCTCCACATTACACCTTGCTAGGTGCCTACCTTACGCCTGTTGATTAACATTGAAATCTGCGCAATTCTATTCTATAGCTGGGTTAGAGGCTTACTACTTCGACGCTCTTAATGAGGTTTTACGCCTCCTACGAGGAGGTTTTTTAGCATTATCTGGGGTTCAGCTGATTATTCTTAGCTTTCTTGGTTGTTAAGCTACTTCGCTTTTCTGCGCCGCTTAGCAGCATTTTGGCTCTCCTTGTCCATGGCTATACCACACTGGCAAACGCCAGCCAGTCGGTCTGACAAATGGCTAACCTCCCTGTCCTTCCGTTTTTCCTTTCCTCCTCCTCCTCTACGCTAAATGTATACCCCCACTGATACGTCTGCGTATGCGCGCAAAGTTAAGGGCTGATATACTCCAGCGCAACGTCGACGCGCGCGCACGCTCGGCACAGCGACGCTACGATAACAAACGCGCGGAACTGTATAGTCCGACACGCGGCGCGACCGACGCCTCCGGCGTCCGTCAGCGCGCCCCGGCTGCATCCGGCGCGAGATGCAACGTGCTGCATTGCGCGCCGGCGACTTTCATGACGTATTTCCGTCACGGAAATACGTCATGAATTTCCGTCACGGAAATACGTCAGCAAAATGACCGCCATCAGTTCCGTTTACAGGAGTCGAACCCACGACCTCTCGGCCCGCGATGATGGCTGGCAGGCGTTTAGTCTGCTGAGCTACCTTTTTTTTTCTTTATTGCCTGTGTACATACATACAGCAGTGACAAACAAATATATACTGAACAAAAAAATATACAGCCTCCGCCATGCGTTTGGCGGTAGCTCAGAGTCTGTTGCACTGAGCTGCCGCCAAACGCATTGCGCAGGCTACATGGACGCGCCTTTTATCTTTCATTTTCTAGTACACTCTACTTGGATGGATGGATGAATGCTATGAGCGCCCCCTTCATAACGGGGCGGTGACACGTGTGCCGCCAGGCTCGAAAAAAAAAGCTTCTTTGTCTCCGCAATTGCCTACGGCAACGAGCCGTTGCTACGACCGTCCCAATAGGCACGGCTTTAGCGCAGGCGAGAAAAGCGAGGAAGCCTCGCTCTCAGCACCCATCCATATTGTCACGTGGTTGTGACGTCGACGAAGACAGCAGTCGGCGTTTGCAGGATGAAACTTTATTTGGCCGAACTTGTGGCCGGAAAATGAGAACTAGCACTACAGCAATACACGCTGTACAATGATAGCGGCGAACAGGGCGTCCTCCGTCGATCAACTGACAAGCAGTCGAGCGCGTCGGCTTTTATACAGGCGCTATCGAACTTTCTAGCAATATCGCTGTTGGCGGCGTTATCTCTCGACAAAGCTGGAACATTCTCGTGCGGCGCGCAATCTTACCAGATTGTTCCAGAACAATCGCGAAGCTTCCTACACATCACGGCGAGGCCTGCGCAGCGCGTTGCCCACAGTCTTTGTGGGTGAAGCTTCAACTCATGAAATATAAGACTCGCGGCAATGCCCCCCTCTGAAAAAGCATCGTCCCGATGCTTAAAAACAGAACATGAATACATGCAATACTAAAGAAAACTAATAAAGAAAGCAAACATTAGAGTCCTAAGGTGCGCTAACGAGCATAGTACGGTTTAAGGCGCACCACATGCACGACCTCGGGTCGAGCTCGGCGCCTCTGAGAGTTCGTGATGCCGTCGGGGACAACCTCGTAGTCGAGTGCGCCGAGACGTCGAAGTACCCTTACGGTCCGAAGTATCGTCGAAGAAGCTTCTCGCTCAGTGCGCGTCGTCGTATTGGCGTCCAGACCCAGACACGGTCGCCGGGCTGGTACTCGACGAAGCGTCGTCGAAGATTGTAGCGACGGCTGTCGGTGTTCTGCTGGGTCTTGACGCGCAGGCGGGCCAGATGTCGAGCTTCTTCGGCACATTGTAAGTAAGCGGCAGCGTCCACATTTTCTTCGTCGGTGACGTTGGGTAGCATGGCGTCGAGCGTCGTCGCCGGCTCCTTCCGTAGACCAACTTGTACGGCGTCATCTGCGTCGTTTCTTGGACGGCCGTGTTGTAAGCGAAGGTCACGTACGGAAGGACAGCGTCCCACGTCTTGTGCTCAACGTCGACGTACATGGCGAGCATGTCGGCAATGGTCTTATTTAGACGCTCGGTGAGGCCATTGGTCTGCGAGTGGTAGGCGGTGGTGCGGCGGTGGCTCGTCTCGCTGTACTTCAAGATCGCCTGAGTTAGGTCCGCAGTAAAGGCGGTACCTCTATCTGTGATAAGGACCTCTGGGGCGCCATGACGCAAGACGATGTTCTCCACGAAGAACTTGGCTACCTCGGCGGCACTGCCTTTGGGCAAGGCCTTTGTCTCGGCGTAGCGGGTGAGGTAGTCAGTCGCTACGACGATCCACTTGTTGCCGGAAGTCGACGTTGGGAACGGCCCCAGTAGGTCCATCCCGATTTGCTGGAACGGCCGGTGAGGTGGTTCGATTGGCTGCAGAAGTCCTGCTGGCTTAGTCGGTGGCGTCTTCCGTCGTTGGCAATCTCGGCAAGTTTTGACGTAGTGGGCGACGTCAGCAGCAAGGCGTGCCAGTAGTATTTTTCCTGTATTCTGGCGAGCGTGCGGGAAACACCGAGGTGTCCAGCCATCGGGTCGTCGTGTAGGGCCTGGAGGACTTCTGGTCGCAATGATGAGGGCACGACAAGAAGGTAGTCCGTTCGAAGTGGCGAGAAGTTCTTTTTCAGGAGAACGCCGTTCCGTAAGAAAAACGACGGCAGTCCTCGCTTGAATACCTTCGGAACAACGGCGGTCTTGCACTCCAGGTACTCCATAAGGCCCCCCAGTTCCGCGTCAGCTCGTTGCCTTTCGGCGAAGTCGTCGGCACTTATAGTTCCGAGGAAGCAGTCATCGTCGTCGTCTTGCGGCGGCGCGTCGACGGGGGCACGAGAGAGGCAGTCGGCGTCAGAGTGTTTTCGTCCGGACTTGTACACGACGGTAATGTCGAATTCTTGAAGCCTCAGACTCCATCGTGCGAGACGACCTGAAGGGTCCTTCAAGTTAGCTAGCCAACATAAGGCGTGATGATCACTGACAACTTTGAAGGGCCTGCCATATAGAGGTAGGGGCGAAACTTTGCCGTAGCCCAGATGATGGCAAGGCATTCCCTTTCTGTTGTGGAATAGTTGGCTTCTGCCTTGGATAGTGACTGGCTAGCATAACTGATTACCCTTTCAAGCCCGTCAGTCTTTTGCACAAGGACGGCACCGAGTCCTACGCTGCTTGCGTCGGTGTGTATTTCCGTATCGGCGCAATCGTCGAAAATGCGCAAGCTATGGGGGGCGTCTGCAGGCGTCGTTTAAGTTCCTCAAATGCTTGCACTTGCTCCGTTTCCCACCTGAATTCCCACGTTAGTCGTCGTAAGAAGCGTCAGTGGTTCGGCGATGCGTGAAAAGTTTTTGACGAAGCGTCTGTATAGGCGCATAAGCCGAGAAATCGGCGCACGGCCTTCTTGTCGGTGGGAGGCGCGAAGTCGGCTATGGCAGCTGTTTTCCGCGGGTCTGGAGCACACTCCAGATTGCTGATCACATGACCAGAAACAAGAGCTCGTTGTACGCGAATCGGCACTTTTCTGCTTCAGGGTCAGTCCAGAGGCCTTGATTGCTTGAAGTACTGCCTCTAGCCGCCGGAGATGCTCGTCGAAGGTCGAGGAAAACAAGACGACGTCGTCCAAATACACAGGCACGTCTGCCACTTCAATCCGGCCAGGCACGGTGTCCATGACGCACTGGAACGTCGCAGGTGCCGAGCAAAGACCGAAAAGGCATGACCTTGAACTCAAAGAGGCCTTCGGGTGTTATAAAAGCGGTCTTTTCTCGGTCTCTTTCGTCTACTTCGATCTGCCAATAACCGGTCTTGAGGTCCCTCGACGAAAAGTACGTCGCGTTGTGTAGTCGATCCAGGGTGTCGTCTATCCGTAGGAGGGGTACACGTCCTTCTTCGTGATTTTGTTCAGCGCGCCGATAATCAACGCAGAAGCGCAGTGTCCCCGTCCTTCTTCTTCACTAACACCACGGGTGACGCCCACGGACTCTTGGACGGCTGGAGATGTTGTCGCGTAGCATCTCGTCGACTTGTTTCTTTATCGCGTCGCGCTCTCGAGTCGAAACTCTGTAGGGGCTCTGACGGAGGGGCCTCGCACTTTCCTCCGTTATAATTGGGTGTTTCGCCACCGGACTTTGTCGAATTCGTGATGACGACGAGAAGCAGTCCTTGTATTGCAGGAGTAGGGTTTTCAGCTGGTCTTGCTTGACCTTAGGAAGGCTCCGGTTGACGTCGAAATCTGGTTCGGAACCTTGATTCGTTGAAGCAGGTTCGGCAGCATCGAAGAGGGCGAAAGCATTGCTGGCGGCCACACATTCGTCGATGTAGGCGACCGTCGTACCAATGTTGAGGTGCCTATATTCGTGGCTTAAGTTTGTCAGCACTACCTTTGCTTTACCGTCACGCAGTTCGGCTATACCTCTTGCGACGCAAATTTGACGGTTCAGGAGTAGTTGCTGATCGACCTCGATGACGCCTTGAAGGTTTGCAAGTTTTTCGGTGCCGACGGAAGTAATGGACAGATTTAGTTGAGCGTCCGCAACAACGTACGGACGCAGACTGCCATAGGAAATGGCTGGGAGGCTGCGTCCGTACGTTGTTGCGGACGCCCAACTAAATCTGTCTAATGACGCTGGAGCGCGGCGGAACGGTCACCTGCTCTTCTATCACGTTCAATGCATGGTTCCCTGGCGTCGCGTGGGGCGGGAGCGCTTTGTTTGAGGTTAGCGTTATCGACTCAGACCTCAGGTCGATGACGGCGCCGTGGTCACTTAGGAAGTCCATTCCAATTGTCACATCCCTAGAGCAATTTCGCAGGATAAGTCCGGTTATTGATGGTGACTCTCGCCGTGCAGACACCAATCGGCGTTATCAGGTGGCCTCCAGCTGTCCGGATTTCGGGTCCACTCCAAGCGGTCTTTACTTTCTTCAGCTTGGTGGCGAACGGTCCACTGAAGACAGAATAGTCGGCTCCGGTGTCGACGAGAGCTGTGACGCTGTGGCCGTCCATAAGAACGTCGAGGTCGCTAGTTCGTCGTCTCGCGTTGCAGTTAAGGTCGTGGCGTGGGGTCACGGCTGCGTCGGTGTGTTCCGCTGCTTCCATTTTGCGTCGTCGGGTCTTCTTCAGTCCGCGAGATTTCGTCGTCAGGGGTCTGTCTGGTTCGCGTCGTGTTCTGAAGGTTTCGTCGCGGCGTCGTCGTCGGCGGCGGAGGATCTTCGGTAGTTCGTCGTACAGCAACCGCACCTCCATCGGTTGCTGCCCTTAGTTTTCCGGATAAGCGCTAGGCGACCGGCCCCGGTTTGGGCCAGTGTACGGACGGCGGTGTGGTGACATGTAGCGGCCGGGCGACGGTGAGCGGGAAGGTCGTCGTTTCCCCACTGTGTTCCGGTGAGGTAGTCGTCGATGTGGCGAGGCCGTTCGCCTGGCTGCGGGCGCGGCGCGTTGACGGCGAATCCGCGTAGCCCCATCTGACGGTACTGGCAGCGGCGGTACGTGTGGCCGGCCTCCCCGCAGTGGTAGCAGAGCGGGCGGTTGTCAGGGGCGCGCCAGACATCGGTCTTCCTCGGGGTGTAGCGCTGGCCGACAGGTGGGCGGTAGGGCGTAGGTGGCGGCGGCGGCGTCTGGCCGACAGGTGGACGGTAGGGCGTCGGTGGCGGCGGCGGCGTCTGGCGACGGTACTGCGGCGGTGTGTCGTCCTTGGCGTGGGCGTGGAGGAGGAGCATGACGGCGGGCTGCAGCAGCATAGCTCATAGCTTGCGGCTGCGGCTCTACTAGCTGAGGCGCACCGAGTTAATGCTGGATCTCCTGGCGCACGGCGTCGGCAATGGAATCTACTTGAGGTTGCGACGAAGGTAGAAGTTTTCGCAGCTCCTCTTGCACGATTGCTCGAATCGTCTCACGCAGGTCGGCGGATCCTTGCGCTTGAACGTCGGCGTAGCTTGTGTTCGAGAAGCTGCGGTTGTATTGCCGTGTTCGCATCTCAAGCGTTTTCTCGATTGTTGTCGCTTCGGAGACAAATTCTTGGACGGTATTCGGCGGATTCCTCATAAGGCCAGCGAAGAGCTGTTCCTTTACTCCTCGCATGAGGAAACGAACCTTCTTTTCTTCAGGCATGTTGGGGTCAGCGTGGCGGAACAGTCTGGTCATTTCCTCTCCAAAGATGGCAAACACTTTCATTTGGAAGTTGGACCCGCGTCTCTAGCAAGGCTGCGGCCCTTTCTTTTCTGACGACGCTTGCAAACGTCTGCAGGAAAGCGCTTCGAAAGGCGTCCCAAGTTCGAAGAGTGGACTCCCGATTCTCGGAACCAGGTCCTTGCGGTATCTTCAAGGTGAAAGTAACGTGACGCAGCTTGTCCTCGGAGTCCCAGTTTTGAATGTTGAGACCTTTCGAAAGTCTCCAGCAGGTGTCCGGGTCTTCGAATGACGCCCGCGG